>NC_042523.1:25066528-25366528 GCF_900963305.1 Echeneis naucrates | reverse complement strand
TCAGGTCCTGCAGGTCACCCTTTTTGGGGAGCAGGGTGATGACGGCTCTCCTGCAGCTCTGAGGTAGCAGTCCAGTCCTCAGGCTCTCCTGGAACACCTGCAGCATGTCTGGTCCCAGCTCAGACCACCTTAACACCAAGCTCCTGCGACAGACAGAAGAACTCAGCGGAGTTCCCTGCCATGCTAACCCACCGGCCAGACAAAGCCCAGCCGGCAAATTCCCCAAAAACACACAAAAGCACCAAACAACAACTAACAAATAAACACACACGCTAAACAAACAACTTACACCTAACTAAACACGGAAATACACACAATTAATATTGTTTTTATAGAATTCTACTCTGACCACTGTCAGCATGCTCTGCTCAGACTCATAGAGAAAGGGAGACAGACAGACAGATAGTCTCTCTCATGTTTCTCCAGGTTCAATAACTGAAATAACTGAAACATTCTTATGAATATTTTTTTTGTTATTATTCAAAAACACATTTCCATTCTGGCAGATAATTCAACACCCAGCTGCTTCATCATCCTCATCTTCATTCTCATCATCATCATCATCATCGTAGTCTTCCTCTTCTTCATTGCGGCTCTCAGACTCTTCACTCTTGGTTCTGACAATAATCCCAGACTCCAGCTGTCAGTGTGTCGGCTGCTTGTCATTTTCTGCAGTGGATTAAGGACAGTAATTGTTGCTGGGACATGTCTGCAATTCTCGCCCTGTCTAAATCTACTTTGTAAGAAATTATTACTTCTGTAAAATCCCTAGGTCTTTGACAAACTGCAAAATGGCCAAGAAAATTATCCTCAGGTAGAATTAGCTCAATCTGAATGGAGGTGCTGGAGATTTGTTAGTGTAATTCAGCTGGGTATCCACAAACTGTGTCATTGTGAATCTGCATCTTAAACTGCATTTGAAAGAGGCTGAACTAAATAAGCCACAAACTCTCAAGTGTGACCCAGTTGTGCGTTTGCGCTGCAGTCGTTCTTTAGTTATTACTCAACATCGCTGCAGGAAGAATTTATGATGCACCGTCCTTCATGTGGAGGCAGGTTTTACTGCCCTGAGAAGCAAAGGGGCTTTTGAATCCCTCCACCACAGACGGGGTAAAATCTTCTGATTGTGTCCTCAGAGACGACATGCCTGCTGGAAGAAGTCAGAAGTTACTACGGTGACGGGTTCACATCAGTCACACTTCAATCTGACACAGCATCAGCCAAACATCCTCAGTGACATGAGCTGAAACCATGACGTAGCTACACCAACAGGCTAGGCTAAATCCTAAACATAGTGAGCTATGTAACAGATGAAGGTTCTCAGGTTCTGATGGAGGTTCTTGTGGCTGCAGTTCCAGCTCAGGTCTCAGTTCGTTCAACATTTACTGTCTGTGATTCTGCAGCTCCAGAGTCTGATTAGTTCTGTCACTGGATGTCTCTAAATCCTAACCCATTTGAACTTGTCTCAGATCTGTGTCCTCATCCAGACACATGACTCCTCCCTTTATGGTGCAGCTCCTAAACGTTCAGTCCTGAGGCACCATAGAGGTTGAGAGCTGATCTAGGAACCTGCAGGGTGGTGGGGGGGGGGCTGACATGTGTAAAGCATTAACTATTAACTTTAGATGCATTTAAACTTTTTATATTGATTCTTAATTGTCACAAATAAAAAAACAAAGAATGTCATATAAAACATATAAACTGTATGTGTTTAAATTATGCTACTTAGTAATTTAAGTCAAAAGTCCATGCGGTCTAAAGGTAGACCTCCATGTGGTCTCTGATTCTAAAATGGGTCCATGTTCTGTATTAATCCAGTGAAAGTCTCAAAGGTCAGTCCACAGAGAAATGCTCCCAGCCTGAATTCAGAAACTGAACATTTAAATCCGCCGTCAGGACCTCTGGGTCCCACCCATCTAGAACCATCCAATATGTTTTGATTTCTCTGAGTGTTTAACTGAACTCTGCTCTATTTCTATCAGATCCTGCTCTATCTGCTCTATCAGATCCTCTCTTCTGATTGGTTAACTGGTTTTATAAGACCTGCCTTCTCATCACAGAAATGAAGTTCCATCTTTAGACTGTTGGACCTTTTTAAAAAAAAAAAAACAGACTCAGGTTTTACAATAAGACTTCAACATCCTGTCCACAGGACCTGATGCTGAGTGAGGTCAGAGGTCAGAGGTCAAGTCAGGAAACAGGACCAGAAAGGAGGAAGCAGCTTCAGTCCGTCTCCATCAGTCTCATCATCCTCAACTCTCCCCTGACCACAGTCCTGACAAACCAGATGTCATTTCTGAGGACCAGTTCTCCAGGTCCTGATCCTAGCCCCCCCTTCTTGTACTTGACTGCCACCATCAATCATCTGAGTTCCTGCAGGATTGAAGAACAGTCTCCATGACTAGGATCCAGTGTTTAAATGGGGGGGGGTTTATAAAGTAGAGTGGAGAGGTCTGGTGGGGGGAACAAAAGGGGAGGAGGTGGTTTATGGTGACAAGAGGAAAGAGGTGATTTATTACTGTATATTTGTGTGTGTGTGTGGGGGGGGCATTCTTGTAGGTCAAACAGACAGTTATCAGGGGGGTGGGGCATTAAACCCACAGGTGCCAATCTGCCCCCAAGCTCGATGTGATAGAACCCTGTTAACTGTTCATGAATGGTTCAACAAATCTATATATCAGCCAGCTGTGACATCACAACGACAGAAAGGACAGTCAGTGATGAGGTGAGACCGGATCAGGATCTGGATCAGTGACAGCTTCTGAGTGTCGTCTGGTTTGGTGTTAATTAATTGGTTGTTGTGGTTGAGAGGCGTGTCACACTTCCAGTCACATGACTCAGGCCTCTCCCTCCTTTATAGGAAATGTCTTTGTGGTGAGTCTGGCTTTTGCTGACCTCGTGGTGGCGTTCTACCCCTACCCCCTGGTGCTCTATGCCATCTTCCATGATGGGTGGTCCCTGGGTGAGACCCAGTGCAAGGTGAGTTGCATCTGACTGTGACCTTGGACCCCCAGGTCAGACAATGAAACAGGCGACCCAGGGAGGAGCTCAGAGCAGAGCAAATAATATTGTCAAGTTCTGTTGCTAGGCAACATCTGGTCAATGTTGTGATCATGAGAGATTAGATCATTGAATTGAATCTGTATATTGAATTAGGGTGTTTTTCACACGTGTTAATGTGTATTAGTAATGGTGTGTATTTGTGTATATTAGCCTGTATTAATTTAGTGTGTATTAGTGTATTTGTGTGTATTCCTCCAGTCCAGTCCATAAAAGTCGGCCATGTTGGATTAGTTGCTACTTAGCCTGAAGCTCAGCATAGAACCTCATCTGTCCATCCATCCATTCGTCCGTCTCAGGTGAGCGGTTTCCTGATGGGCCTCAGTGTTATTGGCTCCATCTTCAGCATCACAGGCATCGCCATCAACCGTTACTGTTACATCTGCCACAGCTTCAGCTACGACAAACTGTACAGCTGCCGCAACACGCTGCTGCTGGTGGCACTCATCTGGCTGCTCACCGTCCTCGCCATTGTGCCCAATTTCTTCGTGGGCTCTCTGCGCTATGACCAGCGCATCTATTCCTGCACATTTGCACAAACAGTCAGTGCATCCTATACCATCACGGTGGTGGTCATCCACTTCTTCGTGCCCATCACTGTGGTCACTTTCTGCTACCTGCGCATCTGGATCCTGGTCATTCAGGTGAGGCAGAAGGTGAGGTCAGAGGTCCGCCAACGCATCAAGCCCAGCGACCTGAGGAACTTCATCACCATGTTCGTGGTGTTCGTGTTGTTTGCCATTTGTTGGGCGCCACTCAACATTATCGGGCTCGCTGTTGCCATCAACCCAGAGGAAGTGGCGCCTCGTATCCCCGAGTGGCTGTTCGTGGTCAGCTACTTTATGGCATACTTCAACAGTTGCCTTAACGCCATCATCTACGGCTTGCTGAACCAGAACTTTCGCAGGGAGTATAAACGGATCATCATGTCTATGTGGATGCCCCACCTCTTCTTCCAGGAGACGTCAAGGGGGGGCACAGAGGCCATGAGGAGCAAACCTTCACCAGGTCTCAACAACAACGAGCAAGTGAAAGGAGAAACTGTGTGACCCCCTTCATCTCATCCGTGCCAGACATCGACTCATCACTTCTGCTTTTCTTCCTGTTTCCTCACAAACGTTTAGATTGTGAAAACCACCAGAACCACAATAAGACCTCAGCAGCAAAACTCTGGACCTAAATCTGGGTTTAAATCAAGATTGAAATCAGAATCAGGTTCTAAATCCAAATTTATATCAGAATCTAACTCTTGTCATAAAAAGACAAGCTTTGTGATCTGAATTCCAACTGATTCTGTTCTTGAATGAAACTGTTTAGTTTTGGCTTCCTCAGAAGGTTCTTCTTCTGAAAGAGCGGATCGGAAGCTGATTCAGACTCTGGTTCCTGTGGACCAGTGTAGAACAGGTTCTTAGAGAGGAAGTGGTCCTGTCTCTGAGGAAACAAACATGGAGGCCTTCAGCTTGTCCCCTAACACCGAGCAGCAGTGATGAGCCCATCGGTCATCCTGTCCCATCTCAGGTCTCAGTACACATCAAGGCCACGTTCGTGACGCAGGCCTGACAGCATCTTCGTTTTCCTCTGGATGTCTGGACTAAGTAACAAACTGAAGTTTTTCTCACTCAGTGATTATTGTGTCTTTGCCTTTCAACAGGAAAGTTACTCATTTATTTCTCAGTTTTTTAACAGAACATTTCCGTGGTTTTAAAGTTAAAGGTGCCTGATTTATCATTTATCGCCTCAAAACAACACTTTACCAAAAAACAACAAAACACACTTTCAAACAACGACTGAGTGGCATCACTCATTAGCTGACAGATGGATCGTGAAAAGATGTTTAATATTGAAGTTCAGTTTCTAACAAACCATTTCACAGCTCAACAGCTAGCTAACTGCTCTGGTCCTGGTCTGCTGCCTCAGCCTTTTTTGTTGGAGAAATTCGACCCAGACTGAAGCCAAACCACCATTGCCAACCTCAGACCAGGATCGCAGAGGACAAGAAAGCTTGTAGTAGAGACTGACTTTTGACATTTTGAAGAGAAGATTGTAGGTAAATGGAAGCACTTGACAGACTCATCAAAGTAGCAGAAATGTCATAGCGTCCAGTCAGGAATTTCAGAATAAATTCAGAGCAGAAACAGGATCCCCTTTAAGTCTTTACTCAGTGAAAATCTGGCATCTTAAGAACTGCTTAAATATTCACCCTCAACTGCTGAGGGAACAACCAACTTCCTGTGATTTCATCACTTCCTAAGACCATAAGTGATTCAACCCCAATATCCCTAACCCTTCAAACCACAATCATGAATGTGAGGGACATGAGACAAGTGTCCTAGTTCAGGTTCATCACTCAGGGGATACCAAGATCCCGGAGATGTCACCAGCTGTTTCCAGCTTTCCTTTTGCCAAAAAGCATGGTTCCCATTGCCCAGCAACCAAGACAAACATAACTTTCTCCACAGGAACTTGTTGAACAGTTAAACCGAGCTGAAACACACACATTAACAGATGGCTCTAGATTCCAATAGTAGAGCAATGAATACGGGGATATGTTCAGACCTGAGCCCGGACTCAACATGTCCAACTCTGTGTCTTCAGATGGCACAATTCAACAATTTATGATGTTGTAGCTTTGTCAACAGTTACATAAAGATCCTGTGATGTCGTCATCAGGTCTATGACGTCACACCCTGAAGGTGTAAAAGCACAATAACCTGACGCTGGGTCACAGAGTATTTATACAGTTTACAGAGTAAATCTTAGTAAAGTTGAATCTTAGTAAAGATAAGAATCTTCACTCTCTCTATGCATTTGCATTTCATGTTTCATACCATATGACAGCCGAAGAAGCTTCCTCACAACCTGTGAATAAAACCACTCACTTTTTATCTAGTGAATCTTAGTAAACTGGGTGGACCAGTAGGACCAAGTCCAGGTCGGACCTGCTGCTTCACACTGCTGAGGAATGTGCATGCATTTTTATGACTGATTATCTTTCATTACCTCTTTTCTTTGGGTTGGACAACAACTGTGATACACCGCTGCTGAAACGATGATGATGATCATAATATCTATGAATTGTTATATTAAATATTTCTTCTGAAAATGCAAAAGGACTGGTTTGTTTTTAAAAGATCATTTTTCTTCATAATCTTTTCTGACAAATTTTTCAGTAATATCTTCACAAACCTTCAACTTCCTGCAGTCGAAAGAAAATAGATCCTCTGATTCCACTTTCCTTTAACATGTTTCTGAAGATCATTGACTTCCTGGTTCAGCCCTTAGACAGCCCACAAGCTCCTGGCTCTGAGTGTCAGAGAGAGACTGAAGATGGTCGGAAGAGGAAACAACAGAGACTCGGACCAGAATCAGAGACCAGCAGATGGGTCAGAGGAGTTCCAACACTTGGCTCACCTGAGCAGGCTTTTACTTTGACAGACACCGAGAAAAAAACAGGAAATTCAAGGAGGCATCCAAACTGAATCAGACCTACAGCGGTTCAGTCCAGGTAAGCCAACAAACATCAGGGTGAAGAAGTAGTACAGTCCAATTTAGGGGTGGCTGATGTCTCACCTGAGAGTTTTTACAAATAATATGTTTATACTTAATTTCTTCTATTTCTTTTTATACTTTTTATACTCTTTTAAAACATTTTGTTTGCATTATATACTGAACTAAATAACACTGTTTATGTTTGAGTTTTATTATAAACCAATCCCAGACAGCTAGATGGACAGCGCCCCTGGTGACAGCTCTTTTGCTGCCCCAAACTTTTTACAGAAAGATTTGGTTGTTTGTCTTATTTCTTTAAAACAAAAGAGGAACGTCAGAGTGAATATAATACTTTGGAGGAAAATAGGAAAATAGGTCAAATCTATATAATAATAAAATCATTAATGTGTGAACTGATCGACCTTATTCTACAGCTTCTGACTGAGAGAGCAGATGGAAAACTACACTGAGATAGTTTTTGGTTCCTGAAACCAGAAATCTAGGTCAGCCCTTCAAAATAAAAGACAGGAGAAGTTACAATATGGACCTTAAAGAATTAATGTTTTTATTAAACTCAGTCAGAAAAGTGTTTAACTGAACTATGAAGAAGTTTTGTGGGTTAAACCTTAAGGTTGATTTTATGGTAAAAAAAAAAAAAAAAATAGATTACAAAAAGTTGTGGGTCCTGCACAGGATAGTCAGATGTGCTTCATTCACCATCAGGGACCACCAGCTCCATCCTGGTGTCTGCTGTGTCTCCGCTGCCACATCGTTGCATTAAGAATTCGATCTGTTGTCCAAAAGAATGTGATAGTTACACAACTGAGGTAATGTCCCCTCAGGGACCCATCTCACAGCCAAGACTTCTTGGTCCGTCCCAGCCGGGCCATGTTGGCCAGCTTCAGCTTCACCTTGTCTCTGCTGTCTGGATTTCTCCTGGAGGTGCATTCTACGGTGGAGTCGGTCTCAAAGGAGATGGCGGGTGCGCGAGTGAGCAGACCTCCAGTCTTCTCCAGGGCCATGGCTGCTGGGGTCTGCAGGACCAGCTGGCTCCTCAGAGAGTGTCTGAGCTGCAGCAGAAGGGGATTGTGTTTGGAATAGAGTTGGACCACATCCCTCTCCGGGCTGCAGCAGGTTGAACAGGCGGAGCACAGGATGCGGAAAATGTAGACCCAGCCCAGGTAGTGCAGCTCTGCAACATTGAGCACGAAGCAGCCCAGGCTGATGCTGAACATGAAGTTCAGGAAGATGGTCTTCTCTGTGGCACGTGATACGAAGCAATCTGTGCGAGTAGGACAAGGGTAGGTCTCACAGCGATACAGGTGAGGTACCTCAAACCCAAAAAGGAAGTACTGGCCCACCAGGAAGGTGATCTCCATGATGGATCGTAGCAAAACATGAAGGATGTAGATGAGCAGAACCTGGTTGGACTGCTGAGTGGGGTCCTCCCCTACCTCGCTGTAATCCTCCTGCAGGAAGCTTTCTTCTACAATGTCCCTCTCCCCCACATCCCACCCCTCCCTGTATGGAGGACAGTAGGAGGGCATGCTGACTCTCAGGGCTTCCATGCCGTGCTCTCTCATGTGGCCTTGGCTTTGACTGGGTGGCCTCTGTGTATCCTGAACTGTTTGGCTGTCCAACTTCTCATCTTTGGCAATCTTATGCAGAACAAAGACAATATAGAAGATGGACGGGGTGGAGACCAGTACGATCTGGAAGACCCAGAACCTCAAATGTGACACAGGAGCAAAGGTGTCGTAACAAACATTGCTGCATCCGGGCTGCTGGGTGTTACAGGTGAACTTGGACTGCTCATCGCTGTAGACGGCATCGCCCACCAGGGCCACCAGCAGGATCCGAAAAATGAGCAGCATGGTCAGCCAGATCTTGCCAATGACCGTGGAGTGGTTCTGGACCTCAGACAGGAAGCGGCCGAGGATGGACCAGTCCCCCATGGCTTAACCTTGGAGACAGAGCAGAGGTTCAGTCACAATACCAGGGAGAGTTTTCTTTCTTCACACTGTACAAAGTCATATGAAATGTTATTGATCATCGACAGTATTTGGGAAATCATTAAAGCTCCTTAGAAAGATAAAATGTAAAGCTTCAAATTAGATTTGTGAATCTCAAGAGATCAACAGTATTTTAGAGAAAATCAAAAATTAATTCGCACTACCATTCCTCCAATTTTGGTGACACTTTTACTGTGTGAACAAAGAGCAAATAAAACCGCCATGTCAATATTAAAGCTCAAATAAAATGCTGAGTGTTTCAATATTTTAAAAGATGTATTTCCTTCTAAAAAATCAATTTCTTTCTTCGTGAAACTCTCTGATCAGATTTTCTCCATCATATTCTGTCTATATGTTCCTCATTGATTAAATTATATTGAAATAAACAATTCTCCTTTTTGCTGGGACCTCCCAGTCCCAAAGGCTCTGGCGGGCCAGAACGCACTGTGAGAACAGCAGTTCTGTTATTGAGCATCAACAGGAACATTACTGTTGGCACCTGAGTCAGATGGTTACAGGACATGATGTCACTGACACATGAGTGACTACAACCTTCAGACAGAAGAAGCTTTAACTCACCTGAATTCAGCCTTAAGTTCTCCAGAATAAATCCTCTGCCATGACTATTTTTAATGTGACAGCGTGGATGACATGGACCCTGTGGAGCCTGGGTTAGGGTCAGCAGGCTGACCAGACAGATCCATCTGAACTGTCATTGTGCTGCGCCGATACAAAGGCCACCAATGTACAGTCCAACAAAGATTTCAAAACAGAATGGGGGGATCCTTTTCTGAACGGCCGCGAAAATCCTGACAAAGAACATATGGAACCAACTGGAATGACGACACAATACAGGCTCCTGTTGAACTTCAGTATTAGGCAGACTGAAAAGCTGAAGTTAGAGAAGAACAGCTCTCCTTCTGTTTCCAGATGAAACATCATCGCTCCTCAACATCCCTCACAATCCCATCAGACCAGTCCAGTCCAGGTCCTAAACCTCTTCCACGTCTTTGTGCCGGATAGGGACCATGTGAACCATGTGACCTGTGACCCTTGGGATAATGCTCCATCACCTGAGTAAAAGGCTGGATGAGGCTCGGCATGTTAGAACAACACTGAACTACTTATGTCAGACCCGGATCTCATCCAGACTGAGTCTGGATTAGCTGTTCTGGTTTTGACCTGAACTCATGCTTCTGTTCTGGTCTTTTCTGAGACCTCAGAAAACAGTTTATCCAGGAATAAAGACTCCTCTGGCGCCATCATCAGGTCGGTGTTGGTGGTTATTCCTGTTCAGTGTCTATAAATTTAACTTTCTCATTAATGACTCCAACGTGGCGATTCAGAATCAGATTTGCTTTCAAGTGTCTTTTCTCATAAAAACTTAAACTCTGTCAGGAAGGTCCTTGTGGTTGGAATAACAGATATCTGATGTTGTTTTGTTGTCAGCTAAGACAAACTCTGTTTGATAGACACAGCCAAACCTGTGGTGCGTTTGTGTCCGTCAGGACAAAGAGGTTCTGTTGTTGTGACTTGTTTTTATTTTTCCACTGTAATCCATTTTAAATTGTTTTATTATATATATATAAATTCTGCCATTCTGTCATTGTGAAGAGGCATGTTCTGTATGAAAGGTGTTATTCAAATATTGCATTGTTGCTCATTAAGAATTATAAATACATGCGCAATTTATTGTTAAAAAATAAGTCTCAGCTTTTTATTTATTTTTGTTTCATCTCTTTCTTCAGACAGAATTACAGAGAACCGGATTTCAGTCAAAAATAAAGTTATTAGTGAAAGATTTTCTGTTTTTGTCATGATTTGATATTTTATGGAAACGCCTAATTCTTTGTATTAATTGTGTGTAAAGTTGGATTGCCCCGGTCTCGGTCCAGCCCCGGGGGGACAGGAAGTTGTAGCTGCCATGTTCAGCTGCTTTGTTGTAGGTTCGTTGGAGGTTTCCTGCAGATTTTAGCCAAAGTGCTGCGATGGAGCCGAGCTGGAGTACGTTTCTGTTTCAGGTAAGTGGCATAGTTTACCAGCATCTGACAAACTGCATGAGTGTTTTCCAGATAATGTAAATGTTGTTGTCCGAATATTTCAGATCACTTTTTAAACGAATTAGAGTTAGCCAAGCAAAACAAAGGTGTTAGCGTTAGCCTAACGCTGCTAGCTCCGCTGTAGCCAACAGCTAAGACGTTCTATCGAAGCCGAGCTCTCCGGCTGGGAGCTCCATGGAGGGTCTCCCGGGGCCCTTCGGGACGGGGTTACACACTCGTTACTCGCTATTGATTCACCGTTTGGGATCTGTGACGGTTCGCTCCGAAATAACCGTGAAGGGGATCAACGGAGCTGCTGCTGCTGCTGCTGCGCGCGTTAGCATGTTGAGCAGAAGGTCGAGCTCATACGTGTAGCTATGCTAAGCTAAGTAGCTAACGGGTTAGCTAACCGAAGCGCTCTGTTCGTCCGCCCGCAGATAACGATCCGTTAGTCGGTGATTTTTGTGGACCACCAGATCCGTTAGTCCTACCACCGAGTCCGTTTGTGAACCGGCAGGCCGGATTCGTTTAACAGACGGGACGGGAGATGCTCGTTACCGGGAAGTTAGCGGTGGCTAACGCCGTGACCCGGGGCTTCCCAGCACGCGGACACGGGGAGTCCTCCAAACTTTACCGTGTGAACCGGATTAAACCCGGAGACCTGCACCCGGACCCGAACGGACCGTCACCGTCAACTTCATTTAGAGGAACTTCATCGAACATGTGCAGTTTCTTGTCAACTTTTCTGCACTGTGGAAACTCTCTGGATCAATCTGCTCAGGTGAGCAGGTGACGCTCACAGCCGATATCTGTAAGGAATCAGAAATAATCCAGATCATGTGAGTGAGTCTGTCAGAGAGAACCCAGCCGAACCCACACTTCTGCAGACCTGACCTCAGAAACTATCACTGCTCACCGCCTGAATCATTTTTCCTTTCTGATGTGTTAAATGATGTAAATTATAACCAGAGAAATCTCCAGCTTTCTAATATCTCTGTGCTTCTGTTGTGTTGGACCAGAGCTGCTCCTGTCTGTGGTCATTCATGCGGGGGTTCATTGTGGCAGGAGCCCATTTTGCTGTTTTTAATCCCATCACTTCTTTCACAGTCTCTGATGGGAGGCACAGAAACACCCCAGGTAGTTTCACACTTGGATGTTTCCACATCAACAACACCCCTCCCCTCCTTCCTCTAAATGGAGCATCATTTCAAAAATGAACATCATGTTGTAATGTAAACTAGAGACTGAGACCGTTTACTGAGGAGGAAGAGGGACATTTTCCCATAGACTTCAATACAATCTGACTGCTTTTAACATCCAATGGAGTCACCCCCAATGGTCAGGAGATAGAATGAAGGTTTAAGGCACTGAATCGCTGACTTCTCTTTACAGACCCAGGGTCCAGGTTTCTTCTGGTGGTGTCAAATGTTGAGTGAGCCCAGTCTGATTCAAAGCTGCTGGACATTTGAGTCTGTCGGGACATAGAGCTTCTGTTTCTGTCTGATGATGGCGCAGCGTCCTGATTTTAGCGGCATAAAAGCTTCTGATCACACATCTGAAGAACAGCTGCTCAGAAGAAAAACAAACAAACTGACACTGAGTTTTAACTTGTCATCACCAACTATCAACCACCAGCGTCATCCAGTCGTATGACCAGTTTTAGCACATCATATGATGGGACATGATGTCTCTGAGTCCCAGATTTGCCTGTTAAGGACTCGTCTCCTTTGACCTTTAGGTTAAAACTGAATCTTCAGCCCAGTTGCCGTGGTCCTTTGCTACGTTAATGCTTTAATGTCCATCATCCCTGCAGCTGACGTAAGACAAACAGACGTTTGACCAAGGCTCCGCTTCGTCCTGATTGATAAACATCTAATGAAGGTTGTTTGGGGTTGCTGTTTACATCTAAACTGCTGCTGTGTTCTGATTAATAAGATATTTGCACAGAGCTGTGACGTTTTCCCATTTCCCTCTTCTTTTTACACGGCTCATCAGTGGCAGCATCATTTGCAGCTGAGCGGTATTTTTCCGGGAAGCCTTAAAGCCTGGGGTTCGTTCAGAGACAGCAGATTCATCGGTCCACACTGATCTCTGGTGGTAGATCCCTCTCCCTCCCGGCAGACGGGTGGAAACAAACCTGAGTAGCTCCATTTGTGCTGTTTGTTGTTGATTTGCATGCTCCTAACTGTCTGTCAGTGCTATTATGTTGGAGGGACCTCAGCCTTCACAGCCAATTTATATCAAACTCATCGGAGCGGCGTGATGGCGCAGCCGGTCGTTATGTGGCTGAGAACAGCGTCTCTGGCTCCGTGCACACACTCTCAAACGCTCACAAATGCTAATTGCAGTAATGATTCTTGTCTGAGCTGCTACAGTGTGGAGGATACAAAAACGAGTCGACAACCTGTGACGGCCCCTGGCTCTCTCCACCATGCTAAAACACTGGCTGCCCGCACCAAGACGGGATGGTCGGCAGCTGAACCCCCTCCAACTCCCCACCACCCCCGAGGGCCATAAGTGCATCAGCACTTGGATTTGTGTCATCCATAAAAGAACACAGTGGGGGAAGAAGCAGCACTTGGGATCCTGCCCCCTCAGACCCCCACCCAGTGAGTGACTGGGTTGGGATGCTTGGCTGAACCTGAAAGGCCCTGGGTCAGGTCTTTAACCCGGCCCAGTGGTGATTACAGAGAGGAACAAGGCGCCTGAATCACAAGCCTCCAAGCCGACCTGTTGTTAAGTTGCTGGTTACAATGTGAATCTCGGCTTTCTCTCTCTGGACAAAATATTCATATAACACCCCCCCCCCCCCCCCCCCACCGGCCCCACACCGATCCCATGGGGGATCTACCGTGACCAATCAGACAATGCCTGCCTGCAGCTGCAGACTTAAGATGTCCTCCCTCCATTTTCTTTAAACTGCTGTTGAATTTTCTGAGCCTGTCACTGCTTTATTTATTTCACTAGAACATTTCGGTTATCTACATAATTTTTGTTATTTTGGCTTCTCAAATTTTTTTCATGTTGTAATGCCCACACACACACACACACACACACACACACACACACCTGCTCCTGTCTCCAGCTGTCTGGAGTTGTTAAAATCATGCTGGAGTCTTATGTGACGTAACTAGATGTTGAAGATTTCATGTTTAATAGCTTAAAACCTATAAAGAGTCAATAGTTTTATTAGGTCCAAGAACCTAACACACACACCCAGCCTCTTCCTCACCTTAACTTTCTTCTGTAGATTTTGGCTCAGACGTTAGACACATTCTTCATGGGGTTATAGAAAAACTGCAGGTTCAACTCTGGTTAACTGCAACATCAAACAGCTTGGGTTTATTAGCACATTCTACTATTTGTTGTCTTCATTCAGTTGATCTGTCCCGTGACCTTTGACCTCTTGGTGCTCCATGTGGTTTATCTCTCTGTCTCTGCAGCAGGCCAATGAGGCTTTGCATCACCAGCACCAGGTCGCCGGGAACAGCCTCCTGCCTTTGCTCAACTCTGGGACGGAGCCTCCTGATCAGAAACCAGTGCTGCCAATTCCTCTGGACCAGAAACCCCCCGTTAGTGCTGCGGAACTTCTTAAGGACAATGTGGCCAGTGGGGCGGGGGGAGGCGGCGGGCCTCCTGTTGCAGTGGTCAAAAAGGAGCCTAAGACAAAGACGCCCTTCATCTGCGGTTACTGCAACAAAGCTTTCCGAGACAGCTACCACCTGCGGCGGCATGAGTCCTGCCACACTGGAATCAAGATGGTTTCACGGCCCAAGAAGACGCAGACAGCCCCCACCATGGTCCCGCTTATATCCACTGTACCACGTGAGAACAGTGGAAACGCCTCATACATCACCACTGTAGCTGGTATCCTCACTACAGCCACCACATCAACATCCACAGGCACCAGTATCATGACTCCAATGCAGCACCAACAGCAGCAGAGCATCCCCAAAAAGCCCCCGAAGCCAGTGAAGAAGAACCACGGCTGCGACATGTGTGGGAAAGCCTTCAGAGACGTGTATCACCTCAACCGCCACAAGCTGTCGCATTCTGACGAGAAGCCGTTTGAGTGTCCTATTTGTCAGCAGAGGTTCAAGAGGAAGGACCGCATGACTTACCATGTCCGCTCTCACGACGGCGGCGTCCACAAGCCTTACATCTGTTCTGTGTGTGGGAAGGGCTTCTCCAGGTATGTGAACCCGTCTCGTGGAATAGTGACTAGGCTGAGCTGTAATCTTTTGCTTCATGATATAAAACACTCTAATTAGTTATGTGAATGATTCTGAAGATCCAGCACTAATATTTTTCTCATCTCCTCACAGACCTGATCACCTCAGCTGTCACGTTAAACATGTCCATTCCTCAGAGAGGCCATTCAAGTGCCAAGTCACGGTAAGAGTCCTCTGCTTTGTTTTATTGATGCCCACAGTGCCATCACTGAGGTTAAACCAGACCAGTGCAGTTACTGTAGGTTACAACTCACTACTTTCTGCCGTGTGTGTGTGTGTGTTAGTGTTAGTGTTAGAATTCTCATCAGAAGGTTCACCGATTTGTCTTTCTCAGGCCTGCACCTCCGCCTTCGCTACCAAAGACCGTCTGCGCTCCCACATGATCAGGCACGAAGGCAAAGTGACCTGCAACATCTGTGGCAAAATGCTAAGTGCTGCCTACATCACGAGTCACCTCAAGACACATGGCCAGGCCAGTTTCAGCAACCCCTGTAACAATAAAGGTAGGACACACATCTGCTTTCAGTTCTACACATAAACCAGTTCAACTGCTCCACATTCAGTCATGAGAGAAACGGGCTGTGCTAACATTAGCAGCTAACTCCTCCTGCATCCACACAGCACTGATGGAGAAACATTGATCTCAATATGAAGCTGCTTCATTTGTCTTTTTTACCTTTTAGTTTTAAACTTTCCTGTGAATGAATATTTAAAAGAGTCACAGATAAATCAGTTGCAGACATCATCTCAGTCTCAGGACATGACAGAGGTAATTAAATGGATGGATGATGAACACAAAGTCTGACAGTGAGAATAAAGACAAGTTTAGTTTGTCTGCAGTGAGGAGTCTGCAACCAGCACAGCAAAAATAGTCTGTAAGATTAAAACCCACCGCCCTCTGGAGCCGCTGAGAGCAGCTGTATAAATGTTGGTGTGTTAATGTTCTCCAGCAGATGACAACAAAAGATGAGTCAGAGTATCTCGCTCCTTTCTTTGTGTTTGTTTTTATGTGAATCCTCCACACACACACAGATATATATATCTATATATCTATATATAGATATATAGCTCTAAATCCTCACAACATGAAGGTTTGCATTAATGTTATTAGTAATGTAAAACGATTCATTTAGTCTGTAACAGACTCAGCTGCTCTGCTTTTATACAGTTAAGCCCTTTTTAATAACCTGAATCATTGAAAAACTCTGATTCACAGCGATTATTATTAGTATTATTTGTTTGATCTTCAGGTGGATCAACTTTTGTTTTTCCGAACTACAACAGTCAAGCCCACAATAAATGTTGAATATTGAACACCCAGTTGAAGATGACTCCCACATGACAGCACTGCTGCCCTGTGCTATTGTAACCCCATGTGTCTGTATTTCTGAATAGGCCTAAGTGACTGGCAGTGGAACCACTCAGGGCCAAGAAAAGGTAATCCAGTAGCTAGTAGCAGAAACCCCTTAACAC
Organism: Echeneis naucrates; assembly: GCF_900963305.1. Classification (NCBI taxonomy): domain Eukaryota; kingdom Metazoa; phylum Chordata; class Actinopteri; order Carangiformes; family Echeneidae; genus Echeneis; species Echeneis naucrates. The sequence goes on along the minus strand of NC_042523.1, from coordinate 25,350,223 downwards.
TCAAATATGACCTGCAAACCAGCAAAATACAAGTGGCCAGTTTTTGTTCACGTTGTAGCGGCAGCTCTCCTGTTCTGTGAGGACCGGTGTAGTTCAGCCTTCTGCTAACGTCAGGTCAAAGTTCATGAAGCAGGATCAGTAGATCATTAAAATTCACCACAAACTGGACCATGACACTCAGACTGGGTCCACCATGAGCCTCAGAGGCCAGACTGAGACCGATTCATAACTCAGATCTTTCATGCACAGTTTAGTCAAAAATAATAAAAACATGTAATGACTGCAAGCCAGACTGAGCCGTGACGTTCTGGGGTCTGTTGCACAAATCACCTTGAATTCATGAAGATGTGACTAAGATCTCTATGAAGTATAAGTAGTTGCACAAAACACCCTTACGGCTTCTCTTCACTGTTTTACCTTAAATGTTCACTTAAGTATGTAGGGGTTTTCCTTGATCTTAGTGTCTTACTTAAAAATCAGTAAATTCAGGACTTCATGGATCCTGAATGATGTGGACCTATCTGATCTGGAACAGTCCACTTCATCCTCCACCCTCCATCATGAATGAAACTGGGCAGTTTGATGTCACATGACCTCTGCTCAGGTATAGGTGTTTCCTGTCCTCAGGTCAGAGGTCAAATGCTGACTGCCTGAACAGTGTGAAGTTCAGAGAGCAGCCTGACCGACTTCACTAAAGTGATAACATGTTATTGCCAGATAAGACTCTCCATGGAAACAACCAAATTTTACCGTGGCAAATCACTTATTTTTTATTTTTTTTTCTTAGCTAAAGAAATATTTTCAAGAGATTCTGTGCAACAACATGAGGAAATTCCCTCAGTCAAGCAAAAGTAAAACCTTAAATCTGCTTTTACTTTTATACTCAAGGTGTTCTGTGCACCTGTTCCCTGGTCCTGGACTCAGTGGTTTTTGGACTCAGTTGGTCCTGCAGTGGTGCGAGTCCAGCTCAGACACTGAGGCTCAGATGTGGTTGATGATGTCACTGTTGAATCAGTCAGCTGGTTGGTCTATTGATCCTGCTTTTTGAATTTACCCCTCAGGTGAGTTGACGGTAGGAGAGATTTTAAATAACTCCTTCCAAGTCCTAATTGACAACAGTCTCAAAGGTAGGTTGGTTTCTTCACCTTCTCCCACAGTAACATCATGTTTTCATAACATGTTGATGTTTTCAGTGAGCAGCCTATTGGCCAAAGACTGCCGTCCTGTGTTGGAGGGAAATTTGTTCACCGAGCCAGCCCACCATAAATTCATGCATGTCTGTTTTTAACAGATGCCAACAGCGTGCACAGCAACTCGGCCGCCACAACGCCAGTCACCAACTCGGCAGCCATCACCTCGGCCATGAACCGCGGTGGCAACACCAGCAACCCCGTCACCATCGCCGCTCAGATGAACATCGCCACCAGCACCGTCAACATCACGTCGCCAGTCAATCTGCAGCACCCCGTCACCATCACAGGCCCCGTGAACCTGGCCTCTGTCAACATCCCCACGACGGCGCACATGAATATCGCTCACCCCGTCGCCATCACCACTCCAATGCCCATGAATATCACCGGGCCCCTCAACATCGCCATGAGGCCCATGGAGAGCATGCCTTTTCTATCCCAAGTCCTGCCTTCCTCCCCCCCCTGGTAGAACTGCCCCACACCACCCCTCCCCTCTACCACACATCCACATCAGGTGATGTCTTAACTGCCCAATAACAGAGTCAGGCCTGTGTCTGCGTCATGTTAGAGGAAGTGAAAATTGACCATCGGGTGGAACTGTGGTCATGTGACAACAGGTGATTATCTGGGGAGGGGCGGGGCTTCACCTGATTGGCCTGTACTCTCAGTTAACAGATTTTTTTACCTGTTGACGCACCTGTTTGGTGTCACTGAGCCTTTATACCAAAGACATGAGGATCTCACACCTGAACTCAAACTTTTACACTGAAAAATGAAATTAGAGAACCGTTTTCCTCATGGGGGGGAGGGGGTATATAACCAGCATGCACTGCTGCTGATGCAGTTCAATTTCCCATGAGCCCTGAAATGAACAGATAACAGAGTTTACTGGTGAACAGTTTGATTCCGCTGATGTGAACGTGTTCAGTCCTTGGGCAGTTATGATGCGTTCAGTGGCTGCATGGAGTTTGTATTTACCCTCCTGACGGTTAGCTCACTGCAGCGGTGAACGCATCACTTGCTGTGGACAGCGACGGCTGGTAGAGCTTCTTCTTTACCTGTTCAGCCACTGAAAGATGAATGGGTCATGTGCAGGTGATGTCCTCAGCTGAGCATCGTGTGACCTGACTATACCTGGGCTCCTGAAGTGGACGTGTTTAGTTTCATGTTCTTTTTCTCGTTATTTTAGAGGACTTATCAGTATTTAATAGTTTGTGTATTTTAAAGTTCACAAAAACAAACAAAGCTTCCATTCTGGAGGGGTGAGTGATACTGTGGAGCTACCCCTCCTCTGGCGTCTGTATTTTTAAATTGCTGGAAACCAGTCACTCCTCACTGCTGGATGTTTGTGACTTTTTTTTAATGTATTTATACAGGACGTGATGGGCGAAGGTACAGCTGAGGGGGTGTGTCCCAGGTTTTACCCTTTTATGGCAGTATTACCACAAGTCACATGATTACATTTTGTACCTGTAGAGGTCAAAGAGCTGCAGTGAGGCTCGGTCCCAAAGTTTCCTGCGTGGAGCGGATGATGTTTCCTTCAGTAGGATCTGTCACTGTGGGCGACTCAGGAAGGTTATGGAGCGACGCAGTGATGTCACACTGACATTACTGTCAACACCAGACACTAGTTTACTGCGTCTGACCTGTGGAGGGTCAGGCTGTAACCACAGGCAGCAGCTGTACCATCAGGACCTGGCTGGACCAGATGGGACTGGACTGGATCTAACTTGATCCAGTCTAGTCCATGCCCTCCTGATGGGTTTCCTGCAGCTCTTGCGTTGCCATGAACGTGGAGCAGCAGTTGTGTGTCAGCAGCCTGTATTGTTGTCAGACCTGGTTCAGGGATCCGGTCCTCAGTGATCTGGATCTGTCTCACCTGTTCAGTCGTTTTGAGTTGTCTGTACTGGAAAATGGAGGCTGAGATCATGAAGCCACCAAGGTCAGCAGTCACAGCCTCTGTGATCTCAGGGGTGGGGCTCTAATCTGACATCACGACAGACTGACACACCCTCCACACACACACACACACACACACACACAAATGTGGTCACATACTGAACAGGTTTACAGGACATTTGGGTCTAGAGGATATGTGTTAGTCTTTTTGTGATCTCAGTCCTGATAGGTCCAGACTCACACACTGTCCCACAGTCCCGTAGTGTGTGTTTGTGTCAGTTAGTCTGCAGTTGTGTAAATGTGAGGCCTGTGTGTAGTTCAGGGTCCTCTCTCAGTGCAGGAACTGGAGCACTTGAGCAAACTGTAGGATGAGCACACTACAGAGCATTGGTACTTAAGGGCATTTCAGTCTGGAGGGATGTGGCGACGGTGTCTGTTACAGCTGGACACACGTCCAGATGTTCGCCTGTCGTCTGCACATCCACCAAGGGAAACGCTTAGATGTGGAGTGGCATTATGATCGTGGAACTGGATTTGTGTCCCATCTTTGTTTTCTACTTTTGTGGCGTTGCATGTGGACAACAAAGCGTGTAGGTCCAAGTTAGAGCCTTTTAGAGACTTTAATGAAACAAAACACTAAAAAAATTAGGATGGCAGGAAGTGTGGCGTCATTTGTCCTTCTCCAGTGGCCGTAAACAAGTGTGCCTGAAATACTTCACAAGACTTTTCCTCACATTGATGCTTCCTCCTCCAGATCTGCTGTGCTGGAATGGTTTTTTGAAGGAGCCTTCATCAGTTCAGACGGCCCCTTGGGGCCAGATAGATCTGGCAACCAAACCATGTTGTGATTAGCTTGGGTTTTTTAAGTAATGATTAAGAAGTTGTCGTTGTGCTTCAGGAACGACCTTCGGATATGAATTGATCTTTGAGCTTTTAATTTGAATCCTAATGTGAAAACAGTTGATTTGACCTGAAGATTCATTTCTGTGAAGTTGGTTTGATTTTGGCAGATGTGAAGGCAAATGAATGTATATCTTTGTACAAACCATTAGTTCAGAAGATGTTAGTTATGACAGACACATGCAAGAAAAATAACCTTTTATAAATCTTTTTGTATTAGAACATTAACAATGGTAATTTTGTATATACAGGTTAGGCTTTCTGATTAGCAGAAAGGTAAAACATTCCTACATTTTTTTAAATGTATGTCCATTCAGAATAATTATGTAAACACATGAGCGATGTTTTATGTGCCTTTTATTTGGGTTTGTCTAAATAAAAGAAAATGATAAAACATGATTGTGGATGGACAATGCTGGGGGGGCTCTGCTTGGTTTCATGTCCCCAGGGTGGTGTGGACTACTTGAGAGTTTGGACATGACAAAAAGTGCTTTTCTTTCTTTAATAAGGTGAAAGCGTTTGGGCTGGAGCAGGAAGTCAACCAACTTATATTTTGATGGGCTCATATGCATATGAAGAGATGTAAAGAACCAAAAACTCAATTAGTTTTACATCCAAATCTGTTCAGAATATTCTGAAGACCATGAGGTTCAGTCAAAAGGTGGACATTTAGAGAAGATGAATATTTACAACATCTGCAGTTTGAAGCTATTTTGTTGAAGCATTGCATTGTGGGAAAACTGCAGTCGAAACAAACAGAAAGAGCTGCAGCTTTTAATTGTTTTCCTTAATTCTCCAATTTACAGAATGAAGAAAAACTTTTCTTTTTACCACAAACGAGCTCTGCCTTCACATTATTTTCATTATTACTGCCTTAATTCTTATTCTCTGCTGCCGGTGAGAGCCAACTGATGTCATGAGGAAGTCAACATGGATGTGATGTGTTGACGATGGTCCTGAGTGGCATTGGTAGTCCTGGACCAGGTCCCTGACTGAGGTGGGCCAGGATCTAGTCGCATCCTTTGCCACAAGTCAGCTCTGTGACTCTTGACGGTTGATTTGGCTGCTGTTTTCACACCGGACACACTTCCTGTTACAACCTAGTGTGTGGGCAGGGCCACAGAATAAACTGATCCTACGCATGAGCCCGACTGTGGTTAGGGTCGCAGCACGATTTGGAGTGAGGATCCTGCCTCTCGCTCAGAAAGACAAAAACCACCTGTTGTTTTAAATCATATATTTAATTTCACATTATCAGTTGTTCTATAACAACTCTCCTTAAGCCCGCAGGATGACCTGGGCTCATTGTCATCAGTTCACGGCCCCCTAGCTTATCCTGTGAGCAGATGCTGCATCAAACACGAAGCTGGTCTTCACAGAGTCCAGTTCCAGAAAGTTTCCAAAGTTGGTTCACATCCTGATGGACTGGTTCTGACATGGTCACAGTTAAATATTTTTTTCTACAGGAGGACCGGGACCAGGCTCTGTTAGGGATCACATCATGTCAATTGGTTGTGCAGTTTCCGAAGTCTATCGTGTTTGCGTGCTGTCCACCATCTGCTGCTCAGCCAACATGTCGGTCAACTTCAGGTCCAAGACCTGGTCCCTGGACTCTGGTGCCACCTGCAGGACAAATGCAGTAGTTATGAGATGTCTGGAGCAAACCAGCTACAGATAATGCAGCTCCCTCCGTGCACAGCAGAACCGGAACGTCTCTCCTGGGTCAGAGGGGGTCCTCTGCCAGAGCATTGTGGGAAACCAGACCAGAGTCTGTCAGGATTCAGAGTTTCTGCCTCTGCTAAATCTTAGTTGTGTTTTAGCAGAAGGTGAAGAGCTGCCGTTTCGTCACTTATTCTTTTGTATTAATCATTCATTATTATTTGAAGGGTCCTTCTGCCCTCTTTCAAAGTGTTAGGAAACAAATCTGCTGGATACAAACTGGAGCATTTTTAAAATGTCTCCACATCCTCTGACTCGGTCTGAGGGTTTAATGGGGTAAATGTTGAGGCCATAAATCAACACACTGATCCAACTGGACTACTGCAGCTCAAATCAGGAATCTTTGGAGTAATGACAATGGACCAAAATGTCTTGAATTAGAAAATCTGAAACTTCAACTTCTCACAGACACAAACATGGAGGTCACTGAGGATAATACTGGGATTCTAACAGTGAAAGCAAAGCTCTGAACTTCAACACCGTCTGGAACCTTAAAGGAGATAATGGCATCCGGGCAGAGCTGGTTTATTGTCTGAGACAAGCATGCTTTGTAAAGCTTCATCACCTGCTCTACTGTTCCCCCTGTGCCACCCCCCGCTCCCCCGAAGTTAGCAATGGAGCTGCTGTTAGCACAGAGATAAGCGTGGCTCAGCAGCCCTGGTCTATGTGATGTCTGATGAGTCTTACAGGAGGAGCTCCTCTCCTCCTCAGGATGACGCCCTCAGAGAGTAAAATCTTCCCCGTCTCCTCAAACAGAGCAGAATCGTCCAGATCACTGCTGCTCTTCAGCTCTGAGAATTTTTCTACAAACCTGCAGAGGCAGAATAAAATATTAGAATAGAATATTCCTCGAAGCATCCATTCAACTTAAGTTTGTTTTAATGACACAAACCTCTGGCACGTAGAAACAAAGTTTGCTTTGGAGAGATCCAGGGGCCGTGGCCCCGTCCCATACAGCTCATAGAACTTCCTGAAAGACAGAGAGAATTCTGGGTAAGTGGAACTGACGACAACAGTCCAGGTGAGCTCAGGTCAACGTGTCAGGCCGTGAGCGGCCAACTCACGCTCTGACATCATCCTCCCTGTAGAAGATCTCAGGTACCGACTCCTGTTTCCTGGAGCTCAGTCTGAAATGCGGCTTCACGTAAAGCGGCTCCCTCTTTGGCGGAAAAGCCTCGTAAACATCGTACCAGACGGGTCTCTCTGAAGGTTTGATGACCCCAGAACGCACCAGGTCTCTAATCCTGTTGATCAGATTATTGCCTAGATGATTATTCACATAACAGAAGCATCTACATCAAACCAGACCTGCTTCTTATAAAGCTTCCTGACTGCAAATATCAGCCCACCGTCAGCTTCAGACCTGTCGGCCATTTTGGTTTCTCAGAACCAGTAGAGGCCACGTTTGGAGGTGAAGGTGTAGCTGAGGAGCAGGAGGGACATTTTCCCATAGACTTCATCAAAAGGGAAGTGGAGGAGAAACAAGACCATAAAGTCAGTATAATCAGTTCTGTTGTCTCATCATCACCACCACAAGAGCTGGTTTAACTTGGGTGTTTCATTAGCTGTCTCGGTATATCCCCTGTCATTGTCGCTTCATTTGCTCCACAATTGAAATTTTCCTTACGTTCTTACGTTAGCATGCTAACAATGCTAACATTAGCAGCAGTTTCTGTCCTGTGTTCAGTTACACGTGCTATGCTAACCGGCTCCGGCTAACGTCCTTCATTCAGGCATGCTAACTCCTTTAGCCTCCGCGAAGCTAACATCGACTCGGCCTCACCGGCTGAAAACGGTCCCGAACTTCTCCAGTCTGCTGCCCGCCATTGGACTTCCTTTTCACCGACCAGGATCAGAATCAGAATCAGGACCGCCCGTCCTTTCACAAACACAGAGATATCCGGTACGCCCTTTCAGAATAAAAGCATGAGCTTGCTGGCACGTATGAAGGTTTTAATAAAATCAGCAGTTTAATCGAAGAAAGAATACAAATTTAATTTAAATACACAGAGATACAAAAATACCTGACTGATGCTGCAAGTTGGTCCTGACATGTATTTATACATTGTCTTCAACAACGACCAAACAAAGTATCTAAGAAATATTTGATGATATGGAGGGTTAGGGTCACAGTAATGAGTAATCTAATTGGTTACTGTTACTGAAGTAGTTTTATTTTTCATCAGACCAACCAGAGACTGTTTTACTGTTCTTTGGTTAGTGGGCACGAGACAATCACGTAGATGACGATTGGCGGAGGTGGAGTAAAATTTCACAGTGAGCCAATCAGAGGTCGAGGTGGGCGGGTGTATTTGCCAGAAATTCGATAGCACGCAATGGCAGACATAGTGGTGGGAAGTTCGGATCTTTTCACTGACTCAAGTCTTTTAATCTTGCTCGATAATTTGAACGAATCATTTGTTCATTCGTTCATTGGAACCAGTGAGGCGCTGCAGCGGTTTTTTGAGAAATGACTGAAAAAGTGCGGCTTTCAAACACTGAAGAGCAGCATGGTTTGCTTCACTTGGCATATAATACAGAAGTTTGCTTTTATTAAACTATTCAACACCCTTTTGGGGCATAGCCTGGTGAAGGTGAAATGACTGATTACTTAATTTGCCAGAAGGAAAGTGCTCCACCGATCATTAAAAAATTCTCATTCTATGATGGCTGTTGACTTTAGCCCAGTGGTTTATACAGGCACACCTGCATACATATCCATGCAAAATAGCTTTGATCACACACATTATCACTGTCAGCACTATCTTAATTTAGTTATGCTAAATAAAACTTGACAAACTATGATGGTCATTCATCATTTACTGACTAAATATTAATATCAATCAAAAATTACTTCTCTTCAAGTCAATAGAACATGCATTCAAAACCACAGGTTTGATTAGAAAAGGTAAAAATTGTGTAATACAAAGGAAACACTTAATCTTTGTGGATATGTTGAAAGGGGTGCTCTTTGATTGAGAATTGATTTTCAGTAAATGCTGTGCATATCAACAGCGTATGCATTTTAGAAAAACAAACATTTGTTCTAGAATTCTAAGCAAAAGGAATGCAATGAGAACTAAAACTATTTGTTGTGCAAAATGTCTTGCAACCATATCAGTGCATTTAACATTTAGCTGAACACAAAATTGTAGTTAACATTTTACTTGCAAACTAATGAGGCACATGTGCCTGCCGTGTGCACAGATTTTTTAAATCCTCTGTGGTATTGAGGAGAGGGCCACTCATAGATCCTGCTCAACAGAGACTTGATCTCCTCTTGCTCTTAATGTAAACCAGAGCAGAGAATGCCAGCTCACACAGATAATTGGTGGGGAAAAGAAGACATTTCTCAGGAGCGTGTAGGGAGATGTTTGGATACTCTGACACAGAAGCCAACCAAAACTGAGGGAGCTCACTGTGTAGTCCATTCATAGCTCTGTTCGTTCTGCCCTCTTTCAAAGTGAGTTTTTCTTCGGAGGATTCCTGACTCAATCAGTCTCAATCACCTTTCCAGGGAGGCTTCAGCCCCCCTAAAATAGGCCTAATGACGCAACTGATTACAGCTTTCATAAAAATCCCACGGCACACCTGGACTCCTCTCACAGCAGACCATTTGGGAACCGCTGCTTTAGCCTACCTGGTCACTAAAGACCCGTAATGTATTAATTTGTTCCAACAAAAATGCATATTTAACTTCCATCCCATAGCTACATAGCTAACGTTAACTTTTGTGCTAATGTCAGATAGCTCTCCTCACCAGTAATAACAGGATTGTCATGTCACTGCTGTAACCACATGAATAATGAATGAAAGACCCGAAGACCCGTAAATATGAGTCATGAACGACTCACTCCCTGCTACACTGAGGATATGCGGCAGAAAGACCTGTTCATGAACAAATCTGTGGCATGCGTGGACCAGGGGAAAAGAACGAATCACTCACTGAGATGACTTCTTGTTACTCCTGAGTCATACAAAAGTCTAGTTCAAAATGAACGCATCGTTCACGAATGACACATCACTAGTCGGCCACACAACGAACGACACAAGTGAGTCAGTAAACGAGAAACAGGAATGGCCCAAATAATCCAAAAGTGGCTTTCTTTAAATAAGAGTATAGTAATTACTTTTCCCTCCAAGAAATTAACAGAATGATTGGAATTGTTTAAAATGCACATTATGCTGGACAGAAGAGCCTCCAGGTCGGTGTCAAGTAATTCAAACTTACTCAAACATCTTATAATTGAACATCCACATGTATTTTAAATTCCATTAAAGAGGGATGGAGGCAGCTCCAACCAGCTCCAAATTCAGACACATCTAAGCATTTAAACATTTACTTGAAAGTAAAGTAACTAGTTACTTTACTTTGTAAACTCCACTTTGTTTAATTTGTAACTGAGTTGCTGAGTAACTTACCCAACACTGGAGATGATATAAATGCTTCTATAAAGGATCATGGCAGCATGTTTTCATTGTGTTTTTGAAGATTAATGAAGCTTACTTTATTGCTTTGACAGATTTTTGACTCACTTCCAATAACTTTCATTGCAGCATAGCTTTTTTTTCCCTATTCTTTTAAAAAAATCTTTATTGAAAACATTTAATTTTATATCATGGCATGTAAAAGCATACATGACATTTTAAATGATTCTATTTTTAAAACAATTGTACAATAAACTGGGCTACTCTTTGGTGACTTGAGGGAGAAAATCATTCATATTTCCGGATTATTCCAGTTTCATGTCACAAACATCAACATGATGGAAAAGACACCACCTGCTGGGAGAACCGTTGAAACAGTCAGATCCACTCAAAATTCTGTTCCTGCAGTCAGAGGAGGATTCACTGCAGGCTGACTCAGCACCTCGTTGGTCTTATGTAATACATATGACTGTCAAGCTTCATTAAGCTTCCATTTATATTGGAATTAATAATATGTTGGTGCATGATGATTAATCTATAACATGAATGTACTGTGATAACACATTCAATAATAATAATATATCATATTGTAATAAAACTAATAACATATTAATAATGATATAATAATGATCACTGTTATTACAAGAAGGACGGTAATTACCTGTAAGCAATAAAGTGGTGCCACAGTAATGCTATAAAGGGACAGTTACTCTAACATGCAGTCAGGTACGATCTGAAATTAAAATAAAAAGATGTCGGAGGGGGGAACAGAAAAGCTGCTCTTAATCCAATAACAGTTCTGTCCTCAGTGTGTCTGTGCATTCACCGTCACCGTTGAAGAGTAGGGGTCAAATATTTTCAGACTGACAATCAGATAAAAACAATTTTTAAACCAGGGATAAAAAAAGGCATAAATAACTGGATTTAAGGTGGAATTGAAGTAACCCAACCACACAAAGGCTTCAAAGATGGCAACAGGTGTGATGAAGCCTGTGTAGGCATCAAATATAGAATTTGTAAAGAAAGGCAGCCAACATAAGATGAACGCCCCGAGAACAACAGCCAGAGTCTTTGCTGCCTTGTGCTCAGACTGTCTAACCAGCCCAGCTCGTCCTCCGTCACTGGTGATCACCGTACCTCCAATCTTTCTCACATGCTCTTTGGCCACAATAAAGATTTTAGTGTACAGACAAACCATTACAGCACAGGGAAAGAAGAAACAGACAACACTGTCCAATATTCCACAGAGAGAGTTAAACAGGAGGTTACAGCTGCCCAGGCAGTTTATTGAAGCCATATACTCCTCTAAACCTGCTACATTGGCCTTCGAGTACAGAAGTCCGTAGGAGTAAACAGCAGCCAGCGCCCAACTCACACAGACCATAATCCAGGCCACGGACATGGTTATTTTCCTGGAATAATGCAGAGGATCACAGATCGCCTGTTGTCTGTCCACAGCGATGCAAACAAGGTGGAAGATGGAGACACTGGTCAGAAACATATCAAAACTAGAATGCAGCAGACAGAAGTCATCGCTGTAGAACCAGCAGCCACGAACGGTCCGAACGGCACTGAAGGGCATCACAATAACACCCACCAGAAGGTCTGCCAGAGCCAGAGACAAAACCAGCACATTGGTGGGATTCTGCAGCTGCTTAAAATGACTGATGGACACAATGACAATGCAGTTCCCTAAAGTGGTGACCAGGATACCTGAAGCAAACAGCAGATAGAGGCCGATCCTGGTCACCACACTGAACTGAGCCACAACACAGGAGGTATTAGAGTCTGGAAAACAGGACTGGTCCTGAGACAGGCCCCCCATCAGGACAGAACCACAGACTGAGCTGAGGAGGAGAGCACTGAAGACACAGCAGAAGCTCCACCTTCACATAAAGCACACTGTTTCATCCAATCACAAGCAGTTCAGAGGGGAGTTGCTTCTCTGGTGATGTCATCAACATCTGGAATGAGCCTTTGTCAGTAAATCAGATACAACAAAAAGTTTGTACAAATTAACAGTTTAACAGGCAGTTCAGATGAAAACATCCTGTTGTGTCCATCAGAAATAAATATTCAGTTTGTTACGCTGTAAACTGTACTGACCCACCCAGAAAGACGATGGAGGGACGAGCATCAGGTGTAGAAAGACAAAAAACAAAAAATCCATTAATGAACTCTAAATTGTCACCCCTTGCCCAGTGGCTGGGATTGCACCACCGCGACACGAAGGCAGATGAGCAGTTGAGGATGAATGGTTGAATGAATGAAACTGTTCCCAACTCCTTGATTTGATGCGTAGTTGTGAATATTTTACTACGGTGGATGTGTAATGGACTCTGGTATCATTAACTTTAATTTTATTAAGAAAGTCAGTTTTTCAGAGGAAGGTAAACTGACGAGACTTCATGAAAACATCTGAATAACCTGCTCAGGTGGAGCCAGTCCCCCATCTGCCTTTAGTCGCTGCTCTGATTTTATTGTGAAAGTCCTGAACAGAAGAATCCAAATGTAGAATTTATCATTTATTTTCTTTGTTTATTTCTTGAATTTACCCACAATCCTTCATTCTTCAAATCAGCCAATCAGATTCTTTTCTTTAGACGAGTATTTGCTTGTAAAGGTTGTTGCCTCAGCTCGCCTAACCTCAGATATATGGTACTGTGGCTATCGCTAACACCAAAACAAAAATTAATAAAATATCAAATCCCGCTAGGTTGGACAGCAGGTCCAGGCAGGCGGAGCTTGGGGGCAGTGACTGCTTTGTTGTGACATCTCAAAGTCACAGAGCTCCTGACGGCTGGTTTTAAGATTCAGTTTCTGAATCCAGACTCTGAGGACTGAGACCTTTGACACTTTCACTGGATTCATGTAGAACCTGGACCTGATTTAGAACCAATCTGATTTGATTGTGAAAGGTTAAAGTGAGGTTGAAATGGACCAATGAATGAAATAAAGAAACAGAGAAAACAGTCTTTTCCTTTAAGAGCAAATTAAGGGGGGATTGTGGTTTAAGGGGTTTTATAGTGACATAACTATGCATTAACAAAGTCCACACAAAAGCTCATTCATCCCTCAACAGAGGGCAACAAGGAGAAGTTCAGTCTCATGTGGTCGTTCCTTTCTGTGGTTGAAAGGCTGGTTTACTGCTTTACTACAGAAAAAAAAAAGAAAGTGAACTTTAAACTCTCCTTGTCAGCTGACTGGAGATAAAACTCTGTACGTCGTGGCTCAACTGTGCCACAAACATTAACCACAATCCTCTAACACACAGAAACAGCCTCCAACTGTACAATGTTATATTTTTTAATACGGTTTCCTGAATGTGGATATGAGCCTGAACGAGAGACAAGCTGTGATTTGTCATCAGGTGACTTTTCAGGTTCCACCACAGACTCTGAGCAGAGAAGGCTGGTGAGACCAGGTTGACTTCAGGAATGTCTGCACGTCACAGGGTGGAGGACAGAGGGAGGGACGGACAAAGAGCAGGAGAGAATCATAAATGCAATAATTACAGCTTAGGCAGAAATAAGCAGCACAGCCTCCAGGTCCCAGCTTGGAGCTGACTGGATCCTGGATTTATTTTCTCAGTTCTCAGTTTCAGACATGGATTTGCTCCTGGATTCTGGCTGATTATAAAAGATTTCTTTCTTTCTTTCCTCAAAGTCCAACTGAATTTTCCAAACTTCATCAGTGACACTGGACAACAGCAGCACCATGTCTGTGACTGCCCTGTTCAGGGGGAAGTGGGGGCAGAAGTCACAGGAAACCCCAGAGAAGCATCAGGTGGCCGTGGTGCACTCCAGCCATGACGACGAAGACGATGATGACGACTCCAAAGTCTCATTCAGCAGACAGACGATCCGCAGGAACTCCCGCTTCTACCGCTCGATGAGAAAGAAGAGGCTGGCCTCTGAGCAGCGTGACAGTAAGAACCCCCCAGGCCTGGACGGCCCCATCTGTCCTCTACATTTAGGCTTCGTCACTGTTGATGGAGTCGTGTTGTTGTTGTCAAACCTTTCAGATGCTGTCTTTTTTGAAAGCGGAACAAAGGCTCAGTAGTTCTCTCCATCAGCAGAATACAGAAAATAACCTGAGAAACTGGTTCTATATTGAACGGAACAATAGTCTGTGTGATACCTGAGCGCCCTGCAGCGCGACCTCTGACCTCCAGGTGAAAACAGAGACTTCGTGTCACTGCAGCAAATAAATATTAACAACTAACTATTAACAACTAAATATGAACTTTACCAACATTGAAAACTGCACACAGTTTCTGTCGTGGTTTCACTTTGTTTTCTGGTTCGATTCTGGTTGGTCTGAGTCGAGTCTCCTCCCGACCGCTCTAGAGCTGTTGGCTGAGTATGACGCTGAGTCATAGGATTTAGACTTTTGTCCCTTTGTGATATTTGGACATGGTTTGTCAACGTGTCCTCTGTCTCGTTTTCCTCTAAAGACATTGAAGAAAATGGATGAAAAAGTAAATGCTTCACTTGGTTCAAGCTAACACCCGCTGTCTCTAACTGGAGCGAAATATGCACCTCATAGGTCAAGAGTCAGTGACCTCATCAATTAATTTAGCCCCAGTGATCAGTAAATCAGGGGGCGGAGCCTCCACACGCACTCTTTGACCATGTCCATATCCCTGAATTTGGCTGAAATAATGAGTCTGTTTATTGGATGAGGCCTCTTAGTACACAGACCAGGACTGAGACACCCTCTGAGTTCTGCAGAGCTCAGCTTCCTGTAGAGCAACAGGAAACTTACATGAAGTTTCGCCTCGAAGTGTCTGAGTTCAGACTTTGATCAAAGTCATTCCTTAATAAACAACCTCAGCCATAAAGAGCCATCAGCTAAGCAGCATCTGAAGTTAAAGGAAGCTGAAGAACGTGAGGATTGACACCAACATAAATCCTGATTACTGATGCAGATTTTGTGATCAGCTCTGATAATCTTGTGCTGATAAAGTGCATCTGTAATAATGTGATAATCTGAAATGAGGTTTCTTTGTAAGCAGGAGGAGGTGAAAGGTGAAATGATCCGTTTGTGAGTTCAGGATGATTGAGCGTTGTCTTATTCACGTTATGTAATTGTGTATACACAATAATTGGAATCAGGAAACTCTACAGTGGTGACTGTTGGCTCTCACACAACATTCACGTATGAAGAGATTTGTTTTAGTGATTGAAAAGAAAACGGGTTTTGCCTTTTTTTCCGATTTGAAAGATCCCAAAGGAAACATGAAATCAGATGAGAGAAAACGTTCTGTTGTTTCATTCACAGCTGAGACAGTTTAAAGTGTTTTCTGTCAGTCTGGCTGTTTGTAGATCATATTTAACTGAAGCTTTTGACAGCTGACGCACATTCAACAGTTAAGTATTTTCTACAGAAGCTGCAGTCGGAGGCTGCTTATTGAATATTTGTTAAAACTAGAAAAAAAAATTTTAGTCTGTCATAGAGACTTTTTCTTCGTGAAAAAGAAGCATATTCACATGAATTTTTTTCATCCAAATTTTTCCAGTTAAATCTCCAAAAATCCAGATTCATCTGATTCTATTTGACTCTGTTCAGACTCTGTTCTCTGGAAACCACAACTAACTAAAATCACACCCTGAATGTTTCCTTCTTTTCCAAAGAAAAGTTCCTCTCGTTTTGGGTCGTTATCTGATCAGGAGTTCTGCTCATTAATGATGAAAAATCAGCTCCAATCAGATCACTCAGGATAAGGATAAGCATGATTATTATTATGATAATGATTTGTGTCATTATAATTATAAATAACTGATTATCTCTTTTGAATATATGTGTGTTGTCATTGTCATATATTACTTACCTTTAACTAACAGCAATTCATTATCATGTCAAATCTGATTTTAATCTTTGATAAGATGCTTTCTTGATGCGAAGAAGTTTTCTCTCCTCTGACTTTTCTTTTCTATACATGTGTATTTAATGACTGTATTCAGTTAGACAGAAAATCCACTGAGTCTCATCATGAGTTATATTCATCATAGAGACGGAGAGTGTCGCAGTGACTGAAGCAGAAAGATAAGAGCTGTAGTTCTCCTGTTCCTCATTATGGATCGTAAAAACAAATCATTTCTCTGTCTCTGTCTCCAGGTTCTCCCAGACCTGATGTGGACCACAGTCTGTCCAGCAGACCACCTGTACCTCAGAAGTCTCCGTTGCTTCCTGGGGACAGACGGTGAGTTTTGGTTCCTTCAGTGTCCGAATGACTCCCACCCAGAAAACAAACCAGCTCAGTGTTTGTTTAAAGCAGCTCACACTTTGATTCGTCAGGCTTATCATGGCCATGATAAAGACACACCTGAAGGTGAACTCACCTGTTCCAGACTCAACCGGAACAAACATTCTTCTTGAGAGACATTTAGGCATTTTTCATCCAACCAGAGAAAGACTGGGACCTTGTTAGTTCGTTAAATGTCCCACAGGAGGAGTCTCCTCCTCCATCAGCTGCTCTCTGGTGGCTCTTCTTGTTTCCTCCTTAAACAGAATCAGCTGATCTGATTCAGTCTGACTCTCCAACTCCTTCTGTGTGTTTATCCGTCCATCCTCATCCTCCATCTTTGATAGTGACGTCTAGAGTCAGGTCTCTACATCAGACGCTCCTATTGGCTCCGGTGGGTGATGTCACAGCCAATCAGAGAGTCTCTGGATCAGTCCTGAATGTTTCTGAGTTTATTGTGTTGACAGAATAAAGACAATCAGATATTTGGAGCTGATTTTTCATCATTAATGAACAGAACTGCTGATCAGATAAAGACAGAAACGACATGAGAGGACCTTTTCTGTGGTTATTCTGCTTTACTCAGTTTTGGGGGGGCTGTAATAGCTTCAGTGCAGGTCTAACACAACCTGGTTCTAGCTGTCAGGACCAGGTCTGAGCAGGAAGTCCCACAGTCATGAAATCAGCCTGATTTATCTGTGCTCTGAAGAACAGAAGCCAAACATCTCAACAGGAATCAGAAGCTTATTGGTGAAACTGAAGCTCAGGAGTTCTGAGGATTTATCATCTCTTCTGATTGGCTGAAGGTTTTCTGACTGATTCAATAAAAATAGAGCAGATTTCAGAGAAATTAAATCCTACCAGACT
The DNA here is from genome assembly GCF_900963305.1 of Echeneis naucrates. Taxonomy (NCBI): domain Eukaryota; kingdom Metazoa; phylum Chordata; class Actinopteri; order Carangiformes; family Echeneidae; genus Echeneis; species Echeneis naucrates. The sequence goes on along the minus strand of NC_042523.1, from coordinate 25,332,973 downwards.
GGGTAATGTGTTCAGGTGAGTTGGACTTAAATGCAGTTCCTGCTTTGTTGTGATGTCACAAAGTTCCATAAGTTTGATGGAGGTTTTAGCTTCAGACTGTATATCCTGATGTTCAATGACCTTCTGCATGGAAAGATTGTCCCTCTGATGATGATGAAGATGAAGATGAGGAGGATGCTGAACTACATGCTAAAACTGAATAAATGGAAAACAAAAGCACAAGAAGCAGCTGAGGTTTAACACACAAAAACACACTAAAAGGTTTGTTCTTCTGTCAAATGCAGACTTCAGCCTTCCCCACAGTTCCATCATTCCAGAGCTGTGTTGCCAAGCGATGGGGAGCCCAGCAGCAGACATGCTCTGTTCAACAGGGATGCTGTGGAGAAGAGAAGAGGAGGAGTGGGAGGAGGGAGCGTGGACGGATCCTCCAGCAGCCAGCTCAGAGATTCTCCAGCTGACATGATCATTTACCGGACTCACGGCGTTCACAGCGGAGACATCAAGAAGCTGTCTGAGCAAACTGCTGCAGCGTGTACTGTGCAGGAGGTCAGAGGGACGGCCATGAGCACACAGCAGCCCAGATGTGATGGAGCGGACCAGGAGAACGCCAACATCAGGTCAGATAACACCGAACACTCAGACTGAGGGTTTGTTTGTGACAGACGGTCAGGACTTTCACTTGATTAGCAACAAACAGACTGAACATTGACACAATGTTGGCTGGAGATGGTGGACTGCTTGAAGACTCAGTGCGACTGTGGAGGAGAGAAGGCTTTTTTTTATTTTATGATAGATTTTCATGAAATATATAAAATCACTGAATATGGGTGTTGGAGAAGACAAGCAGAGAATCTCTGCTGCATGATCATGAAGGATAAAAGAAAAGATCCCTCCATCTGCCAAAACATGGATTTCCTTTTGTGGTTCCTTTACAGGTTGCTGAGCAATGGAGGAAGCTCCCAGACGATCTGCCACGGCCTCAACATCGTCAAAAACATTGGTGAGGAAAGCAGCAGAGATATTCCACCCACCTGCAGCCCCCAGAGCTGAAAGAGCCCCTACAGCCTGCACAAACACAGATCTATGATCTATTAACTAGCTTCAGCTGCAAATCTCTGAGTGTCGACAGGCCGACCACCACAGCGCAGCTCAGCACGGACATGCTAGGAAGATGCTTATTCTTCCAAATTTACTGCAGACTGTACTTTACCTGCAGGAGAACAAACAGATCAACAGCATCATGTTAGTTCTGTACATTTCTTCAGCTCTTATATAATTCAGTCCAGCTCTACGCCCACCAAAGCAAACTGCAGGATCTGACTGAGGCAGATTATGTAACTGGCTCCTGTTGTTCAGTCACCTTCCCTCTTCATACAGCATCTGTTCTTATCTGCAAACATTCAACCCACCTAAAACTTGGCAACCTAGGCCAGATCTTAGTCCTGCCCACTTCTGAGCTGGCTACTTTCTTCTGCTAAAACCTTATTTTGTGTTGGATTAGAGGCTTCCCTCTGTGACCTCTGACCCCTGATGCAACAGCAGGCCTGTGTCAAACTCACCATTCGTTATCTTTTGACTCTCCAGCGTTCCTGTACCAGGAGTACCGCGACACCTCCAAACAGCAGGAGATTGAACAGCGGCGACAGCAAGACAGCGTCTCCCCCAGGGACACATCAGGGACTGTGGTGCGAGAGTCCGGCGTCTCGTCCCCCCCAGCACTGCAGCTCCAGCTGAGGAACAGCACTCACTCTCTAAACCTGTGGCAGAACCTGGAGGCAGTCCAGACCAGCGGCCTCCTGACACAGTTATCTCCCAAAGAGATCATCATGCAGGAGGTCAGTCACTCTCCAGGGGTCACCCAAGGATCCTCAGGGGCCACTCTGAGGTCACTCTGGGGTCACTCTGGGGTCAGGGTGACGTCAGGGTGAGCAGGGATGTTCACGACATCAGTAAAAAGACCAACTACTGTAAAAATAAAAGAAGAAAATCAAGTAATTTTAAATCTCATCAAATACCACAATGTGTACACAAACACACACACATCAGTATACAAATATGTTGTTTGGTCAGACTGTGTGTTATTAACACAGGATATGATGTCACTGCTCTGTACTGATGGGGCCTCCTGATTGGTTCCTGTCTGCAGGCTATGTTTGAGCTGGTGACATCTGAAGCATCGTACTACAAAAGTTTGGAGATTTTAGAGACACACTTCCTCCGAAACCCTCTGCTGTTCAACACCCTCAGCCAATCAGACATGCACTTCCTGTTCTCCAACATCGAGGAGGTGATGAAGGCCAGTGAACGGTAGGACGAAGACCAAACATCTCAACATCTCCTTCATCTCCTGATGATTCCTGACTCTGAATGTTTGCAGGTTCCTGATGGACCTGGAGCACCGGATCGAGGAGTCTATCCAGATTTCTGACGTGTGTGACATCGTTCACCATCACGCAGTCGAGCATTTCAGCGTCTTCATCAAATACGTCATCAACCAGGTTTATCAGGAGAAGAACTACAGACGCATCCTGTGAGTAGCTGCTTCAATCAGATAACCTGAAACACATCAACAAATACAATGAGTGAGAAAAAACTTTGTTTTTGTTTGTTTTGTAATGTAGCAAGCAAACATTTAAATAGGTGAAGAAATCAGTTATTCACTGACGTGCAATCACTTACTGAATGTTTTCAACATTCAACACTCACACTATAATGACCAATTAGATTTTAGACTGAGTTAGGACCTAATTAACATACAGAAATAAATTAATTGAAAGACGTAGACATAAAAATGTTTGATGTAAATAAACAACTAAATGAAGAAATATATGAATAAACAATCTACCCCAAATAAAGAAAATTGAGAAATATGTCATTTTATTTATGTAATTGATTAATCACAGTCACTTCAGATTTAAGTGAATAATTAAAAGGGAATAACATAAAAAATAATATATATTAGGAAATTTAGTTTTTACATTTATATTTGGTGGATAAATGTCAACCTTTAGACGGGCAGGAAATGAGAGAATAAAAGTCTCCTTCATTCATGGATGTTGTTTTAATGTCTTCAACCAACAGGTTTATTTCTGTCGGGGTGTGGTCACTCTGAATGTTATGCTCATGTTGTCTTTATTAACTTCACATACCTGAGCCTGAGGTTCCCACACATGCCGGGGGTATGGCCTAATGCAGCCGCATCGCAGGGTGTGACAGTCATTACTGTCAAAAACTTTTATGAAACACACAAGAAAAGAAAAACTTTAGGAGTAGACTGTCTGCTGTTCAGATCAGAAAGATTCAAACACCAAAGTGAGTCCTGTTAATCATGTTTCCCTCCATCTGTGGTTGTTCATTAACCATTGAAGGAAGCAGAAACTCACCCATATCTGTCCTGTCAGCAGCAATTTGTTTTATGTGACATTTATCAGCTTGGTCATGTCCGACAGTCTAATGAGCCAAACGGGCGAGGCCTTACCTGTCCCACATATGACCTGAGCAACAGGAAACAGGTGAAACAGGAAATTGTGCGCTCACCAGGAGTCTTCCAGGATGTGGAGCGAGCTGCAGCCTCCAGACTCTGATGAACTGGTTGAACTGGTGGAGCTGAACTTCAGGTTCCTCCTCCACTGGGATGGATTATTCCATTATTTTAGTTAATGTGTTTGTGTATTTTGATGTCGAGTGTCGTCCTTCAGGAAAACTGAGACAGCAGTTAGTCACCATTAGTCCATGGGATGGACTAACAGTGTTGTCTCTGTGTCTCTGTCCAGGGAGGGAAACCAGGCGTTCAGAGAAGCCATGGCCGCTCTGGAGAAAAGTCCTCGAGTCAGGGGCTTGTCCTTCACCTCCTTCCTCATCCTGCCCTTCCAGAGAATCACCAGGCTGAAGCTACTTGTCCAAGTTGGTGTCAACAAAAGTCAGATACGCAGGGTATAAAGGACAAGTTGATAAACTGCTGACACTTTTGCTTTTTTTTGTCCAACAGAACATCCTAAAGAAAGCTGAGGAACGTTCACCGAGGGAGGCCAACGCCATCAAGGCCCATCAGCAGCTGGAGCAGGTGAGTGGGGGGCCAGCTAGGGGCAAGAGGTCAGGCCAGGGGTCATGTTTGGGGTCCGACAGGCAGTGATTGTGAGAAGAGAACACTACGTTGACCAGTCACCTGGCAGGAAACATCCATGTCATCACTGCAAACAGGAAATGATCTCATTACACAGCTAATCTTGTTAATTCACCTTTTGATGCAGAAGCTGTTCAGAGAGGACAACTTATTATATGACATGTTTACTTCATACAGTTTATCAGATTCTGGAAAATGGTCATTTCTCGTTAGGACGTGACGACTATGATGGTTGTGTCGTCCTCAGATTGTTAAAGAGTGTAATGAAGGAGTGAGGAAGATGAGCCGGACCGAGGAGCTGATCAGCATTGAGAAAACTCTGGAGTTTAAATCCAAGGTGACCTCTTTTTGTTCCTGTGTTTTCCTAAACGTAGACCTCCATGTGGTCTCTGATTCTAAATCAGGTCCAGGTTCTACATTAATGTAGTAGTATCAAAGGTCTCAGCCTTTCCTGGACTGTGGGAAGGAAATGTGTACCGTATTTTGCAGACCATAAGGCGCATCGCTGAATAAATAACACTGAATAAATAACACTGAATAAATGATGGCTGGTGGTTGGTTGTCAGCACAACATAATTAGTTATCTAACGCTGACTGATGTTACAACTCATATCCAACCAGGGACCAGCGTTAACACAACGTCCCTGTGTCAGCTGGGAATGCTCCAACAATCTGTCAAGCAGAGCGACTTTGTCGCTTACCAAAGTCGCACTAAAACATTCGGACAGATTTTTGAGCGCAGTGTACCACACAAAATTGGTTCAAGGTCAGTAAGCACAACAAGAATCCATACATAAGGCACACTGTCGATTTTTGAGAAAAGAAAACTTGTCAATTTTTGAGAAAATTAAGTTAAATCAAATCAGATTTATTTGTATAGCGCCAAATCATAACAAAGTTACATCAAGGCACTTTACATATAGAGCAGGTCTAGACCAAACTCTTTATAAATTTATTTAAAGAGACCCAACAGATCCCCCGATGAGCAAGCACATGGTGACAGTGGCAAAGAAAAACTTCCTTTAAGAGGCAGAAACCTCGAGCAGAACCAGGCTCAGGGGGGGCGGCCATCTGCCTTGACCGGTTGGGTTGAGAGTGGGAGAGAGAGAGAGAGAGAGAGAGACAGGCATTGGAGGGGGGGGGGGGGGGGGGTGTAGGCAGGAACATGTTGCTGCATGAAGTTCATGGAGTTGAGCTGTAGTACAGAATTCATGAAATATGGGACCAGCAGGTGTTGCAGGAACATGGGATGGTGATGAGTCACCACCTGCAGGATGAGGACAGGGAGAGAGAGGAGAGGAACTGGGAGAGACAGAGACTTTGGCAGAACATGGTTAGTAAATGCAGTATGAATGTATAGAACTGGGAGAAACATGGATTTTAAAGAAGCATGATTCTCATCAGAGCATGCAAGGGGGGAGGAAAGGAGAGCGAGCGAGCGAGAGGGAGGGAGAGGGAGGGAGAGGGGGAGACAGAGAAGCTCAGTCCTTCCCCCAGCAGCCTAGGCCTACAGCAGCATAGCTAAAGAGTAGAGGACTTTAACTTTTTAACTTTAAGCTCTGTCATACAGGAAAGTTTTAAGCCTGGTCTTGAAAATTACTAAATACTGGTAGTTGGTTCCATAGAAGAGGAGCCTCCAACAGTGCGCCTTATAGTGCAAAAAATACAATAGTTCTTTCTACTGATGTGACCTTTGACCCCTGCAGTCGGTGCCCATCATCTCTCACTCACGCTGGTTGCTGAAGAAAGGGGAAGTGCAGCTGATGTCTGGACCGAAGACCACCAGGACCATGAAGAGCCGAAAGCTCTGTCAGCCGGTTTACCTCCTCCTGTTCAACAACCTGCTGCTGGTCACCAAACGCAGCTCTAGGTCAGTTTATTAGGGACACTGGGTTATATCTGGATTTGTACCTGAACAGTTTCATGTGTGACTAAACATTGTGATCCTGCAAGATACATCAGGTGGACATGATAAAGCCAATCACTGAACTTTATACCAAATTGTTGTCAGTGGGGACAAGTTCCAGGTCCTGGACTCATGCACTCGGGCCATGTTGAGGACTGAAGACAATGAGGACCAGGGTCAACTTCTAGCCAATATCTTTGTTCTGAAGCTGCTGGAGAACCAAGAAGAACGTCCAGTGAGCTACATGCTGAAGACTGCCAGCATGTGAGTATCAGAGTCAGATCAGGATTCTCAGAACCATTAGTCCGGTTTGGGTTAGTTCAGAAACCACATTTCTATATTTATTTGCCTGATCAATTTGACAGTTTTGATTATTTAAAAATTGAAAACTTGATCTGGTTATTGATCACAATGTCAATGTGTGAACAGGAGTGATAAACTTCGGTGGATGTGCGCGCTCACTCCGAACCGACGCACACGCTTCATGTCCACCAGCGCTCATCAACCAGGTGAGGCAACGTCCTGGACGCATGCAGCCTCCACATAGACATGAACTCAGGGTGTGTGTGCTGTTCAGACTCTCCTCAGGTGCAGTGTATCCAGTCGTACTCGTCTCAGGAGCCTGATGAACTCTCCATTGAGATGGCTGACATCCTGAACTTGCTGGAGAGAACAGACGATGGTGTGAACGTTAATCTGTCTTTATCTTCTGAAAATTAGTTTAAAAAAAAATACAGAACAAGTACTTCCTACTTGAGATATTATGTTTCCTGTTTTTCTGTCTCTGTCTGGCTGAAGCTCAGGTGTTGTGTCCCCTCTGTCTCAGGGTGGATGATGGGCGAGCGGCTCCATGACGGTGAGCGGGGCTGGTTCCCCAGTCGAGTGGTGGAGGAGATCCACAGCAAGGAGATCCGAGCCCAGAACCTGAGAGAGGTCTTCAGGATCCAACAAGCCCAGGAGGGTGGAGGGGGTCTGGTGTCTGGAGCCAGGGTCGGTCTGAGGACCGGGAGACGTCCCACCCCGAAGATGTCCAGCTCATCCAATAACTGGAACGATCAGATGGGGGAGAGCGGCGAAGGGAGGCAGTGAGTCAGGAGGACCTAAATGCTCTGAGAACAACCAGGACGCCACACCTTGTCATGTAGACCTGGATGTTCTGGTCTCAGTGATCAAAGTACTCGTTCGTGAACTCGATGCTGCATGTCTCATTAATTTGTAGTGACATTTTGTCATTGGCCACACACCTGGTGTGTAACGCAAGGAGCAAAGCTCTCTGATTGGTTAGGAGCTTTGGGAAACCAGTCTAAAGGTAACACGTACTGTAACAGCTGCATGGGCAAGTTTTAATGTGTTCATTTCACTGCACAACACTGCAACACAACACAACACAACACATTGCTGAACTATGATGGCCTTGAGAGCTTAAAGCATTGAACCTGGAAAAGACCATCAGTCTGACAACAGAGGAAATACAACACAACCTCATACACAAGCACTCACAACAACACAACAGGCAGATTTTTGTTGCATTATTGGATATATAGGCAGCACGGTGTCACGGTGGTTCTCTCTGAAGGTCCTGGTTCAGTTCCCGGCCTGGGGCTCGAAAGACATCCTGTTTGGGTTCATTGGTCTGAGTGGTTGTTGGTCTCTGTCTGTCTCTGTGATGGACTGCAGACCTGTCCAGGGTGACCCTGTCCCTCGCCCAGGGTGAGCTGGGATTGGCTCCAGAACCCCCGTGACCTGGAAACTGAATGATGGATTTGTTAGCCTTGTTAGCTCAAGCTAGTAGGAAATGTCTGAACTGCTGTCGCAAACATCATTGGATGAGAATCACCAGTACATATAAGTAAGGCTAAATGGGGACACACATACACACACACACAGAATATACCCTGGATTAACAATCTCAAGCCAAATAACTGTGGTAAATGTAATGAATGTATCAACTCTAGATCAGCATGATTGTAAAGTCTGTGTACAGTAAACACTTGATGTTCACTTTAATTCCTAAATAATTATTTCATTTTGTAAGATGTAAATTATTGTTCATAAAAAAAACTATTAATCAGATTTATGTCTGACCTGCTGGATCTTCTTTTCCCCTCATCTCAAGGTTTTCTTTTTCTGTTTCCATGACAACAGAACCAATTTGTAAGTGGTGCCATAACCACAATGTGATAACTTTATCAAACAGTTCCTGTGTCTATTTCAACTCCAAATGTTCTCTGAACCATCATCATCGGATCCTCCTGCTGGTTTCCCTTCTTTTCCTGTTTATCCAGCTCTAATGTGTCATGTGTCTCTGGTGCCACCTGTTGAACCGGACTGCTCCGTCCAAAAGCTCATTCAGAGGTAAAGAAGGTTTCATCTACATTGTCTATTACATTTATAACTGCTGACCTGCTCTCAGGTCACACGATCATCTCAAAAGTTTAATGGGATATTTTCTCTGAACTAATTATTAGAAGTTTCCTGGTGGAGGAACCTTAGCATTCCAGCATGTTCTAAGATGGGGAACAACAGCAACAACAACACAAAACAAAATTCTGATTGTATTTAAACAGCATCAGCACAGACGTGATGTCATGCCAGGGTTAGTGAAACGGTTAGCAACTAAAAGTAGGGTTGAAGCTTTGTTTTGTTGGCCAGACGTACAAACTTTAAACTGTGATATAACATAATCTACAGTATAGGTATTCATCTGAATCGAAAAGAATGTCCAAACTTTTGACTGGTACTATAATAGAATATCACTTTATTATTGTGAATGTTTGTAGTTATTCTTAAGGAACTTTGGATTTCTTCACTAACAATGAAACTAAAACCAAAAACTGCTTCATAAATATCAAACTTTCGTGAATGTTGATGTTTGTGTTTAATGAGGTCACTGACTGATGACTAATGAGCTCCCTGGATGAAGAGCTGATGGCGGGAACAAATTCCCGGTCGTCGGAGGTGTGAACAGCTGAGACAGGACATGGACACATGACTGTGTCCCCTCCAGACATCATTCACACATTTAATTGGTGTTTGTGTCAGATCCATCAACACAACTAGAACTTTTTAATGAGCTGTTTCTTCTGAGGAACTTCTCAAATTGAGACATAATTTTGTTTGTTCAGTAAAGAGTCAAGACCTTGAGTCCAAAACATCCCAGGAGACACTGAGTTGGATCAAATTCTGGACTACGTGTCAGAGATATAGTCCCGTCTCTTAACAAACCATTGACCTTCTGGAGGTGAAGAAACGTTCATGTTACTTGTTGAGGGAAACAAGTCTGAATCTGCTGGATCAGCTGAAAAATGTCTCTAAATCAGAAGCCTTCTTCAGAAAGAAGCTGCTGGTGGAGCTTTCACCGGCTGACACTGGGCTTCCTTTTCGATCTCCAGACCTTCAGAGTCCAGAATCCTGGTGTGAGTCATTTGGTGTTTACTGGGCCCAGACACACTCACAGTGACATCCTTTTCCACTGTCTTCATTTTAAACTGGCCTCTTCTCTGTTTGCTGATCACTACTCTACATTTTATTTTGAAAACTCTGGGGTTTTGTAGTCATCTTATTTTATAGAAACAATATGAAGGATGAATGAAAATATTTCTAAACTTTTGTCTTCGTAGTTGCTGTAAATGAGCCAGTATGTCCTGAGACAGTCAGCTGAAGATTCAGAAGGTGAGACAGATGAGGACAGGATGTTCACATCTGGTGGAGTCAGGTCAACAGAAACCACAGAAAGATTTTATAGAAAATAAAATTCAAAACTGTTTTTCTGTCAATGTGACGTTTGAAACTCATGAGGATGCAGAGAGTTTCCCCAAACTTTCCCTCACTCCTCCTGGACTGATCTCCTGCTGGACATCGTCCAGTGGGACAACCCAATCCCCCATCTTACCCCCCTTCCTGTATTTAGCCTCTACCTGCCTGTCGTCACCTGGACAGACTGCTGTGTGTCCAGCTGGTTGAAGGTGAGTCCTCATGACGATGTTAATGTTGACCTGACTGGAAATTTATTGTTGATCCTCACATGACTATTCTTCTTTTTATCATCTTTTACTGAAGCATGTAAAAAACATGATCAGGTTCAGGTTTGCAGTCAAGAATAAAATCATCTATTGAATCATGAAGCTGCTTTGAGGTGGAGAATCTGTCTCTGCTCCTTAATCCAAAATATTTCATTCATGTGGATGATTACATATTATCAAAATTTGAAGTTATTTTATCCTGAGATTTTTCAGAAGATTGATGTTTTGGAGACCTCAGTTTCTCCAAACTGATCTATTTTAAACTTCCTGCATCTGATTAACCGAGAACATTAAAGATGATAAAAACTTTTCTTTCATAATATATATTTGAATGTAAAAATTCGGACTGAATTTGAGAACACTGAGATCTGAAATATGTAAATTTTCACTATTACATTTATATTTTTGTGTCACTAACATAGTATTCTGAGTATGGTCTGGTTGTAATATTATAAAACTATTTATTTATGATATAATATTTAATCAAAGTTAATAAGTTGTATTTAGCATAGAACATAGCACCAACACTCAGAATTTATTACTATAAATTATATTTATAAGGGTCAAATTAATTATAAAGTTGTTACAGGAAAAATCTTTTTATTTCCCATTAAAGTATAATTCAATGTGAAACTTGGTGCAAATTTTGTCCATTTTGAAAAAACAGCTTGTCAGCCATGACGTTATTAGACTAAAAGACACAACTCGGTTACATCAACACACAATTGTTACATCAGCTTTTACTGAATTATTTTGATTAGGAATTTAATGACTGTGAAGAAAATGGCTTTTAACGAATTAACTGTTCAGAGACGAATCATGTCCTTCACTTCCTTAAAGTAACAGCATCATGAAGTAAGAAGCTGCTGACGACAAGGGTGCAACAAGGCTCAAACAGCACAACGCGATGAATGTGATTAGGGAAAAAAAAGTTAATTGATCTCTGTTAAAGATTTAAACACAGAAAATAATCAAACCTCCAAAACACTGACTGCAGTGGAGTCACACACACCGTCTTTCGACCTGGACCATCAAAAAGCGGCTCCATTGAGCCCCACAGATCAGCAGCTTGGTGAGTCTGAACTGATTGGTTTGTGTCCCTGTGACAGATTGGTGGCCTGTCCAGCTTGTGACCCCACCTTCATCCTAATAAACTGGGACTGGCTCCGCAACAAACAGGTGAAGTCCGTTAATCTCAGCTCAGGTGATGTTTTAAATGATGAACCTAAACTTCATTTCTTCTCATCTCAGATGGAGCCAGTTTTATGCTACGAGTCCAGAAACCTCTCGTGTCCGCGGACCATTTATCCTTTACCTGTCCGCATCACGCTCTACCTGGTTCTGGGTGCCACGGTGGTCCTGACCGTCTGTGGAAACCTGCTGGTCACTGTCTCTGTTGCTTATTTCAAACAGCTCCACAGTCCCACCAACTGCCTGGTGGCGTCGCTGGCGGTGTCCGACCTGCTTCTCGGGTTGCTGGTCATGTTTCCCAGTATGATCCAAAGTGTCGAGAGCTGCTGGTATTTCGGCAACCTTTTCTGCAACTTCTACTTGAGCTCAGATGTCACTCTGTGTACAGCGTCCATCTTGAATCTGTCCTTCATATCACTGGACCGACACTACGCTGTCTGTCAGCCTCTGCTGTACGGCAAGAGAATCACGGTGAACGTTGTGTTGAGCATGATCGGGGTCAGCTGGTCTGTCTCAGTTCTCATTGGCTTCGGGATGGTTTTCCTGAAACTAAATATTTGGGGGGTGGAGGAGTTTTATTACAACCATGTGGCGTGTGAGGGGGGGTGTGTCCTGCTCCAGAGTGGCCTGTCGAGCACAGTCTCATCAGTTCTCTCCTTTTACATTCCAGGTGTGATGATGCTCGGCATTTACCTGAAGATCTTCCTGGTGGCGCAGAAACAGCTGCGCAGCATCAGGACCACCGGCGCATCAACCCCGAGTCAGACCAAGGCCACCAAAACACTCGCCGTCATAATGGGCGCATTTCTTTCTTTCTGGACCCCATTTTTTGTTTGTAACATCATTGACCCTTTCCTCGGTTACTCAACCCCCCCCTTGTTGTTCATGACGTTTGTGTGGGTGGGATACTTGAATTCAACCGTCAACCCGTTGATATACGCATTTTTCTACAGCTGGTTCAGGAAGGCGTTTCGATTATTTACATCTGGAAGTGTCTTCAAATCCAACATTTCAGAAACAACACTTTTCACCTGAATAGACCTCCGGTCTTCTCTCCTGCTGAGAAACCTTCAAGGGCCTGAATATCAGTATCATTATAAAAGTGAAGATAGAAGGTGAAAAAAACTGACATAGCTGATGCAGGTTCACGATAAACTTGATTAGCCAACCTCCAAATGTTCTGATCGTCAGATCCTGTTTCTGATCAGAAAGTGAAACCAGTTTGCCCATCTTGACACACAGGAAACAAACTGTAATAGAGGGTCAAGGGATAATATTTGGTTACATGAACATGTTTCTTTACATTATTGAAGATGCAAATCAGATGTAGATGCTCAACGCAAAAAAAAATACCTTTGACCTGAGCCAATAAAATTATCATTTTAGTCACTTGGTTCTGTGTTGTTGCTTTGTGATGATCCTCCCATACAGTATCTGCCATGTTCTGCATATTTATGCTGCCTTATTCCTGTTCAGGTATTTTACATTATTTATTGGGTCAAAGGGCAGATCAACACTGAGCAATAAGGATAAGGACTTCACTTAGCTAAAGTCTCAACAAGGCAGCTGATTCTGTTCTCCAACAGGACCTGAGACCTGGAGTTTGGATTCAGACCTGGTGCTGGTCTGTCCCACACCAACTTCCACTCACAGCTCACTTGTAGGATCCTAATGAGACACGAATGGCGACTGAGGTGCAAAATTTTGTTTTGTTTTTTAATTTACTCATTCCAGATGTTGGGGTTGGGGTAAAAAAACAATTAAAAGCATCCTGCAGTGAAGGGTTAGGCTCCTCGATATTGATGATGTTCAGTCTGTCAGGTTATCTTAATGATCATTGCTGATGCTGCAGATTATAAAGTGCTGTGAATCTTCCTAATTAATGATTTACACATCAAACAATGTCACAGAAACAGTCAAATTCTTGAAATGGAATGAGAAAGAATAGCACAAAAATATAGAATAAATGTATTTAATGTCTGGCATATCAGGGGATGTTTATCGGTGACAGACCCTTCAACAGAAACATTCAGCAGACCTCCTGATCTTTGCTATACTTCATCCGTTTGATATGGTTCAAACACTTTACCGACGCGCATCTGCCAAAAGATGACTGTGAGCCAGAAAGACGATTAAAATATGATAAATAGTTAACAAAACAAAGAGCAGGAAGAAGTGACGACACATCCATGTTGGTGGAGGCTGATCAGGTGACCTGAAGGATGATGACGTCAGCCTGACCACAGTTCACATCTTCTTCGTTGGTTGGTGTTTTTTCTTTTTTTCTTTGTCCGATAAAAACATCATTTATCTCCCGCCACACTACTAACAAGACAGGCGCTAATATTAGCACCGTCTGCTAACAAGACAGAAACCAATGTTAGCACATTCTGCTAACAAGACAGGCGCTAATGTTAGCACCGTCTGCTAACAAGACAGAAACTAATGTTAGCACCGTCTGCTAACAAGACAGAAACTAATGTAAGCACCGTCTGCTAACAAGACAGGCGCTAATGTTAGCACCGTCTGCTAACAAGACAGAAGCTAATGTTAGCCCGGTCTGCTAACAAGACAGAAGCTAATGTTAGCACCGGCTGCTAAAAAGACAGAAGCTAATGTTAGCCCGGTCTGCTAACAAGACAGAAGCTAATGTTAGCACCGGCTGCTAAAAAGACAGAAGCTAATGTTAGCCCCGTCTGCTAACAAGACAGAAGCTAATGTTAGCACCGGCTGCTAATGGAGGTCTCATACCTTTTAATACACAGAGACCGCAGCAGGTTCAGACATTAAAATCCTATTAATCAGGTCGTTGCGAAAAAAAAAACAGACTTGAAGTAATTTAGGCTATTTGTTTGAGAAAATTTACATGTTTCTACTTTTAAATGAAAGTGTCCAGTTGAAGTTACTCTGTGTGATTAATTTGTTTTATGTGAATTTGTTGCTTTTCCACATCTGCTGACTCAACAGTGCCGTGTTATTACCTGTAAGTGTCAGGTGCAAAAACACAGAGGTCACTGCCTCTGAAACTGGTGCAGACTTGCATTACTTTGTCGTACCTGAGACATCTGTGGCAGGAAAAATACAAAGCCAAATCAAATCAAATCAAATGAGATTTATTTGTATAGCGCCAAATCATAACAAAATTACATCAAGGCACTTAAAATATAGAGCAGGTCTAGACCAAACTCTTTATAAAGTTATTTATAGAGACCCAACAGATCCCCCGATGAGCAAGCACTTGGCGACAGTGGCAAAGAAATACTTCCTTACTACTACTGCTACTAGAGATAATGGTGTCTCTAATCCGAATGTTTTCTCTGACAGCAGTTACCTCGTCGGGATGTCGCCTTTGGCTGGAGCCCAGCTGATCCATACACCAGTCCAGCTGTATCGGTACCTGCTCAGGTGCTGCAAACTTTTGCCAACTCCAGCAATGCAGCATCACTATCGCCACGCCATCAGACAGGTGACGTCTTCGGAGGCATCCATTGTTAAAAGGAAAAATGCTTATCTGGTCACATCATGAACGTTTTACTATGGAGAATCTTTTGTTAAACCCCAAGCCCAAGACTGAATGCTAATGATACAGTTCTGTAGGAACTTGTGTATTGTCACGTGACATTTTCTGGGTTGCCTATTGACAGTTTGTGGACAATGAGATCCACACAGCTGCTGAATACATCTGCAGCTGTAGAGCAGGATTTTGCTTTAAAGTCAGTTCTGCTGTCAGAATAGTCTGTGGTTAATGTTGTGGCCTTTTGTTTGAAACACCCCAAAGGCCTTTCTGCACAGTTTGCATGTTTCCAGAAATCAAATATAAACATTAAATGTTATGTTTCAGTTTCTGCTCACATCAAAATATCTACACTGAGCAGCCATAACATTATGACCTATTTTATCATTTATCTTTGAGACTTATAAATCTTTTATTTACAACAAATCTGCAAAGTGGAAAAGCTAGATCTAGTAGAGTGTGGTAATTACTGATTGTTTTTGAGTTCACTTCATGAAACATTTTATTTGACTCATCTAAACCAAGCTTTTCACAGTAAACCGATTAAGATACTGACGCTTTTCTCAATGTCTCCAGGGTTACAGGAGTCACTCAGATGAAGATGACCCAGAGAGGATACAAATGATAATCCAAAGAGCAATTACAGACGCTGACTGGATCCTAGATAAAGTACGGATGACGAGCATTTGAATCAGACCCTCACAAAATATCCTGCTGAGGCTGAACAGGAGGAACTGCAACACAGCGAGAGCCGTGTTGGATGTTTGTCTTGGTGATTGGTCATAAAAATGGACATCATGCAAACTTTTATATGTTGATATTTAGTAAAATATTTAATAAACAAAAACATTTATATAGTGTTAAGACAGGAATGGTTACATTTATTTTTCTTGTGTTTGCAGTACACAAAGAAGAAGTGAGGAGCAAAACAGGTGACAGGCTATGGACAGGCTGGACCTCTCGCCATCATCCCTGCTGTTACTGTGAGCATGGACGCAGTAAAGGAAACAGCCACAGAGACGCCAAAAGTCCAAAGTCAGTTCAATAAATACTGTTTAGTTTGATTGTATTTGTTTGTAATAAAAGTAGTTACAGAAGAATTACAGACCAGCTTCTTATTGACTGAGTGAAGGACAAGTCCCTAGTTAGATGAAGACAACTCAGGCAAAACATTATGACGACTATTTCATCTTCATCATGGCTCCTGTTAGTGTGGAGGGGGGGGTGGTTAGGGTTTGTCGTCAATGTTGATGTAAGAAGCGGGAGAAATGGGAAATCTTAATGACAAGGGCCGAATTGGTCTGGCTCAGTCCAGGCCTCAGCAGGTCAGGGCTGTTTGGCACCAAGCAGGGGATTGATTAGGGGGCGGTGCTACTGTGTCATTGGCAGACAGCATCACAGTCTAAGGGCTTCCTGTTCAGTTTTAGTTTAATCGGATACTGCTCTTAAGTCTCTACTCAGACTTATTTTCTGTGAAATGTAATTTTTTATTTTTTTTTTATTGTTAATCATTTGTGGATACATATAAAGTTAATTATAACTAAAGACAGACTGATAAATGCTCCTCACAGCAGAAGTTGGAACATTTTATTGTGCAATTTACTGTATTTTTTTTCTAGTATAAGAATTTGTCATAAACTAACATGACAGATAATGAGATTCAAACAGATGGAAAAAAAAAAAACAAAACAAAACAGATGATCAGATTGGGAAGTTATTATTTCCTGTGTCATTTAAACCAAAATGTATTTACAAATGCATGCACATGCAGTATTTCAATTGATATAAAAGTAATAAAAACTAGATATACAGCCATTCTTCAGTATAAATAGTATAAATAATATTCCTTTGTATGAAGAGCTCCACTGCCTTTAATGCTGATCTGAGATATTTAGTGTGAACAAAACTTAATGTTCCAGGTTTGTGGAAGTTCCAGCTGCTGAGCGGAGTGGAAGCAGCAGAGGAACCCTCTGGAAACAGGACAGGCACTCTTGAAACACCATTGCCTCAGTGGGAGGTCACGCCTTCACTTCTGCAGGATGAACTGGTCAATGAACTCATTCTGCTCAGACTCTACTTTGGACAACGCTTCGTACTCGATACGATACCTAAGATAGGAAACACACACAATCTCACCAGTGTTTTGTAATAAAACTAAGCAATAAGTGGCCATTTAAAGAGGCACCTACTGACTTAATGAGCTTAATGAGCTGACCAAAGTTTGACTGTCTGTTATAATTAAAGATGTTATCCCAGTGTTCATTCATTTAAACTGTTCAGACATTACTTCAGAAAAGTATTAGTTCACCTCTCGAGCTGCATCTTCTTCTCTGTGATTAGAGCCTGAAGCTGCTGCTGCTGAGCTTCTCTCTGTTTAGCCACTGACTTCAGCAGGTTCCTGGCTCCAATGGCCTAAAGGATAAGAACGGGATGAATCTGAGACTGACTGGGCTCAGGTGAACCCGGTTCCAACCAGTCCGGATCAAAGGTCACCCCCCAACGAGCTTCCACCATTAAGACTCACCTTCATCTTCTCTGTCTCTGCTTCTTTTGCCAGTTCATCAACCAGTTCAATGAGGCTTCCAACAATCTTCTGAAACTGGCCGATCTCTGTAAAATAGAAGAAGATTATGCTTCTGACTTCCTGTGCTACTGTGTGTGTGTGCCGGGGGGGGGGGACTTACTGTCCACAAAGTCTTTGCACTCCTCCTTCAGCTCTGAGGTCTTCTGGCTCACATCTGGCTCCAGAACCCTAAGCTTGTTGAGCTCATCAAAATAAAAGCCTCCCTCTGCTAACGGGTCTTTAGCCATGGCCCCTGGCCCCTGAGGAGACACCGAAGGGGGCCAATATTCAGTGTAAATAAAGTTAGCCCCATCTGAATAACGGATCAAACGTGTCTACGTGTCCGTGACGTCAGCCGAGGCCAGTTTGTTTGGACTGCTCCATATGGCAATGCGCCGCTGACTCCTTTTGAATGTTAAAACTTTATCAACTGGACCTTTGGCAGAATGCTAACGTCGGGAATTTTCTGATAATGTCAGCATTAGCGTTACCAGACGTTTGACTGTGTGGAGATGAAAAGCTTCAACGGAACTTCCCTGAGTGAATAAAGCTGATAATCTAAACGTGGACACCGTTGGAGGCTCAGAATCCTGCAGAGAAGCCAATTCTCTCCGTTTGTCCGGCAGACTTAGCTTTCTGAACTGAAACAGCGAAATGAACTCAGCTAGTTAGCTCCAAGTCGCTAGCCCTTGAAGCTAGCGTTCCGTGTTTAAAGCATTCAGACGAACATCGGACACAAAATGGAGGACTTTACCTTTTTAACCTGACACGGAGCTCCGACAATGGATGAACAACCACAGCGGACAGTCGTGGGGGGAAGAGGGGGGGCAGAGCTCCTCCACACCGGACAGAGAACTGGACCTGGACCATCAAACTGCCCTGAGGAGCAAGGACACACACGCTGTGAGTGTGAAACTGTTTTTCTGAAGTATATGAAAGCACTGAACAGGAAGACCGGAGTCTGTGGTGCCACCTGTCAATCAAAAAAAGTCCCGCCCCCAACCCCTCTCCTTTCTGGTTTGTTTCAGAATCATAAATTGTTTTATCGCAATGTGAGCATACTATGAGTTTGACTCCAGTGTTTCAACAAGGACAAGGGAAAGGCAGAAATAAAAGATAAAAATAAAAACGAAATAGATACATAAATACATATACATATATACATTGAAATTAGATATTAGATATGACAATACCAGGCTGGCGGTTATTCGGTTGATGCGCGTCACTGACTAGGGGGGGCAGCAGTTCCCCTCCACACCTGCAGTCTGACGGAAGAAGACGAAGACGAAGAAGAAGAAGAGGGAGGAGGCGGAGGCGGAGGAGGTGGTGGAGAAGAAGACGTTGGAGAAGTTTTTAATCATTTTCTGTCCCTCCGTTTTTCGGCTGTGGTCTGAGGTCCCGTCGCAGACCCGGCGGTTGGTCTATGTCTGCGGGCAGAAACAGCTCGGAGAGGCCGGTAGGTATTGACTTCCGGGCGGCGTCAGCTTTCTTTTGACCCCCCCTGGAAACAGTTAGATGGTTTGACAACTTTGAGCCTTTTACAAATGTTAGTTTAGCTTGTTACTAGCTTCATTCATAATCAGTGAAAATCTGAGCAGAGATTTTACGACATGTTGAAACTGTTGGCTGTTAGTTTGCGTAGTTTAAATGAAATTTGGAGACTTTATTCATCTTTAGCTTCGTTAGCTTCGTTAGCATAACCGCCCTCCGAAGGAAGCAGCAAAGTTGCACTAACTGATGATTGTCCCTCAGTATGTCCTGGTGAACAACAGAAGTGACCGGACTTACCAGAACTTTGTACATATTTGGTAGTTACTCAACAACTTGATACAAAGTTGGATTTTGTGACTCCACACACAAAACATTTAAAAGGCCAAGTTTTTAAAGGGAGTTCAGTCTGAACAACATGTCGAGTTTACAGTTGGTTCACATTCTGTTTGGTGTTTAACTATCAGATCCCTCAGCGAACCAGAGTACTTGACATCATTGTACCTGACACTCCAAAATAATTTCATCATGTAATTCTGTCAACAGAATGTGTTCATTCAGACAACAATGTTCCACTTCTGTCAGCCGATCTGCTGGAGGTTGGAAACCTACTAATAGGTCAAGTTCATCTCAGTAAACGTCCTGTCACTGTAGCTTTTGTAATAACTTGTCCATTACTTCATTGATGCCTCCTGTTCAACTTCTCTCAGTGTAATGTTAAGGGAAACACAGTAGGTGTTTCACTCTGAGGTTCACATCTTCATGGAGGTTCCTGCTGTTCCAGTTAAACACTCCGATCCCAGACCTGTGTGGCTCCACTGACAACCTCAGCTTCATGTCATGGCTCTAGTTATTTATTTATTCTCAGGAATGATCTGTAGCATTGAGAGGTTGGTGCAACCTCTTCAGTAGCTGTCACCACGGCGGGGGACCTCCGAACCTCCGTCTGTAGGGTGGTCATCTACCTTCGCAAGGTCATGTCCGGGGACAGCTGCCTGCCCCAGCACCACGCCTCCACAGCTTTTCCTCTGGCTTCTCCCAAGACCAAGACCTGCAGTTATCAAGGAGCGGTTGGCCTTGGCAACAAGTATGTCCAGCTTAATGTTGGGGGGACCCTGTTTTACACCACACTGCAGATACTGACCAGGCAGGAGTCCATGTTGAAGGCCATGTTCAGTGGACAGAAGGAAGTGTTCACAGATAAAGAAGGTAATCCATCTCTTAAATGAGGCAAAACGTTCTGTATGTCGTGGCTAAAATCCGGATAATGCTGTGACTCTGCCCCTCCCCCCAGAAAATATCTGTGAACATTATCACTGGCATTAAGATTAAATACATAATAAAACATATTAACAGAAATTAAATTAAAAAGTCATGGCCAGTCAGAGTCTTGTTTGGCTCCTGACTGTGTACATTTCCCAACATGGTGCTGTGTTTGTATTCAGGTTGGATCCTGATTGATCGCAGTGGGAAACACTTTGGCACCATCCTGTGCTACCTGCGTGATGGCACAGTCATCTTACCCAAAGGACGCCAAGCTGTCCTGGAGCTGCTGGCTGAGGCAAAGTACTACCTCCTCTATGGTCTGGTGGAAATTTGTCAGAACAGCCTGCAGGTCAGTCACACACACTGACTGGTACTTGAGAAGTTACTGACACTAACAAATAAACAGGTCCAATACCCCACTGTGTTCACAGCAGTCTCGCATTAGATCAGTTTGTTCTGGTCTTGTTTATCATCTGGTGTCTGATCTGCTAACACACACCATCATCATATCACATATCAACTGAAATTAATGAGTTTCAGCTTCTCCACACTGGCGTCATGTTGATGCTTCTCAGGCTTTTATCCAACTGTGTTTAAACTTTTTAAAGTGTTAAAGCGATCCATGTTAATTTTGATCATTCAAGGTGTTGGTTATTATTTTAAGCGTGTTTATTTTTGTTGTCAGCACAACAGCAGCGGTTTTGTTACAGTGTTATATTCTTTGTAGGTTTATTCTGTCTGGTTTAAACCAGAATAAAAGTAAAATTAATGAGGGTGAAGAAGTTTAAATTACCCATGAAGCCATTAACATGCAGTTTCTGTTGATTTGTTATTGACAGGGAAACAAAGAGCATCCTCTGTGTGTTATACCTGTGGTGACATCTAGTAAGGAAGAGGAGAGACTCATCCAGTCTTCCACCAAGGTGAACGCTGAGTGACCTGTCTTCTGTTTGTTCTTCATCATTAAAATGCTTTTCATTTAGCGGCGTGTCCAAGATAAAGTTAACATTAACATTTGCTTGTGTTGTCCAACAAATGTGGTTAAAGTGGCACCACGAAGTGTGTCTGTGACTCAGTTGGCCTTGAAACAAAGACTTTTCTAACTTGGGCCTGGACTCTGATCTGAAGATCCAGAAACTTTACCCGCCCCCTGAAATAAACATCATGGGGTGACTCCACTGGGTGTAAATGGATGATTTATAAAGAATCCTCAAAGACCAATAGTGACATCACTGTGAGCTGACACTTAGTCTTTAAATGAAGGGTTCAGACCCTAAACTGGGACTTTGGACTCTGATGTCTATGTAGTCAATATAGTTAATTCATATTTGTTACATTTAGATATTAAAGCAGTGGCAACCTGAGTTTAATCTCTTGTTTCTCTGTCAGCCTGTGGTGAAGCTGGTTTATAACAGAAGCAACAACAAATATTCCTACACCAGGTGAGTCCTGCTCCACTTAAAGGTCCACCTCGGGCAGCTGCCTCCACTAATACTCCCCCATCGCATCACTTTACTCCAATGTGTGTTCACAGCAACTCTGATGACAACCTGCTGAAGAACATTGAGCTGTTTGACCGGCTGTCTCTCAGCTTTAACAGCCGCGTCCTCTTCATCAAAGATGTGATTGGAGACGAGATCTGCTGCTGGTCCTTTTACGGTCAGAGCCGCAAACTGGCTGAGGTTTGCTGCACCTCCATCGTCTATGCTACAGAAAAAAAGCAGACCAAGGTCAGCAGAAAGGAAGTCATCCTAATGTTTGTGATGTTTTTTTTTTTTTTTTTTTGAAGTTGTTTTCAGTTAGATTCAGATTTATTTGTATGTATGTGAATGTCCAGGGTCCCGGATCTTCCTGAAGATCCTAATCAGACCAGGTAACATCTATCTCAGGTGATCAGTCCAGTTCATATTCAGAGGTGGTCTGGACCACGTGGTCACATTCTTTTAGCATAGTGGACAATGCCGCACTGAAGACCCAAACACGTCCTCTGAAGGACTGCCTCTGTTGGACTCTGAGACCAGAACCAGAGACCATCAGATGGCTCAGTCATAGTTAGTCTTAATGTTGTTTGTTAGCTAGTAACCGGTAGTGGCTGAAAGTGTTCGGGATTGTGCTGATGCTAACTCTTGCTCTCTGTGCAAACAAACTTGTCAACCTGTCCCCACAGGACTGATCCTGAGGTTTGTGTCGCTCATTGGTTCAATCATGTGAACCAGGTCAAACAGCTGAATAGACTTCCTGTTTCTGTTAGGTGGAGTTTCCTGAGGCTCGCATCTACGAGGAGACCTTGAACACGCTACTGTATGAGACGATGCCGCTGCCCGACAACTCGCTGCTGGAGGCCACGCGTCGCAGCTACAACAACTGTGGCTCCCACAGCGAGGAGGAAGAGGGGCCAGGAGGGAGCGAGCTTCGTGAGCGTGTTCGGCGAATCCATGTGAAGCGGTACAGCACGTATGATGACCGGCCCCTGGGACACTGAGGCTGAAACCCCAAAACTCCAGACTGACGTTAGATGATGAACATTCAAACATGGAGTCTGTTGATGTTCAGATTCTAC
The DNA here is from genome assembly GCF_900963305.1 of Echeneis naucrates. Classification (NCBI taxonomy): domain Eukaryota; kingdom Metazoa; phylum Chordata; class Actinopteri; order Carangiformes; family Echeneidae; genus Echeneis; species Echeneis naucrates. Next base: position 25,310,340 of record NC_042523.1, on the reverse strand, counting down.
ACTTTTTATCATCCTAGTGACGCCACAACTATCTGAAGTCTGTCCATCATGATTTAATAATAATCATCAGAGCAGCTTTTCAGATGACATCACAATCCTCACTAATATTTCTGAAATGAGATGGTCTTCCAACCGTAGCAGAGGAGGATTTCCCTTTATCTACATTTCAACAGCCTTTGTTTGCCAAAGATGAACCGATTTCAGTTTGACCTTAATGCCTTTTTTCCAGCTGTGAAGATAAAAAAATGTTATAAAACTGTTTGTCTTCTCAATTTTTAGAAGAAATCAGAGCTGAATGACATTAAAACAAAATCATCAGGTGAATGTGTAGGCAGTTTTAGCTGTTTGATTTTCAGTGAGTGAATTTAAAAACATATTAACTGAATTTTGAATTTTGTTCCTTCAGACTGTGATTCATCCAAAAAAAATTTACAGAAAAACAGTATCTATGATTTAGATATTAACCCTGCTCATATGGTGATTTTAATAATGTTCAAAATTAATTATTCGAAGCCAACATGAATTATGTAATTTATATGCTTTTATTACACAAGTTATTAGAGTGCACCAGTTTTCTAATGTGTATAATACATGATTATGATAAATTAATTGTGAAGTAAGCGTGTGTGTGTTTTTTTTGTTTTTCTGAATATGTCTGCGTTTTGTCTCCTCTAGGCCACTGTACTAAAGGTCAGAGGTTAGCATCCAATTTAAGAGTTACTGACTGGAAACCTCTGATCTAGAACAAAACCTGGATTAATCTCAACTTCAACATCATTAAACTAAGCTCCGTTTTTTTTTTTTAGCTTCAGCTGCTTCTGGAGTCTCTGAAGTCGGATCGGGACCTGGACTCAGGAAGTCCTTCACTACCTCCAGTGAAAGATCAGGTCCAGGTCCACTTGTTGTTGCAGCTTCAGGCCACATGGTGGCGCAAGCAGTAAGCGTAATAACGACACTGTGACGTCATCTATTGTGTAGCACGCCAGCATCATCATCATTGAGGAAGACCCTGTGTGTGCGCACAGCTTTCCCGCCCTTGCAAGGCTCGGTCTATAAATAATTGAGGGGGGAATAAATAAAAAAACGGAAGCTCCAGGTGTGTTGGAGGCTGCGGAGTGGGCGGGGTCAGAGTGAGCTGCGCTGATTTGCTCCTCCTTTGATCCGCCGGCGGGAGGAAGGCGGATACTCTGACGTCATCGTCAGGCTGCGTCAATCCGGGCGAGGAAGAAGGAGACGAGGAAGGAGCGAGGAAGCGAGGACGCACCAGAGGAGCCGGATCAGAGGACTCAGAGCTCCGGACTCACGCAACCGCCTCGGGCTCACCGACGGACGGAGACATGGACGGACAGACCGACGAGGAGCACAAGGAGAAGCTGCTGTGGACAGTCAAACGGGAGGTAGGACCGCATCCTGTCCCCGTCTGTCTCCAGGAAGCGACATGTCCACTGTGTGTCATGTTACGCTGCTCTGATTGTGCGAAGAACTGATTTTATGATAAAATGTCAGATAAACCTGAACGAGCTGCTGAGATTTAAAATTGGAAAATATCGAAGTTTGAATGAGCATCAGTTTTCTGTTCCCATCTTCACCCCCCTCTTTGGTCTGGTCAATCAATCAGTCGGACTCACCTGAACCTTCTCATCTGGTCCAGTGTCAGTCTGAGCAGAGGGGTTCTGGTCTCTGGTCCCTGGTTTCTCAGGATTATCGTCTCTGAGGTCTGAACCTCAAAGAGTCCTGATCCTGGTTTAGATGTTCAGAAAACACAGGAAGTTCTGTGTTGGAATTCAGCACAGGTGTGCACCAGGGGACAGAGGTTTGAGTGACAGCAGGACGGTCATTGGTTCAAATCAGTGACAGTCTGGTCTACGAGGGTTTTCACCTCCAGCTGTTCCCGCCCCTTCTGTAGGCTTAGCAGCTGTGACAACAGGTAACTCAGCCTCTTGGTTCAACACCAACCGAACTGGTGTCCTGACCAGAGGTTCTGGACCCCGACCTGTTAGACCACATTCCCACTAAACCCTTTTAACCTTTGACCTTTAAATGCTCTGACACTTCCTCGTTATCAGACTTCCGCAAACGGAGATCCTGAAGATCTGGAAATCTGACTCGATTGATAAAAATGCAGTTTGCCCACATCAATGGACAAAAAGTTCTGAGTCATCTGGATCCACCAACGAGCCAGGGGTTAAAGTTTAGTGTCTGGTTACCATGGATACTAATCAGTTGCTGGCCTATATCAGGTTACCATGGATACCTGTTGGTAGGCGGGGCCTATCAGGTGATCATTTAGTTGATGCTGAAGCAGAAAAACGGTCCAGTGTAAAGATCAGAGAGACTTTGAGAAAAACCAGACTGTGATGAGGAGCAGAGTCGGCTCTGAGGGATGATCTGGGTCTGCAGGGACCAGGACCAGAACCAGGACCTGGTCCACAGGCTCAGGGGTCAAGGCCCACTGATGGTCCAACAGGAGAGCTGCTGAAGAAGTTCATGCTGGTCTGACAGAAAGCTGTCAGAACACAGAGATCAGTTTAATTATCTCTGAGGATGAACTCTTCTCTTTTAAATTCAACAATTTAGTATTATTTTAATTTGAAAGTCCCTGCCTAGTCCTGTCTCACTTCCTGTCTCCCTGCGATGGTGGTGGGGGCGATGATGATGCATTAATGGACTCTTCTGTGTTCAGGTGAAGCAGATTATGGAGGAAGCAGTGACAAAGAAGTTTGTCCACGAAGACAGCAGCCACATCATCGCTCTGTGCAGTGAGTATGCACACGCACACACACACACAGACACGTGTTGAGCTCCTCAGCAGGTGACTTGTTGCTGCTTCTCCATGAAGGACACTTGTTGACGTCATTGAGTCTGACTGTTCTGCTTCAGTGGAAAGTTAATAATCACAGTGAAGCTAATGGAAAGGCTTTCACAGCCCTGTGTGTGTCTGTGTCTGTGTGTGTGAGGGTGATAACAATCAGCTCTGTTCACCTAATCTTAGTTTTGACTATTCTGAATTCAAAATAAACAAGGTTGTTTGTCTTTCCTGAACAGATATTTAAACTTTAATGGTGATTTTATTCATTTTTCTGACTTCCTTTCAAACATCGTTGAATTATATAGAATCTAAACTCTTTCAAGCCAAATGTTGTTGATTATAAATCCAGAAACATTTAACTGACCAGTGAATGAACTGTTGACTTCATGTTTCTGACCCTTCTGAGCTCACCTCTCTGAACGCCCTCATGTCTGTGGAGTCATGTGATCAGACCTGTGGCTGGCTCCACGCCCCGTAGGTTGTCGCTGTAACATGGGCTGGTTCATTGGCTGCTCAAGCTTATAACTTTTTAGACTGTTATGGTGGTGGTGACTCTAGAGTCAGTTGAGGACAAAGACAGTGTCTGTCAGTCTGTCCTGTCCGTGTCCTCAGAGTCCTGGCCCAGGTTTCTACAATCATAGATGGGGTCACGTGACGTCTATTACCATAGGCAAGATAGCCGACAGATAAATGACAAACTGAGAACTTCAGCTTGGCTCAGTTCGGTTTCCACTGACCCTTAATGGACCAGGACCAGGACCAGGTCGTGTCAGTTTGAACGCATCTCTACAGGAAGTGTCAGTTTAAAAGCCTTTGTTGTCTGAGAAATTGTAAAGTGGCTAAGGCTCTTTTTCACTTCCTGTCCCCCCCCAATCAGAGTGGGTGGTTGTTGCCGTTATCTGGCTGTTGGCCTGTGTGTGTCTGAGTGTGTGCTCCAACTGTTGTGTAACTGTGTGTGTAGGAGTCCAAAACTTTTCCACTACATTTAAACAGAGAACTTAACTCACCTCATTAACTTCATGGACAGGGGAGTCAAGGTGTGTGTGTGTTCTCTGAACTTTAATGTCTCAAATCGAAGACCTGCAGATCATAAAATGACAGAAATAACATCAGTCTCCAAATGAACCAGGAAGTAAAAATTACTGTGGGATGATGTCAGACCTCTGAGCGCCCTGCTCCCTCCATCTATACAGGTTGGAACGTTTTATTTTGAAAACTCCATGTTTACACTAAACTGTGAGTTAGCATAGCATTTTTGCTAACCACAGAAATCCTCATTTGAATGAAGAGGACTAAAGGAAACAGTGATTGTGGCTTTGAAAAGAATGTGATTAGATTAAGGGGGGGGGGGCAGGCTAATGGGCTCATTATAGAAGTTGTGGTGACATAATGAGCTGCTACGAACGACGGACGGGTCTTCGATCACTACAGACAGAAACAGCCTCCTCATCTCAAATCGGATGGATGAACGGACGGAGGGACGGATGGATGGATAGATGTTTTCTGTGACAATGTGATGGTTGAGACGGTGATTTACAGGGGAAAATGAAATTTGCTGTGCAAAAACTTGATCTTCCTGACACGGAGGACAGCACAGGACAGATTGAGTCTCTGATGTGACATGATGCTGCATCAGAAGAATCATTTAACAGCTGATGGACCCTGACACACTGTTGGACCCTGAACACACCAACCTCAGGGATAATTTCATGTCTCTCATCTTCCTTTCCTCCCTCGTCCAGCCTTCCTGTCTCTTTCCCACTTTCCTCTGAGTCATCTCAGTTATAATTATGTTTTTCCTGCCCCCTTCCTTGGTCATGTGATGAGGGGGTAGCTTCTCTCCATCAGCTCAAGAAAGACAATGTTGAGCTCTTCACTTCTCTGCACATCCCCTCTGGCAACTGAAAGCAGATGCAAAACAGTTGCCATGCCAACCTGTCTGACCCCATGACCACCCCCCCAGAGACCGAGTTGGCCGAGTCCATTTACACCAAGTCCATCAGAGGACTCTGATAACACACACTCCTGTTACTTTGTCTGTTTGTCTGATTCATTGATTCAGTTTAGACTCAACTTGACGTCCATCACTGAAACACTTTTTAGATTTAGATTGATGGATGGATGACGGACATCAGGTTGGATCTTTGATGGATCTGAGTCTTCTGTTCTGCTTCACGCATTTCTGGGAATGAATCAGATTTTTCATTCAGCAGTGAGTTTAAATTTAGCTCAGTTTGTTGTTGGTGAGAATCATGATTCTATTTGTGCTCTATGTTTTAATTTCAGGAGAAATGACTGTAATGAATCTGGTTTTATTTCGACTCTTTTTCTGTTTCCTGCTCAGTGGATCATGCGACCTGGTCGATCATCCAGCTGTTTTTTTTTTTTTTTTTCCTTGTTGCCTTTTTTGGTAGGAGAAAGAGAAAATAGAAGAAAAATAAGATTTTCTTTTAATCTGCAAAAACCCAGAAGCTACAGATTGCTTTCTTCCTTCCTTACTTGAATATAAAAAGAAAAGTTTTCTAGGCAAAAGAAACCCAATTGTGTCTCTGGGCTTCCATAGCATCGTCACCTGTTCTGCAGCTTTTTTGTAATTTCTATGTGGCCGCTGCTTCTCACCTAAAGTATCTGTCCTCTGTCTCGTTTTGCTGTCGTCTTTCGGAGTCTGGACCTGAAACCATGACTCATCCAGACCTGAGGATGTGGACGAAAATAATCCAGAGTGTATTTATATCACACACTGTGTGAAGGATCTTTATATTAATATTACATAACTCAAGATTTATTCCATGATTAACTGAGAAGGAATTAAACATCCATATTTCAACTTTTATTTTGAAGAGACCATACAAGAACTTGTATTTGTGGTTTTAAGACCCCAAAAGCATCTCTGTGTAATTTTACCTCTCTTCAGATTGGCCAACTGTTTTTGAATGATCTGGTGAAAATAGATTCTCTCTATCTCTGAAGACAAGTTGTGAAGGGACACAAATGTCCAAATCTGAGACACATAATAAACTTGAGAGACAAGTGAGATGAGTCATGCTGCCTGAGTAGCTCAGTGTTCATTAGATCAGCTAACAGACTCAAACACACTTTCCCTCTCTGTCAGCACAATCAGACTCAACATTCAAAATCATAATAATCTGTGCTGACTGTCAGTCAGAGTCCTCCAACATCATCTATCACTCATTTTATCATTAAATCAAGTCAGACTCATTTTATTTTCTGAAATTCACAAACATTTGGTCTTCTTCCTTTAAAAGTTGATCAGTCAATAATCAAATCAATATATCACATATTTAGATATCAGCTGATAAACATATGAATTAGTTCAATTTATTAATTCAATTTTATTCATGTAAAATGTTTGTCGTTAAATTCAGGGGACCTCAGGTGACCCCTGAGCAGCCGCCTTCTGTCATGACCTGGATTTAAAGACTCGTCTTGTTGATCTGAGCTCAGTTTGGGATTCTCAGAGATTCTTGTTGGTTCAGGAGTGTCAGTTCTGAGGTTCAGGATTCAGACCAGGATTCGGATCAGCACCGGATCTGGTTGTATTCCTCCTCAAGCTGAGCCTAAATTGAAACATTTATTTTGATTTCTGCGCATTTTCCTTAATTCTAATATGAAATCAATTATGGAGATAATGGTTAGGCTGTGATGATTCATCAGAGATAAGAAGAAGTTTCCTTGTGGAGAACAGCAGATTGAGGAGGAGGTTGGTCGTGTTCAGGCCTTCCAGCCTCTCAGTTCTTCTTCTTCCCAGCAATAAAAGCAAGCTATTACTCTCATAAAGCAGCAGAGTTCCAGGATCACAAAGAATTGTTGTTTTTGTTGGTCATTATTTTCTGGCAATTCCAGCTCAGACTCGTAGAGGACAACACCCAGAGGATTCATATCTTCTCTGTGGAGCTTCATGCTCTGTTGGAGACTCATCTCATGCACAGTCCTCTCTAAGTCGGATGATTAAAGCTGTTTAGAGGCCGAGGAGCTGGACTCTGACTTATCACAGAGTCAACCTCAAAAACTCATTAAAGCCAAACATTTATGCAACGATGACAGAGGCAGCTGCTCATTGGTCAATGTATACTGTCACTACACAGGCAGATTAAGACCACTGAGACCAGTCCAACCAGTGTTTCTGACATTAGACTGTCAACTGTCAGCGAATATTTGGTGTTCGGTGTTAAAATACAGTAATTGATAATCTGTTTTCTGTCATTTGTTTGGTTGACGATCATCATCATGTAGAAATCAGGTCCAGTTCTGATCTAATGTGGAATCTGACTCTTCATTTTTTTTATTTACCTTTGTCCCCCTCTCTCTCTCTCTCTCTCTCTCTCTCTCTCTCTCTCTCTCTCTCTCTCTCTCTCTCTCTCTCTCTCTCTCTCTCTCTCTCTCTCTCTCTCTCCAGCGGCTATAGAGTCCTGTCTCAGTCACCTCCTGAAGAGACGAGCTGCCGGATTCCTCCGCAGTGACAAGATCGCCGCCCTTTTCACCAAAGTCGGTAAAGTGTACGACCTGGCTGGAGAGGTGTGTCGCAAAGTCCAGGAGCAGCTGCAGCAGCAGGCTGAGATCACCAGGTCAGAACTTTATCTGTTCCAGATTCTGAGGTCAGAGTCCAGGTCCAGATCTAATCAGGGTCAAGGTTCCTGCTGCTTCTCTGACACGATTTTCATCTTTTATAGTCCGTGAATGTTGAACCTTTGTGTTCCTGGACCTTTATCTGCAACAGATACAACTCAGTCGAGTGCTGACTGAAGCTGAGTGATCTGTGTACACACCATGATGAGCCTGAGGGGGGTGGTGTGTGTGTGAACTGCTGTCTGCAGCCGTTTACAGCCCCATTAATTGTCCATTAGCCTGAGACACGAGGACCAGTCTGTCTGAGTATGGTTGGAAATGGAGGAGGGAAAACTCAGAGCAACAGGAACACACACATGCACGCTTCTGCATAGCTGATGCACAAACAATAAAACGCTGACAGAATGTGTAGCAGGACCTCACATGGTGGCTGCATTTTGTGATGTAAATCACACCACCATTCGACAGTCTTCATACCACCTGTCACATCTCATTGGCCTTTATTTCCCCAGATACACCACACACACTCAGGGATGTTCCCTCCCCCCACTCGTCTCTCACTGTCATCTCACCTCAGGGCTCCAGTTCTCATTTACCGTGGTTGGCATGGCAACGTGTATTGTGCCTCTGGTGGTGGAGACGGAGAGCATGATGGGAAACAAAGAGAGAGAGAGCCAAAGTGATGGAGCAGGACTGGACTACTTGTACGTTTGTGTGAGTGTGTGTGTGTTCTCTTCCCTCCTATTTCAAGCCCCCCCCCAACTATGAATGAGGGGAGAGAAGGTCTCTGTGCTCAGATGTTTGAGTTTGCGGTTTTATCACAATTATTATGGTTACCACGGTAACAGTCGTGTCATGGTTGAGGTGAAGGCTGTGATCTGGGTTTCATCACCATTGGGCGATCCATGTTGTCATGGTTACAACCAGATTTACACCATAATCCTAACATGTCACCATGTTCTGGAGGACTTTACCGTCACCTCCTTGAAAATGTGACCAAAGAGGTCAGAGGTCAGCAAGATAAATCAGATAAGCTGAATCAGCGTGCAGCTGTTGATCCACTGGTCCACTTTATATCAACTTAAATTTTTAACTTAAGATAAGTTGGTTTATTCAATTGTGACAATCAGAATGTTTACGAAGTCGATACATCAGCTAACAGACTGAAGGTACAATAATCTACTATATTAGTTTCAATTTTAATCATTTTAAAACAGCAGTTTCACAATTAGGAGAAAATCTCATCAAAACAAGACAAGACACAAAAAGAAGTGAATTTAATGTACAGGTTGAATAAATACCTTCTCTTTGAATCATCCTGATGCTGCTGCTCACCACACACTCTCTCTCTCTCTCCCCAAATGGAGGCTAATGCAGAAATCTCTCTTTCCCTGTTTCACTGCCAAGGGAATCTAACATCGTGACTTCTTGGAGGCTACAGTGTGTGTGTTTAGCCCCAGACCGAATGAGTGAAATCAGGCATCTCCTTCCGTGTTCTGCACAAACAGGAATCAGCAGGCACTAGAACAGAAACATGCGTGGCAGATCAGAGTCTGATCTGGACTGGACTGAACTGGACTCTGTCCCGCACTGATCCCAGGATCTGAGCCAATGAAAATAAAGATTTTTTTTTGTGATTCATGCTTGCTGCTCCAGGTGTGATGATGTCACTTTCTCTCAGCTGCTCTGTGTTGTTGATGTCAGACTGATGTGGTCTCTGTCCTGCAGGAGGACTCAGAGTCTGGGACACGAATCTCTGAGGAGACAGGGCTCGTCCACCACCAGCCGCGCCCCCCAGCCGCTCTCGCCTCAGGCCATTAAACATATCTGGGTCCGTACGGCTCTGTTTGAGAAAGTCCTGGACCAGATTGTACAGCACATCGTTGACAACTGCAGGTATCCGATGCTCAGACTCAACCATAACTTTATTTGATTTGACGGTATATAAATAAATCTGATTGATTTGAACCGCAAGATATCAAATCATGATATAATGTATATTTATATGTATATACATATCTGATCTAGATCTGCAAAAAAACATCCAACAGGTTTATCTGAAACCTGCTTGATAAGAGTCTGCTGTTGTTTTGGATAAACTGAACAGGATCTGCTTGGTTGTGAACATTATTTAAGTTATTTGTGGATTTATAAGCCCCCGGGCATATAAATTAGATGCAGATGCAGCAGCTTCAGAAAGTTGTCACAGATCCACCTTCACCTCATTGATTTCAAATTCACATTTCCTCATAAATCCACCAGCCAGAAGTTTCCAACTCCACAATTCAGCTGTGTTGACTTTTCTCTGCAGTAAATATTACGAGAGAGACGCTCTGATGCACGACTCCGTGTTTGGACCAATCCTGGCTGCTCTGCTGGGTGAGTCCCCGTAAGACCGTCCCCGTAAGACCGTCCCCGTAAGACCGTCCCCGTAAGACCGTCCTCATCAGACCGTCCCCATCAGACCATCCCTGTCAAAAATGATAACATCTAATTGGCGTCAGGTTTCTTCTTTAATCACTAACAATCTAAAAAAGTCTGTGGAAATAATAAAAACTCCAACAGCTCTGAAAGAGAGGACCAGGTGTCATCTCACATCTGCTGATGTAGTCCATAAAGGTCCATACAAACTAAAGGTCGATGATGTGATGTCATCAGATGCTCTTCTGTGATTGGCTCAGTGACCTGTTGTTCCTCCGGAGAGGGGATGTCAAATTACCCTGAGATGGTTTTTAACTGGAGAAGTTGAAATATGGACCTTTATTTGATAAATGAGTGAACAGGAAGTGCTAAACTTGGCCTGTCGACCTGGGGGTGGGGGGGGATATCCGCACACAAACAGCTGAAGGTGTATTGTTGTGTCTCCAGTGGGCCCCTGTGCTCTGGAGTACACCAAACTGAAGACCTCAGACCATCTCTGGACTGACCCCTCAGCCAATGAGCTGGTTCAGCGACACCGGATCCACGGAGCCTATCGGAGTCAGGACGTCGCCGCCGGCCACCGGCCCGCTCTGGGGGTGAGTGTGCAGCTTCAGTCCTGCTGGTATTGGTGTTCGGTGGTGGGTGATCACTGAGGGCCTGTGGGACGGAAGTTATTGCAGAAGTTGTTGGTTGTACAAGTTGGTCAGAAATCTTTTCTGCTTCAGATCCGTAAGAGGCAGTCGAGTGGCAGCATGGCAGAGGACCGGTTTGCTGCCTCAGCCCGGGAATACGTGGAGTCTCTGCACCAGAACTCCAGAACTCACCTTCTCTACGGAAAAAACAACGTCTTGGTGCAGCCGGTACGGGAGAATATTACAAAGGAGCATCCTAAGATATATATATATATATATATATATATATATATATATGAGAGGAGATGTTCAGGAAACATTAATGAGAAGAACATTCATAAATATTCATAAACTAAGTTAATTGTTGGATCCAATAAAGGTTAATTTTTAATGAATACAGGCAGTGTGTATCATGTGATCCTGTTTTCCATCATATTTTAGTCTAATTCAGTCAGACTGAAGATCAGTGACACTGTTTGTCCCTGAAGCTGCTGAGATCTGCTTTCTGTTGGTGCCAAGACAAACTGCAATGATGCTCATTTTTATCTATCTGCGCGCGCACACACACACACAGTATACTATGTGTTTCTGCCATTGATGTTCTCTGTGCTGCCAAATAGCTCCAATATGTTTGAGTCTGAGAACAAATAACATATTTACCTCCCACAATGCCACACACACACAGAGAGAACTGCCTATATGATCAAATATGAGCCTTGTTTTAGAGATGTTTCATAATATCTCATTGAACCTGTTTTTATGTTGCCATGGAGACGGTATTGGAAGCGTCTAAATCTCTGTCCTGAGCAGATAAAATAATGTTTTTTATATATTATTTTATAAAAAATGTCTTAACGGTCCACTCAGTCTAAAAGTCTGAACGTCCTCTTCTTCCTCTTCCTCCTTGGTAGAAGAAGGACATGGAGGTGTTACGGGGCTACCTGTCGCTCCACCAGGCTGGCGACAACCTGACCTTGAAGTGGACGCCCAACCAGCTCATCAATGGCACTCTGGGAGACTGTGACCTGGAGAAGAGGTAGACCCTGCCCCCAGAACCCCCCCCCCCCCCCCTCCCTGTCTGACAGTGATATCACAGAGGTTCCTCCTTGTCTTCTTCTCTTAGTATCTACTGGGACTACGCCCTGACGGTTCCTCTGCGGCAGATCGTCTGTATTCACTGTCACCAACGACGTGAGTCTGCTTCATCATCATCATCATCATCAGTCCAGCTGCTGTCAGGTCCAGATGAGGTCCTGCTCTGTCTACCAGCGTGTGTCCTCCATCTTGCTCTTCTTCTTTGATGTTTTTTCAGCGGACTGTGGTGGGACGTTGGTTCTTGTTAGTCAGGATGGGATCCAGCGGCCGCCGCTCCACTTCCCCCCTGGGGGTCACCTCCTGGCCTTCCTGTCCTGCTTGGAGACCGGTCTCTCCCCCCGGGGGCAGCTAGAGCCCCCCCTCTGGTCCCAGAAAGGGAAGGTGGGTTTGACACGGCCAGGACTGGGACAGGATTTTAGACTCAGAGATCAGATAATAGCTCAGCTGGACAGTTTTGTGGTGGACTCAGTCTGCTCTGATGTGCGTCCTTCAGGGGAAGGTCTTCCCTAAACTGAGGAAGCGGAGCAGCGCCGCCCGCCTCATTGACCAGGACAGGAATGGCGAGGAGCAGACAGCAGCTGACTACGTGTTCCGGATTGTGTATCCCGGATACCGCTACGACGCCAGTGAGTAGCAGAACGAGTTTTGACTCAGTGAGTGTTTCTGTTGGAGCTTGTCATCACCATGTGGTTGTGTTGTGCGGTCTTTCCCACGATGCACCTGCGGAGGGGCATGGGTGGCTCTGCTCTAACTGTGTTCTCTGTTCCCGCTGGTGCGAGCAGTCACCATAAACTACCACCACTCCACGGGCAGCCGCGCACCGTCGCTGGACGATGACGAGGAAGAGGAAGATAGACTCCATGCTATGATCTCAATGATCTGCTCGCGGAACCTCACAGACCCAAATGTCCTGAAAGGTTTTTATCACCTGAACACACCACCTGATCCCCCCCCCCCCCCCCCCCCCCCTTTTTACTGAACCCCTCACCTGAAAACACCACCTGACTCTCCCCAGCTTCAACCTCCCTCACCACTAGCTGCGTCTGCCTGTGTGTTCACTGCCTGACGCTGAGTCCGACAGTCTGAGGGGGGGGCAGTCTGTGGGGGGGGTTAACAGAACATCTGAACCGGTGATGGAGCCGGGATGATTAGAGGATGGAGCTGCTGATTGACAGACTGTACCAACCTATCAGGTTTATTAGGGTCAGGGTTAGTACAGAGCAGGTCACATCACCTTCTCCTCCAAAGAAGGTTTCTACTGGTTTCTAACATCCAAGTTGGCCGACCAAGTTGGAAATTCTAAAGTGGAGGTTCAAACAGAAGCAGACTGATGACATCACGCTGGGGGGGGGGGGGGGCTCAGGGTTAATCCAGTCAGGGTTGACTGGGCTAACCCTTCCTCACAGTCCAGTCTGACCCTCCACAGCTTTAACAGTTTAACACACTTTAGCTTCCCGTCAGATCCTTTTGCAGGAATTCAGGAGTTTCTGGACTTTGACATCTAACAGTGCCAAGTGGTGACTCCTCCCACTTAATGTGTGTTTACAGAACTCGTCTACAGGCTCAAACCTCCTTAGGTGTCCATCTAGATCCAGGCCTCTCATGCCCCAGTGCATTGTGGGAGTTGAGGGCGTCCACGTCCAGTTAGGGGTTGTCCAGCATGCCTCAGCACTGTTGGGTTCACGCTGTCATGGCTGAAAATCGCTTTGATAATTTGCTTGTTTTTTTTTTTTTGTTTTTTTTTGGCACTTCTTTAGTTTGACCTGATTCATGTGTGTTGCTCTCTGTGCCTGACGGTTCTGCATGAGAACTCTGGCTTGTTTGTTGTTTTCTGGAGAACCTTCTGTGTTTCTGCATCTCTGTGATGGAACCTCAGTCCTGTTTGTTCTGACCTCTCTCTCTCTCTCTCTCTCTCTCTCTCTCTCTCTCTCTCTCTCTCTCTCTCTCTCTCTCTCTCACCTTGGTTGGTTGTTTCTCTGTTTGTCGTTTGCTGCAATGCTGTTCACTGTAATTCTTCACTAACCCCTCCCCCTCCCGCCCCATGCCCCGCCCCCTCTCATTATGGTGCTGTGGGGTTCCGCAGTAGTAGAGACGTGGCATCTTGATGTAGGCGGAGTTACTGCTGATCACATTTAGTCCTAAAATAGCAGGCGGGGGGCGGCGAATGGCGGTCTGACTCCGACGCTCTTTCTGCTTGTTTTTTCTGTTCTCAATATAATTTTTTTGGGGGTTATTGAACAACGACAGCCAGCTTCATATTTATGACAGGTCATCAGCTCCAACCTGAAGAATTAAGGTGAAGAGCATTATTTAATAACTTTTATGATTTGTCCTCCCTTGTGTCCGTGTCCTGGTGTCCATTTGTGTGGTTGTTTCTGTCTGTCCCTTGTTCTGGCTTGATGCGTCCTGCATGGCCTGAGCGTCAGCCCCGCCCCCCGTCCTCTCAGCTGATTTTCTGTCTCTTCCTGTCTCCCGTTTGTCTGGACCCTTCCTCTCTGCTCTCCCTCTGAATGGTCTGACCAGCATGGCCTCCCAGCATCCTCTCTGCCTGTCTCTCCCACCACACACTTCCTGCTTCCTCAAATGTCCCCTTCGCTTTTGGTTTCCTCTCCCACTTTTTTCCAGCTCTCACATGTAACGTGTAAAATGTACATCACTTCATCTCTTGATGTCATGAATCAGCGGTCAGATGAAGGACAGATGTCTTTTGGTTGAGCTGAGGGACAACGTCATAATATGTAAGACAGGCAGAGTCAGTGAAGCGGATTTAACCACAGAGACAACCAGCTTCGTCCATTGAGGCATCCTCTCTGTCTTCTCACTCTCCTTCTCTTCGGTTTAGACCACGGGGACATGATGGAGATGCAGGGTTTTGGAGGGAGCCCGTCGTCATGGCAACACACGGCAGTCACCGCTCACGAGTCCCTGTGTCCATCCTGCACCATAGCTGATGTCAACATGTCGTTGGATGACCCGTCTGGCTGTACCTGCACACACAACCCGTCAGACATTCACACGTAGGCACTTGAACCCTGAACGTGTCCCTGTGTCTCAATGTCTCAGTATCAGTTTGAGATTCCTGTCCAGGTCCCTTCAGATCCCTTTGGGTCCCTTCAGGTCTATTCAGACAGAATCAGCATTTGCATTTGAGTTTTTTTAATAACATTTTATGTCGCCAGTTTCTGTCCAGCTACAATCAAAGGAGCAGCCATATTGCTGGTTGCCATGGTGATAACTGAGACCATTTCTTCCTTCCAGGGTTCCTCTGAAGATGCTGTGTCAGAACATGAAGAAACAGATCGTCTCCAGAGCGTTTTATGGATGTAAGTCCGTCCATGTCATTCATCACAGCTGTTTTATGCTAATTAATACATGGATGGACTAATTATTGTGTGCTTTCACACTCTTTTTATCTCAACACAATAAAAAGGTGGAACACACAAACAGAACATTAATAAAACATTGTCTGAATAATGTTACATAAAAATGAGCTGCAATAACAACAGAATGAATTTACAGTGTTATTAAGAAACAGTTCCTTTACAGAAATGTGTTTGTTTGACAGAACAATAAAATTATAGCTGTAGACAAATTATAAAACAGTGTGTGTGTCTGTGTGTCCATCAGGGCTGGCCTACTGTCGTCACCTGTCCACCGTGCGGACTCACCTGTCCGCTCTGGTCAATCACAGCATGGTTCCTCCCTGCGAGGCATCCGGAGGCCTCAGCAGAGACGTTTGGAGCAAATACCAGAAGGACTGTAAGGTGGGCGTGGCCAGGATGAAACGAAGCACAACACAATACAGCCCGTGTGTTGTGTGTTGCACACATCAGGCTTGACAGTTACACAACTGCTGCGTGAAGCGATAACAAAAAAAAAAACACATCAGGACAGTTCAGATCTTCAGTTAAAGTGGAGGCTCGTCATCATGACGCTGTTTCCTCTGAATTAGGACTCAATGAAGGAAGAATGTTTCAGAGGACACCTGTGACCTCACAGTGACCTCACAGTGAGGTCAGATGGCTCCTCTGATGAGTCTCATTAAGTCATAATTGTTCTTCAGCATCTTCGTCACTTCGTCACTTTCCCCTCGATTCTTAACCCTCTTCCTCTTCTGTGTGTGTGTAGAACTATAAGGAGCTGGAGCTGATCCGGCTGGTTTATTATGGCGGCGTACAGCATGACATCAGGAAGGAGGTGTGGCCTTTTCTGCTGGGACACTACAAATTCGGCATGAGCAAAAAGGACATGAGCCAGGTCCAAGATACACACGCACGCATGCACGCACGCGCACAGACAGACAGACAGACACACACAGTCACACACAGTCACACACACACTCTGGTCTCTTGCAGATCGATGCAAAGGTGTCTGAACGTTACCAGCAGGTGATGCGGGAGTGGAAGGCCTGTGAGGTCATTGTCAAACAGCGGGAGAAGGAGATGCAGTCGGCCATCTTTGCTAAGCTGTCATCAGGCAGCAGCATCGACAGCCACGTCCTGCGTCTGGTCCACAGAGACTCCACCCTGAGCAACGAGGTGAGTACGCCGTCAGACCAGGTGGACGATCTGTCCCTCCGCTGTCTGACTGTCCTGCGTCATCCTCAGGTGTTCATGTCGGTGGACGAGCCGGACGCTGGGAGCCAGGAGACCCCCAGCGGAGGGGACAGCACCCCAACCATGATCACTGTGGTCCCTCCTGCTGCCCCTCAGGAGGAGCGTCCTCTGGTGGAGTTCGACTCCCCCGACTCGGGTCTGCCCTCCTCCAGGAACTATTCGGTGACCTCAGCTCACTCCCAAATCCTGTCAAGCATCGATGACAGCCAGAGCATGGAGGAGGAGGGGGGGGGCGGAGACGAGGGCGGGACTCTGCCTGTCCGCAGGGGGCGGGACTCTCTGAGCGAGGACCAGCTCTGTGCTCAGTTGGACCAAATGGTGACCAATGGAATGTATACGGATGGAAGCTCACCGTCTCTGTCATCCTACACAGTATGTAAACTTTCACCGGACCGGATCGGACCAGATCTGTGTCTCCTGGGGGACATGAACCTTTTCTTTGGTTTGTCCTCTGAACAGATCGAGCTGTTGGACACAGTCGCCTTGAACCTCCACCGGATCGAC
Organism: Echeneis naucrates; assembly: GCF_900963305.1. Lineage (NCBI taxonomy): Eukaryota > Metazoa > Chordata > Actinopteri > Carangiformes > Echeneidae > Echeneis > Echeneis naucrates. The sequence continues at coordinate 25,293,676 of NC_042523.1, read as the reverse complement.
AAAGACGTCCAACGATGTGACCGCAACTATTATTACTTCACCACTGCGAACCTGGAAAAGCTGCGTAACATCATGTGCAGGTGCGACGTCCCTGCCCCCACCTGTCTTCATCTGCCCCCACCTGTCTTCATCTGCCCCCACCTGTCTTTATCTGCCCCCACCTGTCTTCATCTGTCTTCATCGCCCCCCTCCTGTCTTCATCACCCCCCACCTGTCTTTATCTGCCCCCACCTGTCTTCATCTGTCTTCATCTGCCCCCACCTGTCTTTATGTCTTCATCACCCCCCTCCTGTCTTTATCACCCCCCTCCTGTCTTCATCTGCCCCCACCTGTCTTTATCTGCCCCCACCTTTCTTCATCTGTCTTCATCTGCCCCCACCTGTCTTTATGTCTTCATCACCCCCCTCCTGTCTTTATCACCCCCCTCCTGTCTTCATCTGCCCCCACCTGTCTTCATCTGTCTTCATCTGCCCCCACCTGTCTTTATGTCTTCATCACCCCCCTCCTGTCTTTATCTGCCCCCACCTGTCTTCATCTATCTTTATCTGTCCCCACCTCTCTTTATCTGCCCCCTCCTGTCTTCATCTATCTTTATCTGTCCCCACCTGTCTTTATCTGCCCCCACCTGTCTTCATCTGTCCCACCTGTCTTTATCTGCCCCCACCTGTCTTTATCTGTCTTCATCTGCCCCCACCTTTCTTCATCTGTCTTCATCTGCCCCCTCCTGTCTTCATCACCCCCCTCCTGTCTTCATCACCCCCCTCCTGTCTTTATCTGCCCCCACCTTTCTTTATCTGTCTTCATCTGCCCCCACCTTTCTTTATCTGTCTTTATCTGCTCCTACCTGTCTTTATCTGTCCCCACCTGTCTTTATCTGCCCCCACCTTTCTTTATCTGTCTTTATCTGCTCCTACCTGTCTTCATCTGTCCCCACCTGTCTTCATCTGTCCCCACCTGTCTTCATCTGTCCCCTCCTGTCTTTATCTGTCCCCTCCTGTCTTTATCTGTCCCCACCTGTCTTCATCTGTCCCCACCTGTCTTTATCTGCTCCTATCTGTCTTTATCTGTCCCCACCTGTCTTTATCTGCTCCTATCTGCCTTTATCTGTCCCCACCTGTCTTTATCTGTCCCCACCTGTCTTTATCTGTCTTTATCTGCTCCTATCTGCCTTTATCTGTCCCCACCTGTCTTTATCTGTCCCTACCTGTCTTTATCTGTCCCCACCTGTCTTTATCTGCCCCACCTGTCTTTATCTGCTCCTATCTGTCTTTATCTGTCCCCACCTGTCTTTATCTGCTCCTATCTGTCTTTATCTGTCCCCACCTGTCTTTATCTGCTCCTATCTGCCTTTATCTGCCCCACCTGTCTTTATCTGCTCCTATCTGTCTTTATCTGTCCCCACCTGTCTTTATCTGTCCCCACCTGTCTTTATCTGCTCCCACACAATGGACATTAAACCTGCGTATGTTGTGTGTTTGTTGAGCTTTCAGATCCAAAGTCATGCAACACACAGAAATAAACATTGAAACACAACAGCAGAACACCATGTGTAGGTTGGGACATTGTTTATTCCTGAGTGATACACAAACAGTTGCAGTTACACACACTGTCAGTCATCAGCACTGAGCAGAGTGTGAAGCTGTTGTGGGTCTTTGTGTGTCTGTTTCTATGCAGTTATGTGTGGGAGCATCTGGAGATGGGATACGTCCAGGGGATGTGTGACTTGCTGGCTCCACTCATGGTCATCATGGATGACGGTGAGGAAACGTCCACTACACAATGGACACACACAGACAACAGCTGAACGTAATGTTCATCTATCTGTGTGTGTCTGTGTGTGTCAGAGTGTCTGGCCTACAGCTGCTTCACTCAGCTGATGAAGAGGATGAGTCAGAACTTCCCAAATGGTGGCGCCATGGACACACACTTCGCCAACATGAGGTCACTGATCCAGGTGACTGATTATTGTCTGCTTATTGTGTTCAGTTGTGTGTCAGTTGTGTAATGTATCCTCTCTGTCAGATTCTGGACTCAGAGCTCTTTGAGTTGATGCAGCAGAACGGGGACTACACACACTTCTACTTCTGCTACCGCTGGTTCCTGCTGGACTTCAAGAGAGGTGAGTCCTCTCCTGCCTCCTCTCCTGCCTCCTTTCCTTTCTCCTCTCCTGTCTCCTTTCCTGTCTCCTTTCTCCTCTCCTTTCTCCTCGCCTGTCTCCTCGCCTGCCTCCTTTCCTGCCTCCTCGCCTGCCTCCTTTCCTGTCTCCTCTCCTTTCCTTTTTCCTCTCTCCTCTCCTCTCTCCTCTCCTTTCCTTTTTCCTCTCTCCTTTCCTTTCTCCTTTCCTTTCTCCTCTCCTGCCTCCTTTCCTTTCTCCTCTCATTTCTCCTCTCCTGCCTCCTTTCCTTTCTCCTTTCCTTTCTCCTCTCCTTTCTCCCCTCCTGCCTCCTTTCCTTTCTCCTCTCCTGTCTCCTCTCCTCGTTCCTTTCCTTTCTCCTCTCCTGTCTCCTCTCCTCGTTCCTTTCCTTTCTCCTTTCCTTTCTCCTTTCCTTTCTCCTTTCCTTTCTCCTCTCCTGCCTCCTCTCCTGTCTCCTCTCCTGCCTCCTTTCCTTTCTCCTCTCCTTTCTCCTCACCTGTCTCCTCTCCTATCTCCTCTCCTTTCTCCTTTCTCCTCTCTTGTCTCCTTTCCTTTCTCCTTTCCTTTCTCCTCTCCTGCCTCCTCTCCTGCCTCCTTTCCTTTCTCCTCTCCTTTCTCCTCTCCTTTCTCCTCACCTGTCTCCTCTCCATTCTCCTCTCCTGTCTCCTCTCCTCGTTCCTTTCCTGCCTCCTTTCCTTTCTCCTTTCCTTTCTCCTCGCCTGTCTCCTCTCCTGCCTCCTTTCCTGTCTCCTCTCCTGTCTCCTCTCCTTTCTCCTGTCTCCTCTCATTTCTCCTCTCTTGTCTCCTCTCCTGTCTCCTTTCCTTTCTCCTTTCCTTTCTCCTCTCCTTTCTCCTCTCCTGCCTCCTTTCCTTTCTCCTCTCTCCTTTCTCCTCTCTCCTTTCTCCTCTCCTGTCTCCTCTCCTGCCTCCTCTCCTGCCTCCTTTCCTTTCTCCTCTCCTTTCTCCTTTCCTTTCTCCTTTCCTTTCTCCTTTCCTTTCTCCTCTCCTGCCTCCTCTCCTGCCTCCTTTCCTTTCTCCTCTCCTTTCTCCTTTCCTTTCTCCTTTCCTTTCTCCTCTCCTTTCTCCTCTCCTGCCTCCTTTCCTTTCTCCTCTCTCCTTTCTCCTCTCTCCTTTCTCCTCTCCTGTCTCCTCTCCTTTCTCCTCACCTGTCTCCTCTCCTTTCTCCTCTCCTGTCTCCTCTCCTGCCTCCTTTCCTTTCTCCTTTCCTTTCTCCTCGCCTGTCTCCTCTCCTGCCTCCTTTCCTGTCTCCTCTCCTGTCTCCTCTCCTGCCTCCTTTCCTTTCTCCTCTCCTATCTCCTCTCCTTTCTCCTTTCTCCTCTCCTCTCCTTTCTCCTTTCTCCTCTCTTGTCTCCTTTCCTTTCTCCTTTCCTTTCTCCTTTCCTTTCTCCTTTCCTTTCTCCTCTCCTGCCTCCTCTCCTGCCTCCTTTCCTTTCTCCTCTCCTTTCTCCTCTCCTGCCTCCTTTCCTTTCTCCTCTCCTTTCTCCTCACCTGTCTCCTCTCCTATCTCCTCTCCTTTCTCCTTTCTCCTCTCCTCTCCTTTCTCCTCTCTTGTCTCCTTTCCTTTCTCCTTTCCTTTCTCCTTTCCTTTCTCCTTTCCTTTCTCCTCTCCTGTCTCCTCTCCTTTCTCCTCACCTGTCTCCTCTCCTTTCTCCTCTCCTGTCTCCTCTCCTGCCTCCTTTCCTTTCTCCTTTCCTTTCTCCTCTCCTGCCTCCTCTCCTGCCTCCTTTCCTTTCTCCTCTCCTTTCTCCTTTCCTTTCTCCTTTCCTTTCTCCTCTCCTTTCTCCTCTCCTGCCTCCTTTCCTTTCTCCTCTCTCCTTTCTCCTCTCCTTTCTCCTCTCCTGTCTCCTCTCCTGTCTCCTCTCCTGCCTCCTCTCCTGCCTCCTTTCCTTTCTCCTCTCCTTTCTCCTCTTCCTTTCTCCTTTCCTTTCTCCTTTCCTTTCTCCTCGCCTGCCTCCTCTCCTGCCTCCTTTCCTTTCTCCTCTCCTTTCTCCTTTCCTTTCTCCTTTCCTTTCTCCTCTCCTGCCTCCTCTCCTGCCTCCTTTCCTTTCTCCTCTCCTTTCTCCTCTCCTGCCTCCTTTCCTTTCTCCTCTCTCCTTTCTCCTCTCTCCTTCTTTCCTCCTCTCCTGTCTCCTCTCCTTTCTCCTCACCTGTCTCCTCTCCTTTCTCCTCTCCTGTCTCCTCTCCTGCCTCCTTTCCTTTCTCCTTTCCTTTCTCCTCGCCTGTCTCCTCTCCTGCCTCCTTTCCTGTCTCCTCTCCTGTCTCCTCTCCTGCCTCCTTTCCTTTCTCCTCTCCTTTCTCCTCACCTGTCTCCTCTCCTATCTCCTCTCCTTTCTCCTTTCTCCTCTCCTCTCCTTTCTCCTTTCTCCTCTCTTGTCTCCTTTCCTTTCTCCTTTCCTTTCTCCTTTCCTTTCTCCTCTCCTGCCTCCTCTCCTGCCTCCTTTCCTTTCTCCTCTCCTTTCTCCTCTCCTTTCTCCTCACCTGTCTCCTCTCCATTCTCCTCTCCTGTCTCCTCTCCTCGTTCCTTTCCTGCCTCCTTTCTCCTTTCCTTTCTCCTCGCCTGTCTCCTCTCCTGCCTCCTTTCCTGTCTCCTCTCCTGTCTCCTCTCATTTCTCCTCTCTTGTCTCCTCTCCTGTCTCCTTTCCTTTCTCCTTTCCTTTCTCCTCTCCTGCCTCCTCTCCTGCCTCCTTTCCTTTCTCCTCTCCTTTCTCCTCTCCTGCCTCCTTTCCTTTCTCCTCTCTCCTTTCTCCTCTCCTGTCTCCTCTCCTTTCTCCTCTCCTGTCTCCTCTCCTTTCTCCTCACCTGTCTCCTCTCCTTTCTCCTCTCCTGTCTCCTCTCCTGCCTCCTTTCCTTTCTCCTCTCCTGCCTCCTTTCCTGTCTCCTCTCCTGTCTCCTCTCCTGCCTCCTTTCCTTTCTCCTCTCCTTTCTCCTCACCTGTCTCCTCTCCTATCTCCTCTCCTTTCTCCTTTCTCCTCTCTTGTCTCCTTTCCTTTCTCCTTTCCTTTCTCCTTTCCTGCCTCCTCTCCTGCCTCCTTTCCTGCCTCCTCTCCTTTCTCCTCTCCTTTCTCCTCACCTGTCTCCTCTCCATTCTCCTCTCCTGTCTCCTCTCCTCGTTCCTTTCCTGCCTCCTTTCCTTTCTCCTTTCCTTTCTCCTCGCCTGTCTCCTCTCCTGCCTCCTTTCCTGTCTCCTCTCCTGTCTCCTCTCCTTTCTCCTGTCTCCTCTCATTTCTCCTCTCTTGTCTCCTCTCCTGTCTCCTTTCCTTTCTCCTTTCCTTTCTCCTTTCCTTTCTCCTCTCCTGCCTCCTCTCCTGCCTCCTTTCCTTTCTCCTCTCCTTTCTCCTCTCCTGCCTCCTTTCCTTTCTCCTCTCTCCTTTCTCCTCTCTCCTTTCTCCTCTCCTGTCTCCTCACCTGTCTCCTCGCCTGTGTCCTCCTCATTATGTGTCCAAGTGCATCCTAAGTCGTCAGCAGGTTATTATGACCTCATCGTCAGTTTCTGTTGCTAGGCGACACCTGGTGGTCGTAGTGATGGTGACAGTACTGAAGGGAAAGAGTCCAGATCAGGAGGAGAGCTGCGTTAAATTCCTGTGTGAGATGAGCAGTTTATGTTGTTTCTGCGATCCATGACCATTTGCTGCAGGTCGTACCACCATGATGTCACCATGACGACCTCTGTTGTCATGGTGACGGTGAAGAGCTTTTTTTACCCAAATCACCTGATCTTTTCCTGAACTGAATTGAAGACATGACTGTTGCTATAGTAACCATTGTAACGGAGGGAGTAACAATCATGTTGTACTCCATGGGTTCATTATTGTAACCATGGCAACCAAGGTCTAGTACACCTGCGACCTCCCACTCCTGTCAGTCTATCAGTGTTGGTGGCTCTCAACACGTTCACCTGGAGACGGGTGAGACGGTGCTTAGAGCTCATGGTTATACTGTGTGTGTGTGTGTGTGTGTGTGTGTGTGTGTGTTCAGAGCTCCTGTATGACGACGTGTTCGCCGTGTGGGAGGTCATCTGGGTGGCGCCCAGGATTTCCTCGCAGCACTTCGTCCTCTTCCTGGCTCTGGCCCTGGTCACAGTTTACCGTGACATCATCATGGACAACAACATGGACTTCACCGACATCATCAAGTTCTTTAATGGTGAGACGCCGCCGCTCGCTGTGTGTCACAAGGATGAATCATCCTATTAAACTTTGTCTGCTCCAGAAAAAGGAAATCATCCGATTAATTAGCTCATTTGTCAAACACACAGTCACTGGCATTTGACTTTGAAATGAAGCTGGTTGTCATGGAGACTGTTAGGCTAAGGAGGGCTCCTGTTTTCGTCACGGGTCGTAATGAGTTATCTTCTGGATTAGAGGATCTTTATCCAGTTCATTGACCGCCAATCAGGAAGGGATGAGATCATTAGTGTTCAGGGAGTGTTAACGCAGAATAAATAAATCCTTCATGAGAAATTCAAAATAAAAGTCCCCTAAAATATTCATTTTAAATTAAAAGCTTAATATTTCTAAAAAAATAAAATCTTGATCTTAAATTAAAGATTGTTTTACTTACTAATTTATCTGTTTGTAATTTTTCTAAAATGGAGAGTCTGTGGTTGTATGTTGCTGTGTGTGTAGTTGTGGCTGTACAAACATCACTTCCTGTCTGTGATGTAAACTCCACAGAGATGGCCGAGCGTCACGATGTCCAACACATCCTGAAGGTAGCACGAGAGCTAGTGCACCGAGTTCAGTCTCTGATGGACAACAAGTGACGAGGAGGAGGAGGAGCTCTTCCTCGTTCAGTTTTTCGGACCTCCACTTCTCCAGACCAGGTCCAGGGGTCCAGGTGAAGGTCTTGGTCTGGATCTGTTTACATTGATTATGGTGTCTGTCCAGACATGTGGATTTGTCTGCATGCTTGTGAGTCTGATCACACTGTGAGTCTTGTGTGCGTGCATGAAAACACACACAAACACACACACACACACACACACACACACACACACACACACACATCAGCTCTGTCAGTTTCTTGTTGGGACGGTACAGAGCAGAAGACTTTGCCACGAAGACGTTTCCATTAGTGACCAAATGAACTGTGCCAACTACCTTTTCATGAGTGTTTTCTACAACTAGCATGTGTGTTTTTACCCCCCCCTCCCCACTTCCCACCCCCCTTTAGCTCCAGAAATTTATTATCACACAGATGTTGCCTTTATCAGTCCCAGCCTGAGTTGCACTTTTTCTGAGGTGGTGCCTGTGACTTTCAGTGGGGGCCACCAGGGGCCAAACTGTCAGGACCAACTGCAGCTGCCTTCTCTGAGGTCAGAGGTCACAGCAGTTTAACACTTGTTCCACGAAAGAGCACAACACTGATGACAAAAGCACACAGGCCTTCGGGGGGGGGGGCATCATGAACATGTTGGATTGAAGACAGTAAACTAGAGACTGAGACCATAAACTCATAAGGAAAATGTTTACTGAGGAGGAGGAGGGACATTTTCTCATAGACTTCAATACGATCTGCCTTCTGTTCCAACCAGTGGAGTCTCCCCCTGATGGTCAATAGCGAGAATGAAGGTTTAAAGCTCTTCAGCTTTTCATCTTTGTCCTTTCTCACCTGAACAGGTTTAAATCTGGACTTGGTATCGTCTGCGGATGAACCCTAAATTATTTAACCTTAACTTGTTTACATTGTATCACCTGCAGTGTGAAACCAACTTCAGTAGATCATTCACTGATTTCTTTTTATTGCTGTGAAGCAGCTTGAATCTTCACTCAGCTCTGTTTTATAAATAAAGACAAAGTCAATTTGATTTGAAGATAAATGAAAATTTTAATTTGATGATGTTTCAGACTTCACCTGAATCTGCTGGTGTTAGAAAATTTTTTACTTTTGTTAAACGATCCATTGAAAAGACCAAAACCAACATTTCCTGAATCGGACTCCTCAGATCTAAAATGTTGAGACCATCAAGATCCAGTTTGGAGCTTTTATTGGTTCTTCCTGTTTCCTCCTTAAACAGAATCAGCTGATCTGATTCAGTCCGACTCTCTGACTCTTTCTGTGTGTTTATCCGTCCATTCTCATCCTCCATCTTTGATAGTGACGTCTAGAGTCACGTCTCTACATCAGACGCTCCTATTGGCTCCGGTGGGTGATGTCACAGCCAATCAGAGAGTCTCTGGATCAGTCCTGTATGTTTCTGAATTTATTGTGTTGACAGAATAAAGACAATCAGATATTTGGAGCTGATTTTTTCATCATTAATGAGCAGAACTTCTGATCAGATAAAGACAGAAAGGACCCAAACACATGAGAGGAACTTTTCTGTGGAGAAGAAGGAAACTGATGAGACAGAATCAGCTGATTCTGGATCTGTCGAAACTTGGAGACATTTTTATCCTTTTTATTGTTTTATGTAAAAATTAAAGAAAGGCAGAAAACTGTCAGTTTCAGGATGGAGTGATCTTTTAGTTATTGTTGGGTCAGTTTTCATTTGTCATGATTTTATTCAGTGAATCTTAAACGTTTCCAGCTCAGATTGGATTTCTTTGTGTTGATGGTGAAGCAGCAACTTTGTGGATCAGTGTTAGTCTCTGGATTGGCAGACACACCAGTCACATGTTGTGTGTTGGTTATGGTCTTTTCATGAAGTGTGTGTTGATCATAAGATCATCTATTTTTCACACAAACACTTACTTATGTGAAAGCTGCTGGTGCGTTTAGGGATGCCAGGAAAAGCGTTTTGCAGCGGTCCATAAGGAAACTGAATCTTCTCCTCCAGTCTTGACCAGGTCAGTGTGGACCTGGTTGGGCTTGGTCCAGGACTTGAGGTCACTTGAAAATGAAGTTGTGTTACCAAACATTCTTCAGTGGATCAGTGTTTGTCAGTTTTGGCTTCACAGTAACAGCACAGAGAACATTGAAAGGATGTAATGAAGGATTCTGGGACATTTTTGATACTCACCCCGACCCCCATCCCCTCCCAGCAACCCTTTATCTGCGCCCTCACCGCCTCTGTGAAACTGTAAAATCTCCAACATGGCTGCATATGATTGGTTGTCCAACACGGACCTGCACCTGTGATTCAAGTGCCAAGAGTCTTCCCCAATCCTGAAGCTTTCTGTGGTCATCAGGCTCTCCGATTGACTGGTTCGATGCCGGGATTGGGCAGCGGTGTGGATGTACTTCACTGCAGACGCTCCCCCTCCCCCGCTCTGCTGCCACAGTGATGGTGGAGGGTTGGTGGAGGGGGGGCGAAGCAGAGCTTTCTTCTTCCAATCAGGACATTGTGTACCAAAGCCTTGAAACAGCCCCCTCTGTGGCATGATGATGACGATGTGCGATTTCATACTGCATCTTGAAGACTGACTGTTTACTAAGTATGTAAACTATTTTTGGAAATGGTGACCTTGGATTCTTTAACTACTGTGCAATTTCTGTCGTTTGAGAAAATCCATCAAAGTCTATATTACTGTAAATATGAACTGAAAACCCAATATTTCTATGAAAACCACCAGGACATACACACACACACATATATATATATATATATATATGTGTGTGTGTTTGTGTATATAACTTATTTTGAGATCTATTTTTATGTTGGTTTTAGCAGCAGTAGTTGGACATGTGTTCTTGCAGAAATGCAGAATGTTGCAGACGATGTTACACGTTGACTGTTAAGTGTTCCTCTTTCTCAATGTTGTGCACTGACAAAGATTTCAGATTTCTATTTATGTGGAGAGTCGCTGATTGCATTGCTGAGCATGTGTCAGTGAGGATGTATTATTTGCCTTGAATGTAACGTATTATTAAATACGGGGTTGTTCAGTGCTGTGTTGCTGTAGTTCCTTTTGCTGCTGCAGAACTATGATACTTGTCATTTCATTCATCAGATGATTCATGTTAATATTTTTCTGATCTCTGCTCTGTGGCGTTTCACTCATTAGCTCTTTTTTTGTTTTTTTATCCCTCCCAGAGAAAACTATTGAGTTGGTGTTTGTTTTCCTTTAGAATTTAGATCCACCTGATGACTATACATCCTTTATTCACAGTGATGTACCAACTCTATAAGGTGATCATTAAGAAGCACAGAAATTCCATCATTTCCCCTTCGTGTCAACCATCTGTGTCTTTCATACCCGCAACTGTTTCCTTGATTCCTTCCTCAACCAGAAAAGACAGCGATCGACAGAAGGTATAAAAAAAAGCAGTATTTATCACGGTTGATACTTAAACTGATCAGTACCCATGACATTGCACAATACAAAGGCATGAAAAAAACATTAAACATTAAAATAGGTATTGCATCTTCCAAAAGCTAATTTTTCATTCATAAATACTTGTGATTTCAGCTCAGCAGCTTTTTTATAGGATCAAGATCAAAGTTGATTTCTAAATAGCCAGAGTTTCTAAAAATCAATGAGTGGATGTGACACCAAATAACAATCAGCAGGCATTCTGTGGTGGAGAACCAGCAGAACTTCAGAACAACAATGAAGGCTGGAAGTTCTCCGGAGATGATTATTGATCAAGGAGATGGCCCGTCAGTGTGGTCATGTGACCTCTAAACTATCGATGCTCGGATGATGTTCATGATGGTTCTTCTGCTGCAGCTTGTCCTGAAACATGGACACCATGATGAAGTGGATGAAAAACTCTTTTTAGGTTCATTTGTGTTTGTTCTAATGGCACATTCAAAGTATCGAATACGTTTAATTTTTTGAAAATGTGAATCGAACTTTGGTTTTTGCTAATGACACACAAATTAAGGATCCTGTCGGGACCTGGTCTGGTTTCAGGATCCTGTCAGGTCCCAAACAATCAGATTCATGTCAGAGACCTGATTCAGTCTCCAAAATAGCTGCACAGCTCAAACTAATGAATCAACTCAATGAGTCTCTGAAACGTACCTGGGTGCCACTCTGATCCTAACTGGGATTGGGTCTGTCTGCAGACTTCTGGATCTGTGGAGGATCAGATGGACGTTACAGCATCAGCAGAGTCTGACAGGAAACATCACAACATTCAAGTTCCCCACCCCCCCATTCAGTGAACCAATCAGTGAAAGCAAATAAAAAGCTCATCAGAGGCGTTAAACAAAAACATGAAGAAAACAGATGGAAATGCTTCTGACTACCAGCAGAGGGCAGAGTGGCTCTTCAGCCAACAGGCTGAACCGACACACAAAAACAACACAAAGAAACACACAAAACACCCTGAAGACCAAAAACAACAGGCCGCCATAGATGGTGAGAAATCAGGTGAAAACAAAAAGGAACTGTGAGCAGGAACCTGAAACTCTGAACTGTCAGATGCTCCAGAAAAGAAAAGCTCGACAACAGGCAGGAAAGTTACTGTACCTGCGGCTGCTCTTTAAGGAAATCTGGGAGCTGAAATTCACCTTTAAAGACCTGGAAAACAGAGACCAGGTTTAGAACTCATCATCTGGATCAGGACCGCGGAGAACGTTTACTGATCAGCACTTTCAGGATCTTAGTCATTAATCACTTGGTAAATAAGATGAAAGCATATTTCATGTAAAAAAATGACATGATCAGCTGACAGTGAAGTTCTCAGGAGCGTTTGGTTTGTTGAGGAGGTTTGGAAAAAACGGGAGGGGTTTACTGGCTGCTGGTTTAAAGGTCAGAGAAGAAGAATGTGGCGCTGTGATGGAGGGAAACTGAATATCAGAGGAATTCACCCGACAGAGAGGACAGGAAGCTGACGTTTTTAAAAAGAATCTGTTTCTGCCACAAATTTATCAACTTCAGACGAACACATGAAAAACTGAAGTGTGTGTTCAGGAAACAGAGCAGACATTCACAGATGGAAACATTCAGTATCAAACTGAAACTGTTAAATGTCTGAGTGATCCCTGGATCCCCACAGACCAGCAGGACCAGATCCAGGTCTCCCAGGCTCCAGTGTTTAAGACTTGGACTCTCTGAGCGCCTGCGTGTCTTCATGCTACTTCACGTGTTTGGTCGCTGCCGACTCGGCGCCAAAAACTGAACGTAATCTGAAATCAATTCCAGCAGCAGTGACGGGAGGCCGGCACATGTTTCTGATTCACATGAACCAGATCCAGACCAGATCTGGACCAGACCTCCAGGTCACATGCAAAAAGCAGGACAATCAAAGGACAGAGGGAGCAGACACCTTCTGGTTCTGTACCAGGATCCACCTCCTCAGGAGGGCGGGAAACCTCACAGCCTTCAGCTGGGGCACAAGAACCAGGCTGCTCTGACCAGGACCAGGACCTGGACCAGCTGTTTCCTGTCAGACTCCCAGAAGAATGTCTACTCATCAGAGCTGAACAGGGTTAGCTGAACCTGACGAAGCTTTGTTTGTACAGTAAAACAGAATATTACAGAAAATCCTGAAAGGTCTGAACGGGCGGAAGGGTATTAAATATAATGTTAAATATTTCCTGAGCGCTGAGAGCCGACCTCAGGCGGCCCCCTTGCAGTCGGATGGGGGGGTCCAGGTCTCAGTATTACCGGGCACCGTAACAGCTCAGTGTGTTTGAAAAACTGCCAGTGTGGAGCCACAGTCTTTGAGGGGGGGTGTCAGCTGACAGCCAGACAGCCTCCCCCCTCTCTGCTGGACTGGCTGCGCTGAGCTTAAAACATCAGAACTTTATTCAGGTTCACTTCTGCTCAATTCTTGTTTGGCTGCTTGAGTTTAGCCAACATTAAAAGGTCCACATCTGGACTTTTCACTGTGTGGAGATACATTTATCCATATATCTGTGGTTTTAAGAAGTGCAGACGCCCCTCATCTGTCCACACACTCATTATCATTGTTCGTGTGCAGAATCTGAGAACTTATTGATCCTCAATCTCTCACCAGGGATCAGAACAAGTGAAACGCCACTTAAAACATATTGATTGTGGTTTTGAGAGACCGGTGAGCCTCATTTACAGCCTCCGAGACCCAGACCAGGAGCTGAGGATCAGCTGTCCAGACCAGAGTCCAGACTGAACATGGAGAAGCAGCATTTAGCTTTTATGCTGCAAAAAGTGGAACAAAGAGCCGGTGGAGGTGAAATCACCACCAAATGTGGATACTTTCTCTCATGAGGAGAGAAATGTTCTGAAAACATTTGATTTCATGTTCTTTTTAATGAAAGCCTCTCTGCACTTCTCTTAACTCATCCAAACTGCTACACATTCTTCTAATCAATTAATTGAATTATTTTATGTGTGTTAATGTTCGTTTCTCTGGATGTTCTCTGTGTGTGTGAAGCACATTGAATTGCCTTTGTGTATGAAATGCGCTCTATAAATAAACCAGCCTTGATCAGTTTGTTCACACTGACTCAGATTTATATATCTAAAGAAAGCTAAAGTGTAAACAGCCTCTGGATTTCAGGCTTATAACATTCAAGCTACAGAATTCTCCTCATTTTAAACCTGAACACGAAATGAAATTTATTGAAGTTGACTGATAATTTTTGTCTGTTTGAATCTTTGAAAATTAGATTGGTATCTCAATGGGATTCAGTCAAATAAAAGTCTGCAACAATAACGATGATAATCTATCCAGTTTGTGTGAAAAGTGATGTACAGACTGAAAGGCAGCCATTTTCTGATCAGGACCAGTACTTCAGATATTAATCAATGATCTTATCAATATGAGCCTTTTCTCAGACTGCTCTTTGTCCAAAAAACAAACAAACAAACAAACATTTGTCCACTGAAGCAATGAGAAGCAGCTGCTCAGCAGGATTCATTTTAATCCACACAGCACTTCAGTCTGAGCCTCCATCGCCCGGCTGCAGAGGAGTGTTTCTACGTGTGTCTTAATCAGGCAGCTGCTGTCGGCTGGCTGCCACATGTGTGGCCATCTCAGATGAACTTGAATGGCCAAACACCAAGTAACAGTAAGAAAATGAAGACTGAGCAATGACTCGAAGCAGCTGTTTGGGTTCGTGGGTTCACACAAATCCAGTATTGGTTTTTGAGCGTCAGTCACATGTACAGTCATCACCATGGAAACAAGAAATACACGTTGTAGCATCATAACCATGGAATGGAAACGTCTGCAGAACTGATGACACATGGGAAATGTTGTTCCAAGGCAAAAGAAGCTGCTGAAGCTTCATTGAGACCTGGAGCAGCCAGAGGAGGAGGGTGAAGCGTCATGTCACAGGCCAAAAACAAGTTAACTGGGCGGTTTTCACAAGTAAAACTCCATTTTTGACAGGATACTGATACTGAGCATTGAACTCATGAAGCACAGTCACGACACATCAACACACCAGAGCCTTTAGCTGCTCAGAACTCAGAGACCACAGAAGAAGAAAAAACAGAAAACCAAGCCGGGGAGGGGAGGCGCAACAGTATAGTAAACTTTGAAGCCACAAATCACAATAACACTCTGCAGATGTACACAACATAAATCTACACAATGTTTCCATATCTGGAGAGAGTTAACTGTGTCAGAGAGCAGAGGAGGAGCCAACACACACAAACACACACAGACATACAGATGGATGTTTGCTGCCTCTTAAATGCAATGCAAATGCAAACAGCACAGACATGTTGGAAAGAGCAGGACATGTCTGTCTCCTGCTGCTGATCGGAAATAAAGCTGGGGGGGCTCCTCACTGTAAATGATCTACTGTGTCCATACCAGAGGACAAAATGTCAGAAAATAGACTGTGTCTCAGTGTCTCGCCCTAGTGGAAGTTTGACCCTCGTCACCTCCTGTAGTTCTCTAAATTAGCTTCCTGTTTTAAATCTTTTGATTTTCTTGCTTCACCTCCTCACCCAGACATAGATCAGGCCTTAGCTCCGCCCACCAGCAGCTGGCTCCAGGTGACAACATCAGACAGACTCAGATCATCTTCACCCTCTCACCAGCACCCTGTCACAGTCTGTATGTAACTGGCTCCTTCTGTCATGTGACCCCGAAGTGAAAGCTGATTGGTCCTCTCTGAGGACAGAGCCCAGTTGTTTCCTGTTCAACAGTAGCTGAAAATGGACCAATAAGGTGAACATAAAGGATGATCACATGATCCGGTTCTGACCAACATCCTGTTAAGTAATTTAAAGTTTCTTCCCCTTTAAGGTCTGAAGCTCCGCCTCCCAGTCTCCAGTTCCCCTCCGTTTGTGGTCAGACCTCCCTCATTCCCATCTCTGAATGTTTTCCATCAGAGTCACAACCCCCCTATGGAAAAAACTGTCCAAAACTGGATCAGCTCAAACTGGGTTCCAGACAAAAGTCTGGTCCTTAATCAAGTCCAGACTCAAAGGTCTTCCAGGTCCAGGACCAACCCCAACCCTACTGAAAGTTCTGGATCCGTGCAGCTGAGAATATAGACCTGGACCTGGATCAGATGTTCTCTTCTGATTGGCTGACTGAACTGTTGTTCCTCCAGAGAGCAGACGGAAAACTAGTTAAAACATAAACGGACCTCTGCAGACCTCGGAGCTTTCATTGAGACTTTCAACACTTTGACGGTTTTGGGATCTGAGCAGCAGGCTGCTTTAAAAGAATGACAGATAAGAGGAAATGAGGGAGCTGTGTCCTGAAGCTCGTCACCTGATTGCTCGGCTGCAGGAGCAGAATTTAATAAAACATGTCCGCTCCAAAAATAGCAGATGCTTCCACAAGATATGAGGGCTTGACATCAGCGCCGAAGAGAAGAAGCTGATTGGAGGATGAAACATGAAGGTGGTCAAAAAAGGTGAATGGTTAACAAAAGAAAACACACTTCAACCTTCTGTCCAGAATATTCAATCGGTTCAACAACTCACACACAGCATCGACCAATCAGACTAAACAGGACGGCTCCACGGCAGACCACCATGTTTAAATTCTCTGGAGGATTGAACCCTGAACAGGAACAGAGCTCAAGCTGAAGCTGGCCCTGATGATGCTGTAGTGATGTCATCAGAAGATTTCATACGACCACAGACTGTCGACCTGGAAAGTGAAGTCAACTCTGAAGAGCTTACACCTTTCATTCTATCTGCTGGCCATCAGGGAGTGACAATTCTTAACATAAAACCGCCAGGTGGTATTGAAGTCTATGGGAAAATGTCCCTCCTCCTCAGTAAACATTTTCCTGATGAGCTTATGGTCTCACTGTGAAATACATGTTCATTTTTTAAATGATGCAAGACAGAAAGGGGAGGGGTTAGGGGGGTAGGGCCACTGAATGACTGACAGACTGCAGCACCCAATCAAGAGAGAGCAGAGCAGGTGTCAAAAAAACAAAATGGCTGACAGAGCAGACTGAAGATTTAAACCAGCAGGGTTTCTGTTGGTTTCACTGAGGGGATGTGGATTATGTTTGATCCACGTTCCAGAGCAGATCTACGTCTCATCTTCCTCTTCTGTGTCTCTTACATGAGGAGGTTGTAAAATCTACCTTTCTTGTGAATGTGGTCTCAGGATCTGGAGCCTGCAGTTAATTAGGAAACACAGTACTCACCCTTCTGGTGTTGTCCAGGACTTTGGGGTCAGGCCGTCCGTAGTTGGGGGGGTTGGCGTGGGGGTCGTAGCCCAGTCTGGACAGCATCGGGGCGATGACAGCCATGTCCCTCACCACGTCCGCTGGGATCTTCCCCACCCATTTGGACAGGGCCTCCATGTTGACAGGTTTGATAACCTGGTCTGTGGAGCGCTCCACCCTGAGGAGACAGACAGACGCTTCTGAAACAGGAAGTCTCCTGAGGAGGTCTCAGGTTTGATCTCCTGACCTTTCAACCACATCAATCAATTTTGACAGGCAGTGATCAATAATCAGTACTCAGTGTCTGATTCACAACACACCGAGGTCTGAAGTCTGAACAGCCTGTCCTCCATCTCCTGGACCGTCATGGAGGTCATGATGTTTAAAAAAAAAAAACAGTGAAGCCGACTTGAAGGGCTCAGCTTTTCTCCACAACACTTTATAGCATCGAACCTCCTGCCACAAACAAACGTTTGATTCTGTCAACAAACAACTATTAAGTCTTTAAGGAATACACATCAGGTAGGCAGGGCTTGTTGTGACATCACAAAGTCGCAGAAGTCCTGACGGCCAGTTTTAAGGTTCAGTTTCTGAATCCAGACTGTAAGGGTTTCTCTGAATTGCGACCTTTTAGACTTTAACTGGATTAGTATAGAGCTTGGACCAGATTTAGAATCAGAGACCACCTGGAGATCTACCTTTAATGATTTTAAACCAATACATTTTGTGAAGAGGTCAGATGGATGGAGGATATTCTCACACTCGCTGTTTACTATCTGCAGGCTCCTGTGTTTGCTGTCCGAGTCCATACCTCTATCAGCCCATTCACTTTCTTCTAATCCATTTACTTTGCAATTGAATCTTTACACTGTCCGGGTAGAGTCTCCTGCATGATTAATAGACTGAGCTGGTTTTGTCCTCTCAAGAGGACGGTGGAGAAAGTTTCTGAGAGACGGGCCACGGTCCAAACATGCACTCTGCCTCAAATGGGGAGGGAATCACTTAAGGTGAACCCATCAAGACCTGAGAGGTTTACACTGAGAGTAAAGTGATAAAGACAAAGATGATCAGCATCACTACTATGTTAGAGGTAGTGCACACCGACACACAAACAAACAATCACAAGTCATTTCACTGTCAACTGAGTGGCTAAGGAAACAGCTTCAGTGTGTTTGTGCCAGATGAGCTGCAGTTCAGCAGGCTGGAAACTGTCACTGTCACTTTAAATCTGATTTAAATATGTGGGAGGAGCTAAAGTGACAGGTCATCTCATTTAAATTCATCTCAATAAAGTTCAAATTGCATAATTAACAAACAGAGGAGACTAATCATTGGATTATGGCCAATAATTAGTTCAATTATCACCATCAGTGGACAGAAGGGTTGTGGTCTGAGCCATACTGGTCCTGACTGGACCCTGGTTTTAAGTTTGACTGAGTCCTTTAACAGGTCCCAAGGTAAAAATGATGACAAGAAAGATCCTGAACCGGGTCAGGGGGTCCCTGAGTCCAGAGCTGTTAAATGGATCACTGTCCAGTTTGAGCTGAAATTATTAAATCAAATCAGTCAATCAAGGACACTGTTGATATTTAATTCAAAACCAAATCCAGTTTTAACATTTTCGTCTCAGACAGATTTTGTTTAATTCACATGATTTATAGATTCAGTTTGTATCGACTCCATGTTTGTTTTGAAGAGCAGATACAGAAGCAATAAAAGCTGCTCATAAACGTCCGTTTCCTGTCATCATCATCATCTTCATTGGCAGCTTCACTGCACTGACTCTTCTCCTCTTTAATATCGATGTGATAAAAAAAAAAAAAAACCTTTTCATCCATCATTTCATCACATGACCACTTCCCTTCAGGATGAGGCCTTATGGCCTCCAGCTCTTTAATTATTCATGCAGAGCCTCCTCTACCCGAGGTGGTGTTCACTATCACCCCCAGCTGAAAACAGTGGGGGGGGGTAATGGAGTGAGAGCCTCCACTCAATCAAAATTGATGTTAATGGTGAGACGAAGTCCTGCCCCGGGGCTGATGGAGATGTTCATGTGGATAGAGACGAGGGGCAGTGGTTGCAGCGGGCAGTAGTCATCTTTTATTTTTACAGTCTGCTCTACTGATCAACAACAAACAACCTCAACAACTCACCAATCACACTGTTTAATAACCTCCAGCTTTTAATGTGACAATGATTAAACCAAATTTGGAAGAAAGGGTGAAGCTTGGGAGGTGGTGGAGGTGGTGGTCTCCAACCTGCTCTGGACTCTCTCCTGATTGGGTATTACAGTCTGTCAATCACACAGTAGCCCTGCCATGTTGTTGAAGACTAAACTAGAGACTGAGACCATAAACTCATCAGGAAAAAGTTTACTGAGGAGGAGGAGGGACATTTTCCCATCGACTCCAATACAGTCTGACTGCTTTTACCAGGGTCATGTCGACCTGGCTCTCACGGTGACACCCGAACAGGGACAATACCCCTGAGCCCTGTCACTCCCCCACAGAGTCGCCCCCTGATGGTCCACAGATAAAATGAAGGTTTCAGGTGTCTTTAAACTGTATGACTCTGGGTGCGGCTTCTTTGCATGACAGGTGCGTGACAGTTTCCTTGCTGCTGACTGACATGTCCAGAAGTCTCAGCTCCACCTCATCTGGTCCTGTCCGGGCTGTCAGATACAGAACTGAGTCTCCACCAAGCGGGCTCAGCAGGCTCTGGTTCAGGTCTCCAATCATTAATATTTGATCTGATGGATTGATTTGTGGAGCGGTGCCTCCTACACTAAATGGCCGAGGTCTGGATCTGGATTACAAGCAGCTCTTAACTCCCCTCCCCTGTGCAGACTTGTAGTCTGTTTGGGCCTAGTGTTTGTTTTTCCATTTCAAACTGTTAAACACACACGTTGAATGAATGATGACTGAAGGAGGCTGCACACAAACCAATGACCATGATGATGAAAAGTTCAGGACTCTGTCCTCATCTCCGAGCTGAGGACTCAAGAATCTCAGTCTGACCCACAAACTGTTTTTCTAACCTCCTGAACTAAAACCAGAAGAGAAAAAACAGATACACATCAAAGGAGCTGCAAATTTTCCTGAATCTGATTTTAAATCAATTTGTGCCAGAACAGCAGACAAAGGCTCAATGAAGAACAGAAATTTCTTTACATGAATTTATATTTTATTGTGACATTGAGAAAGACAGCATCTGGGCTGAGATCAAGTTCTGGTCCCTGAGGAACCAGCTTGAAGGTATCTGCTCCACCAAGTGAGCTACCTGCTCAAATATTTTGGATGAACTGTGTTTCCTCAGAAGTCCCAGACCAGGATACGTCAGAACCAGAACTGAATATGCTGGTTGTGGTTTCTTTTGGGAGGAAGCTGTTTTGAGTTTATGGTTGAGTTTTATTTTGAAGCTGTGGTTAAAGCATGAGCCCTGACAGCTGAGTTACTTTAACCCTCTGGAGTAAGACCCTGTCCAAACTAATCCTTAACACGAGACTCCTGTCAAATGTCAGGCAGCAAAAGCACAACTGAGAGTCAGTGGTGTCACGACATCTAAACCAACCAGCTTCCATCACAGTTTGATCTGATTGTACTTTCAATGTTTCCAACAAACCAACATTTTATAACTTTGAGCATATTTGAGTCAGAAACATACAGGACTGATCCAGAGAATCGGATTGGCTTTGACATCACCCACCGGAGCATCCTGACATCTGTAGAGATGTGACTCTGGACGTCACTATCAAAGATGGAGGATGAGAATGGGCGGATAAACACACAGACGGAGTCAGAGAGTCAGACTGATCCAGATCTGCTGATGGAGGAGGAGACTCCTTTTCTACATCTTAATCCACATCATCTCTGCTCCCTGTTTGTTCTCAGATTCTTCTCAGTCAGAGGAAACCAAAGGGAAAGAAAAAATCTGAGTCCTCCTGGAAACTTCAGGAAGAAGGCAGGGTCATGAGCAGGAGAGAAACGGCTCAATGGAGCATTTTAATAAAAACCATGAGTGGACCACAACAAACTGAATCTGAAAGGAGCTCTACGTGGCAGGAACAGGCTGGGGGGGGGCTCAGACAGAGGAGGAGGATTGCACCCCTCTAAACAGTTTCCAGAGGCCAGCCTTCCAAATCACTGAAACCAAAACAACTCTGATACCAGGCCTGGCCATTAGGAGAGTCAGCTGACACGGAGCAGACTTCAGCTGGTCCAATGAGTCGGCTCATCACCGCAGGAGGTTCAAACTCTAGATGGAGTGAAAACAGGACGGTGTTTCAAGGCCAGAGGTTTGTGTGTTCAGGCCTGACACGCTGCTAACACTCGACCCCCCAGGCTGAGCAACTACTCAGGAGATGGGAACATGTCCAAGCTCATTCTTCCTGCTGCGGGAATGTGATGTATACTGGTTCCTGTTCACCACGTGGAGCTTGTGGGCCTGGCACGAATCAGCACCTCTCTATTGCAGATCTGAGGAACCGAGGCAGTGCTGAACTGCTTCCTGACTTTGCAGCTCTGCAGAAAATCAGCACAGACACCAAACAGTTTCGGCCAAATTATCACCTACTCATCAGTCATTTGGCATGCAGTTTAAAGGGAAGGAGACGCCTGATGATCTGGGCCTCATTTCTACTCTGATTTTATTCTGAAAGTCTTGATGCCAAGTTGTGAGAATTTCTGCCATTTTGGTGCCTACTTCAGAAATCTGTCAACTTGCTGCTCTTTTACACTTTCCCATAGACTTCAATACAATCTGGCTACAAGCAGAGGAACTGCGTCTGAATATTCATATTTTGTTTAGTTCATTTATTCAGGAGACACTACACAGAAGTGATGTCTCAGCTGACCAGCTAGCTCCTCCTCCTGTCTCCCTGCAGGTCCTCCAAATGTGATTCCGCCCATCATCATCATCAGTCTGAAGCTGGTGATGGTGGCTCAGCTCCCAACTGGTTCCAGGATCAGGGACCAGGACCAGGACAGTCTCCAGCAACAGTTAGCAGATAGCTAACCATTTGCTGAAGACTGTCCTTTAATATTAAAGGACCTGTGGACCGTGTGACCTCACAGTTTGAACAGCTGCTGACAGATCCACATCATGAGGCCAGCAACAGACCGGATCTATTCCTGAAGATGTCACATGTTGTAATTACTGTCAAATTAAAGAGCTGCAACATCAATCAGTGTCAGCGCAGAGCTGCAGACACACAACCACAAAACACAACAATCCGGTTTTCCTGTGACAACAAAAGGAGCCAACAGAAGAAAGTTTAACCGAACTCAGATTCCATCTAATTAAACATGGCCGCCAACGACTCACCATGACACAAGACATTACCATGAAACTTACATTTTTAAACAGTTCAATCACCAAAATACTTTATTTATGTTTTTGGGGGGATGGGAGTTTCTTTTACCTTTCTGGTTTTATTTCATAGGACAGCTTGAAGAGTGGCAGGAAATGAGTTCAAGAGAGAGTGAAGGGAAAGTTTCCCACAAGGCCATGTTTAAGAAGCCCTTTTGTTTTTAAATGTTAAACTCTTCCACTATTTAATTTTTAACTTGGTTTTTCTTCTATTTTTTTATTTCAACTTGTTTCCAGGGTTGTACTGAAGTTGAGACATTTTATTTTGAAAACTCTGAAGGTATATTGACTGATTAATCACATCTTTGGTCCTGAAGGTTTGGAGGAGGGGGAGGGAAAGGAAAAAGGAAATGAAGGCATTATCTGGGTTACTCACTTGGAGAGGGAAACTCCTCCAGCTTTCCCAATGAGCTCCTCGTGGTGGAGAACAGCATCATCCCAAGGAACATCAAGGAATTTCAGTAGCGTCCTCATCCATTTCTCCGGATGCAGAACCAGCTGTTCGTAGTGCACTGGCAGACATTTATCTGCCGCGTCCAGGCACTGGGTGTACATGGTCTCTATGGCACGGTTCCACTTGGTCAGGCAGTCCCGGTAGCTGCCCAGATCAAAGCCAGCGATAGTCACTTTCCGTGAGATCATGGAGTGGACCGACGCCCGCCCGTCACGGATCATGAGCACAAACTTGGCATGAGGAAAGATTTTGGCCAGATAGGTGAGTGACTTCAGCGCAAAAGGGTCCTTGTTGCACAGGAAGTTGGCAGGCTCACCATGTTTGACAATGATTTCCAGCAGGAAGGCCTGCATGGCGGCGTCCAGCACCTCATCTGTCACGCCCGCCTCGTCCAGACGCATCTTTTCCCGACCCGAGCGGCTCCACATCTGTTTCATGGCCAAGATACGTGGGATCACCCGGGTTTCCTCACCACAACGTACTTCTGGATGGGCGTCCAACATCGCCCGCATCAGTGTGGTCCCACTGCGGGGCACACCACCAATGAAGATGAGTGGCATGTCTTTGTTATAGATGAAAGGCGTGCTCAGATTCTGGCCCGTTCGCAAGGTCGTCCGCATGCTGCCTCCCAGGGCTGACAGAGGCAGGATGCCGCCAGGCTGACTGCGCTCCTCGATACGATGGTGGCACTCCATGGCGTGGCGGCCCAGGTAGAAGACCGTGACTGAGCTGATGACCAGACAGGCCACCAGCAAGTTCTGTTTCAGCTTGCCAATCATGATGAAGGCCACAGACAGTCGAGGACAATATCACTACTGGGGTAATTTAGGGGGAGGGGTGGGAAAAGGGACTGACGGGTAATTGAGGTTCCCACCGTTTATGGTTGTTTACTGGGACCCGGGCACGGTTTGAGCTCCCTGGGGCACAGCAGGTGGGGAATTCTCAGCTCCATGAGGCCTGGAGACAAAAAAGACAGTTAGTCAACAACAAAAACTGATCCAATCCAGACTTCAACCTTCGACTCTTTCTAACAAGTCCTAATTTGTCCTCCATCTTTGATAGTGATGTCTTGAGTCACGTCTCTACAAGGAACAACCCCACTTTTACAGTGAATAGTCTTTATTGAGTCAGCTGAGGTTGAGCTGAAATGACACTCTGTAATTACTGAAAATGTTGCAGATCCACAGGGAAAACATTTGTTGAGGACAAAACTTGGTGACTTGTTAACAAACAGACCTTCTGATGCTGAGCCAGCATCACTGTGTAATTTAGTTCTGTGTGACTTGAATTAGAGCCGACACTAAAGTGTTGCAGAAAAGATTCAACGTCCACAGACAGAGAAGACAGATCTGTTCTTCTGTTGTTGGGAAGTCAAAGCTGCTGTTTGTGGGTTGGTGAGTGCATGGTGACCCCTCGCTGGCTAGATGGCCTTGTTGAGGAGAGGCTGATAAGCCATGGCTGGTCAGTTCACCGCAGCGTCACTCAAAAACCACATGTTGGGTCTGGTTTGAGTTTATTCTCAGTTCAACCGGACCAGGAGAAGGAATGTTGGCAGTCTGCGACCTTTGACCTGGATTTTCTGATCTGCGGCAGTTTAAAGAAACTAGATTTTCTTCAACAGGAAAAGACTTTTCCATCTGTGAAGGATGGCAAAGCCATGGAAATGTTGAAAATAGGGATTCTTTGACCAACAAGACTCAGAGCCTCAAGAATCCGTTTGGAGGTTCCACCTCCGTCCTTCCTCTTCTTCATCCTGAACAAATCACCACATTTACCTTCACATAAACATAAGTGTTACTATAGCAACGGGGGTGATGAAAGGTTAGCTGCTGCTAACGCCACTGTTTCTGTTTCCCTCCTTTAAGACTGGCTGATCTTATTTGTTTGTACTTCATAAACCCTGAACAGCACATGATGATCATGTTTTAAGCAGACTTTGTTCCTTCCCTTCAAAAACTGCTGAGTTGTGTTCAATGTCCTGACAGAATGTAGGAGTCTGAGGGTCTGTGAAGGCCGAGCTATGTTTAGAAATGTTTTTCTGTCTGAGCATGTTTGGCTCAGTGAATAACATCCATCTGTGGGGAGGCCTCACAGCGAACACAGTAGTGGAGTCTTGGCTTCACTTTACAGACCCAGAGGTTGCGTCTACACCTAGTCTGTTTGATACCAGTGTTATTACAGTAACAAATAGTTAGGCACCTGAAAGTAACAGTCTCCTCCTCTTTTGGCGCACGGTGCTGCTGACGGCTGAAAATGTCTGGAACAAGACATCAGGTTGTCTCTGAGGCTCGTTTCAACATGTACAGTGAGAAACATGAACCACTGTTAGTCCAGGAGGAGCGGCACTTTGGGTGTTTCTATGTGTTTCAGAATAAAAGAAACTACAGGCTCCTCAGTCAGAGATCTGGGCCAGCTAACGTTTCCTCCCACACCAAAGCTGAAACGTGTTTGTGTTAAATTAATTGCGGCTCCTCGCTCCTGTTACCGACACTGGATCCTCACAGGATAGCTCCCCATTGATCTATTAGGGGAAGCAGAGGAGGAGACAGCTGCTCTCCACGGACCGACGGTGAAACCAGACCACATCAGCACTTAATCAGGAGACAAACCTGGTCCAATAGAGAAAAACAAGAACCAGGATTATGCTGGTCTTCCTTTCAGCCAGGATATAATTCTCTGAAGCACTGATGAATGATGAATGAAGCTGCGTCTAACACACAAATCAGCTGAGATAAGCCAATCACTGAGCTCAGCCTGTCACCTAGAGGGGGTGGAGCCCGGACTCCCCACCCCCACGTTCCTGTCACCATGACATCAGCAAATACAGTTCTCATCAACATCAGGTTCACCACATAAACCAGTTTACTCTGGGTCCACTGTGACATCACACTGAAAGAGGGTCCACTCTGACCTCACAACAAATCACTGTGACATCACAATGACTCAATGACAAAAGCTCTGTGACTGGTTGACCATGGCGCAAAAATGACAAAAAAAAACAGCTCTTTGTTTTGATGGTGCTATCAACCGTGACATTGGTCTGCAGGAGCCTCCTGCCTTTACAGTTGCATTACAAAGCACTCCTGTTGCCTAGCAACACTAGGACACTTGACATGGTGTTTTCAGGTCGTTTCACTGTTGAACTGTGCTGAAACACAGACACACTCGTCATCATGCTCGCTCTGTGCTTGCTATCAGAGCAGTGCACTATGGGATATGATGGGCATGAAAAGTGCCGGCAGGTGCATCATGATTGAGGAGCTGAAGGACTCTTTGTGGCTCTGGGTCAGTCTTCAGATGCAGACTCTGGTGGATCAGACCTGAGCTGTGTTCCCCATTTCTCAAAGCTAAACCAAGGCCTGCTCAGGAAGCCAGCTGAGGACTGGTCTGGTAACTTCTTCTCCTGTAGGCCTCTGACCTCTGACCCTCAGACCCCATCATCAATCACATGGCCACACCTGTAGCTTCACTGGTGGACTGAAGGAAGTGAGTTCATAATGAGTCCAGAGAGCCACTGCCCTCTTCGCCATGACAACTGCTGATGATCATCATCATCGAGTTTTCCTCCTCCTCAGCTCTTTTCTGTTCAACACACAGGTCCAAAAGTCTGAGACCTCTTTATAACGATGTAAACAAACATCATATGTTGGTCTGCTGCTTGTCTGTAAACACTTCACATCATGTCAGTAGTGCTTCCACTAAAATGACACAGAAAATGAACTATGTGGTCATACATGAGCCACAAAGACTTTGGCTAACAAGCAGCTGAAAGCAAGGTCTCTGATTGGATAAGACATCACTCACTGGAGTCAATGGCAGTGTCCGACATAGCGATGAGACTCTAGACATCACTGCCAAAGATGGCGGTAAAACCAGAGCTTGTCAGGAAGCAGTGATTATCTAGAAAAAACAGATTGAACCATCAGGGAGCAATAAAGGCTCTGAAGACCAGCTGATGGAGGAGGAGACACTTCCCGTGGAACGAAGAGGGTTAACAAGCTCCATCATCATCATCATCATCGTTAGCCATCAATTTCTCCTTTAGAGAGGAAAGTCAGACTTTATCATTTCAAACAGGATCTATATTATTTCCTCCAATGAACTAAAGCCTTAGTTCACTTGTTGCTCAAACAGGAAGTTGTTCACACTCCAGACCACAGCAGATGTGTATCTGAACATGCTCAGTGCACTGAGGCACAATCGATTTTAATATCCTCAGTTTAAGCTACACAACACTCAGATAAATCAACTTCACCTGGTGAGGCCGACAACTCTGCAAGGGAACACTCAGCAGCACAACACAGGGGCTGTAAATAACAACGACAGCACTAATCAGTAAAGTGGTCGACTGAGAAGACGGGGGAGTAAATCTGCCTCTTTGTGTGTGTGTGTGTGTGTGTGTGTGTGCGCACAAGAGCAGGCTTTAGTCAACCAGCATGAATACAATTTGTAAAGCGTGTGACACAGTCAATCAGTGTAGGACTGTTGCTCTGGAGACCAAACTGATGGTAAAGAAGCTTGTTAGTGTTTTATTTTACATAGTGTGTGTGTTGCAGAAGTATCTGCTGAAGTGTGGTGTCTTGCCCCAAAGAAGGCCTGAAACAGGAAGAGGCTCCCCCCCGTCACTCAGCAGGCTCCTTCAGTCCCAGTTCAGGAACTTAACCCTGGGGAGGGATGAAAGGACGGTGCTGCGTGAGGGAGGGTGTAGACGACCTCCTTCAGCCTCCTGTCCATCCTTGTCCAAAGTATGGACATGTCCCTCCTCCTTCAGGTGAATGAAACTGAGGACCCTCCTGATTTAATTAAGGCCACTCTAGCGTTCATCAGAAAGTTGGAGGCCGGTCTCAAAGTAGCCGGGAACGACTGAGTATCGTCTTTTGGAGTAAACATTTACTACGACTCCCAAGATGCATTTTACCAAAACACAGCCAACCATGGAGCATAAAATTCTGTTAAGCTAAGGGGCTAAAGCTAACATTTAACAGCACCAACAGAGCTCCCAACGTCTCCATAGCAACGACACCTGAGGCTTATGGGAATTGTAGGATTTGGACCCGTCGGCCAAACCTGGTGAGTGAATATTAATGCAGGATGAGGAAGCCCCTCCCACTTTACCACTGTGACACACATCAGGTCACCACGGAAACCGACGGCGTGGGGGGGTCACCCCCCCCCCCCTGCCCTGGAGGTGCTGGACCGGTTCTGTCCGTCTGGCTGCTGAAGATCAGTCACAGGCCAGACCGTTTTATGTTCTGACCCCAAACTGCATTAAAGCGGGTCCTGGATCCTCAGTCCGGTTCGGCTGGTCCGTCTCAGTCTCCGCATTCGTGCTTTAATAACGTCTTTTTACTCAATGAAAGGGAAACCTGAGCCCGGGACTTGGACCGGGTCCACACCCAGAGCCGGACCGGGCTCGGTCCTAAAATGTCCCCGCTGGTCAGGTATCGGAGCTCCGGGTGTTTGTTCCCGGTAATGTGGCTCTTTCCTCTTACATACCGGGGGTTCGGGGTTATGTAACGGGAGCTCCGGTCGAACCGCCCGCTGACGGACCGCCTGTAAATGTCGCAGCTCCGGATCGGAGGACCCGGACGTTGGACTCGGGCCGAACACCTACCTACCGCCGCGGACACGGCTCGGGGGACCCGGGGCTTCGGCCTCCAAACTTCCGCTGGATCCAGCACCGAGTCGGGACAGTCGTGGCCGGCCTCCACGCTCACCTTCCGGACATTTTGTAGCGGTCGGGCCGCTCCGGGAGCTCCGGGACGGCTCGGTGGACTGAAGGAGATCCGGACCAGACCGCTACAACTCACTGCTCACTGCTGTAACACGGGCTCTGATTGGTCCGGGCCTCAGGGCGGACACTGTGTCGGAGCTGCTGATTGGTCCTGGCCGCTGGGCGGGACTAACGTGGATTTAACAGTACAGGACGGGGATTTTTATTTTTCATTCTTGAAATGACTTTATTTGATAGAAATAATCCTAAAACTGTTTCTTCTTTAACATGTAGAAGTTTGCCAGTTTAAATATTCAATGTCAGATAAAACACGTTTTACTACATAATAAAAGAACCTGTTGGCTATTTATATGTTTTAATTCATTTTTAGAAACTTCGTTCGTCACTTAGCTGTTTTCATAATGACTCCTGATGAGTTTGAGGTCTCAGTCTTTAGTACAATATGTTTATTTTTTAAATGATGCTCCATTTAGAGACCAGGAAGGAGGGGAGGGGCTACTGTGTGATTGACAGACTGAATAACCCAATCAGGACAGAGCACAGAGCAAGTCAGACTGAACTTTCCCTCCAAACTTGGTTTCTTTTGGATTAACAAAAACCCAGATGGCAGACAGTGAGGTGCTTGTAGAGCGGCGGATGACGTCACTGATTCATCCTGATTGTGTGGCTCTCTAAATCAGATTTTTCAGCCAATAATAAACTCACTCATAAATGGATTTGACAGCTTTTTCAGGCTGGTTTCTCCGACAAGCTCAGGAGGTCAAACTGAGGCCTGATGTGCTTTTAGCGGCACTGTCTCTGAGGAGAGGAGAACCAACGGCCACATGAAACCTCCCAACAACAGATTGCTTTTCTGTTTTCAGAAATATTTCTGGTGGTGATGAAAGTCAGCGACAGAGAGAAGATGGCCAGTGATCAATGATGCCATTAAAGTGGACATTCTGCTTCCAGTTACAGCGAAACATCAACAGAGACAAGTGAGTCAAAGATCTTCAGCTGATACTGACACTGGTCAGTTCGATTCATCCTCGGGCTGCTTCTCAGATATACTGCCGTTTTCTATACAATGATCATAATTAAAATGTGATCAAATTCAGAATCCTGCTCCTCAGGACCCTCTGGATTTGACATCTGATATTAGTTTGGATTTGTCCTGAGCAAATATCTGGACAGTCAGTGGAGAGTGGACACTTTAATGTCTCTAAACACACAGTCAGCTCAGTGTCGACCGGAACAACATGCAGCAGTTTGATGAGGCAGCTGTGATTCATCTACAGCAGGAACCAACTTCATTCTGACACCATTGAGTTTTGGACAATACTGTCCTTGGAGACATTTACAGAGGCCATGAGAAAATGAGAGGAAACCTGTAGGTGTCCAACAATGACCATCTTCCCTGGGAGGGTCGAGGTGCTGAGGTCAGAGATCATATAAAGACCAGAAGTTAGTTCAGTTTGAATGAATCAGTGAAGAAACATTTGTCTGATGACAAATCAAATAAGCATAAAAAAAAGTCAAAACAGACACACATACCCCCCCCCCAAAGAGGATGTCACACAAACTTACCTGTTTCTAAATATGTCTTTCTCAATATGTTTCTAAATGTGTTTCTAAATGAATGCCAACTTCCAGCGATGGTTTCACTTCCTCTTGAGTCAACAATTCAAACAGCAGCAGGAAGGCCATTCAGTGTTATCTGAAGTTCTGCACCTGCTCTGATCCATCACCAGTCGAGAAGGAGCTTTGGCCTAAATATCCAACAATTCAGACAGCAAGGTGGTGAGGCTGGCATATGAGCCGAGGGACTAAAGAGGAAGATGAAGAGACTTGTTCTGTCCCCTGAGAGACTGACAGGTCCAGGACAGACAGTTTCTCGGTCTGAGTCTCTGCTCTCAGTCTCTGGTCTCGTTCTCACTTACTCAGAGCATTAACGCTGGAGGCCTCTAACTCATATTAATGTTTAGGACTGTCAGCTGTGACGTGGCTGCGATCTCTTTGTGTTAAAACCTTAAAATGTGGAGCTAATGGCTAATGGCTGATGTGATGGATCACTAAGCGCTGCCCTCCATTAAAACGTCACTCAGCCCTCCACGGCTCGGACCTTCAGAGTCGGATTAATGGCCATAATGGCCCGGGTGGAGTCTGATGCTCCAGAATTTATGTTGACCCAGACAGCTACATTTTTACATTATGCAAAATGATCGGCATCAACTTTCCCAGAATCCTTTTGCAGCAAAAAAGCCACCAAACATGGAGCTGCACTGAATGCATTTTCAGTTTAATTGGCCCTGACACTTTATTGTATTTGCTGCCCCCCCCCCCGTCCTGCCGAAGCTCCTGGGAGCTCTGCAGCCTCAACGCTGAAACCTGAGCTCAATCAGGACAGGAACTCATCCAATCAGGACCTGATGATTGTGCAGTGTCAGAGATTCTGTCTCCAAGTCCAGTCTCCGAGCGGACGAAACATGTTCATTAGGTCCTAATCAGCTTCAGGCGACACAGAAACTGATCCTGCAGGGTTTTACTGCTGTTCTTCCTCCTCCTCTTCATCACGGCGTCATCGGCAGAGGACAAATAGTGGACAGTGAAGATCCTCAAGATCCTAACGGAGACAAGATGGCTGTCCACTGGACAAGTCCTTACTATTTGAAAATACAAAGCGCTGTCCTAAATGTCTTTAATATAATTATTTTGTGTCTTTATATCTTTTTAACGTCTCTGTCTCCAAGTGTCCACCTCCCACGGAGGTCCCTCACAGTCAGACTGATCTTCCTGTCGACGTCCATCATCATCCTCAGGTTTCCCATCAAGCATTAGCAGGATGGCCTTCATTCATTAACTGAAAGGAGCTGCTGACTCATCTGTTTGGTTCTGATTCTTCTAAATGAGGAGCAGAACTAAAGTCCTCTGATCAGCTGAATACTGACTCAGATCTTCGGGTAACGGAGGTCCAGACAGAGACATCCACGAGTCCTCGCCAACAGTGAGGATTACAACCACAGGAGAGAAGACAGAGGACATGTTGAGTCCACAAGTGAACTTTGACTGAACTGCTGCTGACACTGAGACTGTCGGGGATTAGAGTCTTTGTTAACTGTCATAACTGTCTCTGACAGGAAGTCAGTGAAGTGAGAGGATGGACAGGACAGGATCCGATCTGTTCACACAAAATATAAAGATGATTGACTCTTCTGGAGAAAGTTGATGAGAAGTGAATCTATTTTGGACCTGATTGATCTCTTCCTGCCGTCTGATCACAGAAATAGGAAGACACTTGTGTGGCGTTAGCAGTTGGATGAAGACTGAGCACTTTGATACTGCTACTGTATTCATATAGAACATGGACCTGATTCAGAATATAGATGAAGGTCTACCTTCCGACCGGGTGGACCTTTAAGACATTCTCTGGACAGTGTGTGTCCTGCTTTCCAGAAATAAACTCTCATGACTCTCAGCACAGACTGTGAACAGAATTATGAGCCTGTGGATCTGTCACAGATTGTTGCCATGACAACAGTCTCCTGTGACTGAACATCATACCTGTGTGATGTCATCACACCTTAAAGTTATGTTTTAAACAGCACATCACGTTTTTTCCATAATGAAGACACAACTGTTACTATGGTAACTGTGGTGATGAAGGAAAGTACATGGTTGTAACTATGACAACTACATGTACAGCACTGTGTGTGTTGGGGGGGGTAACAGTTTCTTTTTTATAGATTTAATTGAAATGACTCAGATCTGTAAATATCACAAATCGTTATCTTTGTGTTTTTTTTTCTGGACAAAAGACAAAATGTCACATCTGTTTACAGACTGACGTCAGAGCAGCTCACGGAAAATTCCCGCCACAGGAAATCGTGTGTCTCTGTTTGCTGGATCAATGCACTAATGACCATCAGAGGCTTGGTCTGTCTGTGGATGAACTGCCTGACAGATGGTCAAACGGTGGACATCCAAACTGGTCGATGTCCACACAACATCTGACAGCAGTCCACTGATGTGTTAATCTTTTATACACACAATGACTCACAACAGATGCACACACATATGCACCCAAAGGTAAATGGATCATGTGACCCAGCTTCAGTCTTTCATGGTTAAATATAAACAGCCAATTTCAGAAACAGCTGTTTCTGTGATGTTTACTTTGTGACCCACAAACAGTCTGATTGATCTCTGCTGGATCTGCGTTCTGTCTCCATTCAGGTCCGACTGCAGGCCCAGACAACTGGACTCTGTCATCAGCTCCATTACCCAGCTTGCACCGCCTCAACCTACCGGCCAGGAAGTGAAGGAATCAAACCTGATGTGGACTGAAGGTCAGACAGCAGTGCAGTGGTTTCCTCACAGCAGGATGATTCTGGGTTTGATTCCCAGGCATAAAACTTGGAGCCTGAAGGTTCTCCAAGTTCAGGCTCATTGACTGATCTGTGATTGGTTGTTTCAGCAGATCACTTCC
The DNA here is from genome assembly GCF_900963305.1 of Echeneis naucrates. Classification (NCBI taxonomy): domain Eukaryota; kingdom Metazoa; phylum Chordata; class Actinopteri; order Carangiformes; family Echeneidae; genus Echeneis; species Echeneis naucrates. Next base: position 25,261,037 of record NC_042523.1, on the reverse strand, counting down.
TTTTCCTCACTCATTTTATTAGGTTTTGATGAAAACTGGGCTTCGTCTTCTGTAGTTTCTAGAAGACACCTGTTGATCAGTTTCATCTTTGCATCACACAAGCTGCAGTGTATTTTCTCTTGTAAACAAAGCTAAATGTTATTCACTCAAGTGCAAAAAAAAACAAAAAAAACAAAAAAAAAAAAAACTGTAGGTCAAAGGTCATTTTGTCACCAACAATGAAACTGGAGAGTTTTTTTTTTTTTTTAAATAACTCTAATGTCACTGAGCTGTTGACCTTAATGTTGTCTAGTTATTAGCAGCAGGCAGTTCAAGGACATCCTGGTTTGACACAAGACTCTGAAACTTCAGTTTCACCATACTTGTTTAAAAAAAAAAAAAAAAAAAAAAAAAAAAAAAAAAAAAAAAAAAAACAACAACAACAACAACAACACACACACACACACACACCACAAACACACACCCAACCTCAGCACCATCAGTCTGGAAGCTGTTCTTTGTTATTGATGCAACTTGACCTTTGACTTTAGCACCAACGATTAAAACGCAACTGTTTAAACTTGAAGGTTAAAACTTTTATTGGTCTTAAACAAAATTGAGTTGATTTGGTCCCACAGGGACTCAGAGTCTGATTCAGACTCGAGTTCACCTCGGATAGTGGCACTCCACTCCGATCACGACTCTCTGGTTCCGGGTGATGGGACTTCCTGTCAGCACTTTTGGGTTGTAGACCAGAGCGAAGCCATAAATGAAAGCAGTCTCTGTCATCTGGGGGGGGTAAAAAAAAAAAAAAAAAAAAAAAAAACACAACTTTTATGGACACCAACATCAGACATGATTCAACCACAGGAAGTAAAACCTCATACCGCAAACATGCTGTTGCAGTTGTGCAGCTCAGACTCAAAGACGAGCACGTGGGCCCAACCGTCAACATCTGTGACTGGACAGCCACCCAGAGTGACCTGATTCGGCTCCACCAGCCAACCCAGGCCCAGCAGGTCCTGGCTCACCTCCACCTGGATTCTGCTCTCTCCACATCGCACGGCAACACGGTTGGTTGTGTCCGGCTGCCGCCGTTCAAACCTCACAGGAAGTTTCTTCACTGAATCTACTGGATCCTCAGGAAACCTCCAGGAAAGGGGCTCAGCACTGGGCCAGAGTTTCACCTGGAACCCACCGGCGTGCAGATCAGACAGCCTGGAGTGTCTTCTCTCAGGCTCTGCTGGTGCCTCCACTTGTGCAGGCTTACGTACCTCCACCCCCCAGTGGGTTGGCTTTCTCCCACTGATGACTCGAGTGTCACTAAACCTCACACAAAGAAGCACGACACCACACACCAACAACTTCCTAGAGTCCATGATTGAATCATGCGCTGAAGAACCGGGCAGATAAAGGACAAGACCCCGCCCCCTCATCATCTCAATCCTTCTTCACACGTGTTGATCTCACAGCTGCAGGTCCTTCACTGATGAGTCAGTCACAGCCAGAACAAACTGAAGCCATGAGGACCCGTCAGTGAAAGGGTTTATTAATCAGTTAACAGGTGAGTTAATGAACATGAAAAAACATGAAATCAATCTGATGCTGAAGTTCTTAGGTGACTCTGAGTCTACAGGTGTTTCAAGGCCACGCCCTCAAAATCATCTCACTTCTGTTGGAATGCAGCTTAAAGAGAACGTTTTAAATGCTTCTCAGAAAAGCTCATGAGATGTTTCCGATCTGAAGCTCTTTGCTGCCACCTGCTGGTCATGAAGTCTGCGTTAACAGAAAAATAAAACAAAGCTGTTGCCATAGCAACATTTTAAAGTGAGAGGGGAATATTCTGTAAAACACAGGGATATTCTTAGCATGGACATTTGTCTTTTCCTGTTTTATTTTGAAATATTTCCTGTTTCCTTTGTTGGTTTCACTTCCTGTGTGTCTCCAGTTCAACCAGAGTCGCCCCCTGGTGGCCAGTAGATACAACGCAGCTTTAACGCTCTTCAGCACTGGCTTCACCTGGAGTCCAAGTCCAGATGGTTCAGTGTTTCACAGGAAGTGATATCAGTGCTTTTCAACATTAAATCAACTTGTGTGTAAATTGAATCACAGGAACTGAATCCTGTCCTGGTCCAACACAACGGATGGGCCAGGAAGTGGGAAGTCTTACTGTGATGTCATCAGCAGGACTTGAACTCAACAACTGATCAACTAACACTTGAGACACCTCGTAATTAGGAGAACCAGGTTCGATTCCTGTTGACATTAATTTCTAATCTTCTGTTTCTTACCAACTTTTAGCCAGTTAAGTTAAAGAACACCAGTTTTCTACAGAAGTTCAACAAAAGGGATGGAGCAAAAGACCCTTTCATGATAATCTTTGAAAACATGTGGAGTTATATCAACAATCATTTTATTGAGAACAAAACAAACTTCTTTCTTAAAATTCACTTTGCGATCAAAGTTGAATCTGCAGCTTTGAAACACATCTGAAACTTGAATCTGAAACTTTGTCTCTTGGTTGCAGATCAAAGACAAGAAACACAGCAAATAAAGTTAGATCCAAACGTTGTTAAAGAAAACAGGATTCTTGTGTCCATCACCTGGAACACACGGTGTCTCTAGTTATAAAAGCCTCTCCAGTACCAGCAGGTGCAGTTGAGACCAGCAGCGATGAGCAGGATGACCACGAGGGTGATGAGCAGGCCGAGGCCGATGACAGTGGCGACCACGGCCCAGACCAGAGTCCTCTTTGACGTGTCGATCAGGGGCGACCTGAGCGCCATCCGAGCCCTGCGCGCCCGCCGCCGGTCCTGAGGAGGATACCGGGCCAAGTTCACGCTCTCCATGCCCAGGGTGCGGACCAGACATGCCCTCTGATGGCTCAGCTGATCGAAGCTGTGCCTGCCGTGGTAACGACCAATCCCACTGTGACCTGAGGAGACGACAGGCCGGGCCAGAGTCCAGGTCCAGGTTTATTGTGTGTATTTCTGTGTTTCTGTGACAGTATGTTGAGTCCTATAGGCCAGTTCTTACCAACGCCTCCAAATGGCAGCGAGCTGAGTGTGTAGTGCATCATCACATCGTTGACCGTCACTCCTCCACTTGTCGTCTCCTCCATCATCCTCCTCACAGCCTAAAAAGAGGTGGGGGTTTAAGTCCAGGTCTTTCTGTTGCATCACATCCTGTCAGCTAGAAACAGCTAGAAACAGTGCCACCTACATCCGTCGGTCTGGGAAACACGGTGAAGATTTAAAATTGGAGGGATATAATCACCTTCTTGTCGGAGCAGAAGATGTAGAGAGCCAGAGGTTTCTCTCTCTCGTTGATGAAGCGAATGGCGTCGTCCATGTCGCTGACCGTCACGATGGGCAGCAGGGGGCCGAAGATCTCCTCCTGCATCAGTCTGGAGTGGGGGGGAACGTCCTTCAGCACTGTTGGGGCTTTTCAAACACAGACATGGACCAGTCCTTACTGTGGAGTCCTGCATCTGAAGTGACGGGTTGTGAGCACGTTTCTTACCGATGTAGCACTGAGAGGCGTCGCTCTGCCCGCCCACCACGGGGGTGTAGCCCTCCATCAGGCTCAGAATTCTGCTGAAGTGACGCTGGTTGATGATTCGGCCGTAGTCTGGGGAACACTTCGGATCGGCTCCGTAAAACTCCTGTGGTGGACCAAAAGGTGGAGATCAAGCTGGAGCCTGAATGCAGAATTAAAGCGTCCAGGTGTTGAAGGTTACCAGGAGGGTTCGGCGGATCCGGTCCACCACCTGGCCCTGGACGGAGGGTTCACACAGGATGTAGTCTGGAGCGATGCACGTCTGACCACAGTTGACGAACTTTCCCCAAGTGATCCGTCTGCACACAAACCAGGTAGATGTACAAACAACAATTTTTAACAAAGGTGTCGGTTTCTTTTTACTTTTAAATTGAAATAAAAAGAAATAAATACCATATTTTTTGCACTATAAGGCGCACTTAAAATCCTTACATTTTCTCAAAAATCGACAGTGTGCCTTATGTATGGATTCTTGTTGTGCTTACTGACCTCGAACCAATTTTGTGTTTTTTTTTCAACGTTAGATAACTAATTATGTTGTGCTGACAACCAACCACCAGCCATCATTTATTCAGTGTTACCTTACTATAATCAGACGTCAAGCCAACGTTAGGTTTTTAACCTAAACCCAATTTTCAAATCCATATAATCATCCAATTATCATCAAATGTTGGGAGACAACGTTGTCCCAACGTCACACTAACTTCAGGTGTTTGCTATGGCAACGATAAACCAATCAGAGAACAGAACGCTTACCTCCGTCACTTTTTGTAATATGGTACGTACTGTCTTCACTTTGTTTTATCATGAGCTTTGTGTATGAAAATAGACCTGTTCATTGATATAACAGTCCGCTACATACGGTAATTGAAATACAGACTCAGATTCATCTTTATGATGATGTTCATGCTGAGGCGAAGGAGGAGCTGCTGCAGTGGGAGGTTAAAGTGACGGCATGTTCATCTGTGTTTTACCGGCAGGCCGTTCTGATGTTGCAGTTCCTGTCGATGTAGCAGGGACTTTTCCCGCCCAGCTCCAGGGTCACTGGGGTCAGATGGCGAGCTGCGGCCTCCATCACCAGTCTTCCAACTGAGCTGCTTCCTGTGTAGAAGACGTGATCAAACCTCTGTCTCAGCAGCTCCTGGGTCTCTGACGCTCCTCCGGTGACGACTGGGTACAGATCCTGGAGACCAGAAAACCATGACCTGCTTTAGTGACGGTGCTGGATCGACCTGGAGATCAGGACACCCAGAGGTCCCTGTCCGTCCTGGACACAGCTGCTCAGAGGACCTTCACCCTGACTCCAAGAAAAGTTTGTCAGCAGAGAAACATCATGAGCTTTAAGTGAATGTCTTTGTCTGTGACAAACCGGAGGCCCAAAATCTGATGAACAAGTTTTAACAAACAAACTGCACAAGACTAAACTAGGAGAGGCAGAAGTTCCACAAACACCACATCTGACAGTCCATGTGGGACATGTCCCGTCTCCTGGTGTCCCTGTATGACATCACAACATTCACATCAAGAGTTCAGACCTTGTCCAGGTAGCGAGGCAACAGCGCCCTCAGGAGGAGGGAAGAGTACTCGCTCAGCTCCGACGGCTTCACCACAGCTGCGTTTCCTGCAGAGAATGGGAGGTTCGTCATGAAGGGACAGAGGACGGACATGCAGAGGCGGGAACACAGAGATAAGGCGAGAAGTCAAACCACATTCACTCAGCTCAGACTTCTGCTGAGAAACATACAACAACCAAAACGCACAAGGCTGTTTTCCAAAATATTTATCACATTATTTTACCAAACGACTGAAAACTGGCATCTTTTTATCTGTCTACACACAAGAGAACCTTAAAGGTCCAGACAGTGAGACTGGTGTCTGGAGCAGACGTCTGTCCTCTACCTGCATGTATTGTTCGCAGGTGGAATCAGCTGTGATTGGCTGACTCACACCTTCATCATCTTTATTAGTGCCTGGACTTTGATGAACTCTCTTTATGTCTCCATTCTTCATTTCTCAGCCTTCTAATCGGAGGGAACATCTCACTGAGCTCCATCTTGACAGACTGGACTCAGGTTGGCGCTCTACCTGCAGCGATGGCGCCGACCAGGGGCAGGAGCGTGAGGGCCCAGGGGTAGTTCCAGGCCCCGATGATGAGCACCACCCCCAGGGGCTCCGGTTGGATGTACACCTCATCTGATATGGTCAGGAGGTTCTTCTCCACCGGCCGAGGAGCTGCCCACTCTGCCAGCTTCTCTATGGCGAGCTTGATCTCATTCTCAATGCTGATCAGCTCCAGGAGCGGTGTGTCGTACTGGCTCTGCAGGAAACCAAAGCTCCTTTCAGTCACACGGCACCACACGTGGAATGCTCGGCAACCATTGAACTCACCCTGTTCATGTCCTGTTTGAGGGCCGTGGAGATCTCCGCCTCTTTCTCTGTGATCATCGTCAGCAGGGCCTGAAGCTGCTGTAGCCTGAACTCCAGAGTCCGAGTCCGGCCGCTCAGGAAGGCCTCTCGGGCCCGCAGCACTGCCTGCCTCTCCATTTGCTCAGGTGTGACAACAGGAAGTGGCACCTGAGGGAATCAAACCAGGTAAACACTTTTAAACACTTACTACAGACTTAAAGGGCCAATACAGGAGACGTGGCATGAGCAACATGTTCCTGCAGGAGTCCAGAACGGTCAAAGTCCAGCGCTACAGAAGACCTTCAGGATTTCATGTTACCTTCAGCCCACCATAGATTCTCCTACACATTCAGAAGGGGGGGGGGGGGGGTCAAAAAGGTTTCAGTCTGTGACATCACCAGTAGATGTCATTAAAACAAATAACCAAAATATCCAGAAATAACCTTGCTGGATTTCCTTCTGCTGTCGTAACACAACTCATGTATATTCCATAAACTATATTATTATCACACAACAGACACACAAGACCAAGTCAATCATTGTCTTATTCTACAGCAAATTGGAGTTTACTGATAACACAACTGACCCACAAAGCAGCAGTATGGTCGTGTTTTTAAACACAAAATTTTCAAAACAGTTTAAACTGTGAAGGTGAATTGAGATTATAGTCCAGGCTCATATTTCATATTAAAGACATATTTCTGTAGTTTTACAGCTGCTTCATTGTGACATCACAAAGTCCAAGAAGTCCTGAATCCAGACTGTGAGAGTTTCTCTGAGGACGGAGACCTCTGAGTCTTTGACTGGATTAATACAGAACCTTGACCTGATTTAGAATCAACATCAAACCTCTGCTGACTTTAAGTGAAGGCAGAATTAATGCTGTCATAGATTTTCTAACTTGTATTTCAAAACATTTATACAGAACTTTAATTAGGATGTGTTGTGAAAATGTTACTTATTTTCAAAGTGAGTTGACATGAGTCAAACACAGAATTTGTTTAAACTAATTAAACAGTGTCAGCTGTCAGAGAATAAACACAGATCTATAGTCCATTTGTTTTCTATCTTACGTCATCTGACTTAGAACAATTGTTTTTATTTTAGATGCTGAATAATTTGAGTCAATTTAGTCTCCCGTCGCTTTAAATCAGCAGTTTTCAACCGAACAAACAGAAATAGTCAAACAAAGAGAGACAGGAGGGAAACTCACCAGTCTGGAGCAGCTCAGGTGAAACACATCCAGCAGCGGCTGATCCAGGACTGATCTGATCCCAGACCGGTTCAGGTGTCCAACTCGGTCCTGCTGCAGATCTGGGGTCAGTTTACAGGAGGCTCAGTCACTGTGACCGGGAACACTGGGACACTTCATAACATAAGACCCCCCCCCCCCCCAACCCCCCCCCCCCCCCAAGATCCGCCTCCCCACACACACACACACACACACACACACTCTTTTACAGCCTGTAGTTCAGGTCAATGTCTCTGAGCTCAGCAGGATAAACTTGGTGGCCTTGAGCTGTAAATAATATTCCACTGTTAAGATAATAAGACAATTAATTATGATCAATGTTTTAGTTGATGTTTAATGGCAGATATAATAAATATGATCAGGAATAAAGGTCTAACTGGCATTGCTGGTCCAGTGATGATTTCATTCATCAGCTTAAATGAAAACATTGAAGGATTTATTTAAATAAAAATGATGTTCAACAATAAAACTCAGACAGAACATTTAATGTAACAGAATCAGTATGCCAAACGTGTCTACGTGAAATAATAAGGTCCATTTCATCCAGCTGGTGGTCTCAGGATCCCCTCGGTCCAGCTCAGACCACCAGAGTCCGGTCCTCAGCTTCGCAGCAGGAACCTCTGCAGGGACACAGAAACAGACAGTTTGACTGTTAACAGCAGCAGTCAACACAGAGGGGGGGCGTTAAAACAAAAGGGGGCATTTTACAGAGCACAGTAGAGCATGCTGGGTAATTAAAGGGAGGGTAGATGAAGGGGCGTTCTGTGGCGAGGACTTCCTGGACAAGAGGACACATTGTCTGACGGTCAAAAAGCCATTGTTGTGTGGGGGGACCGGCCTGTGGGATTGTGGGTATGTGGAGCAAAGTCCTCATGTCGGCTCTTCATGGGAAAACGTGTTCCGTCATTTAAACAGTCATTACACAAACGAGCTGCTGTTATAACACAAACGCACAGTGCTGTTCCAAAAACATGTGAAGTGAACGCTGTCCCATCAGGCTCCTGTCACTGATCAGGACTCAGGAAACACCCCAAATCAGATCCACAGCAGGTTCTGTTGGAATTATGAACTGAATGGTGCTCATCTCAGTAAGATTTGATAAAGTGAAGTCAGATGGAGTCAGATTGTTTAAAGGCCCAAAGTGTTTCTATTTTTAGGCGTTTCTGGCTTCATTCAATAGAATGGATGAGAAGGAAAGATGAGAGGGGAATGCCATGGTGGAAATCAAACCCGTGTCGCTGTAGCGTCCTGTTTATGGGACACCTGCTGTATTTTCTATTTCATACTGTGTTTCTGAGCAGACGGCAGGAGGTCTACCGTTTGACTCTGATAAGGTTTATCATTCAGTCTGTTGAAGCTCTTTGTATGAAAACAGATTTATTGTCCAGGAAACATTCCTGTTTATGTTTACTGTAGTTACCTGAACCACAAACGCCGCTGGAACAGCCGGCCCACATTGAGCTGCTTGAGCAGGAAGAATCGGGCCCAGCTCAGCTTCTTGTCGGTGTGAGGGGGGTAACGCATTCTGTTCACCACCTCCATCTTCAGCTGCCTGATCAGGCAGCTGCGTAGGTGACTGAGCTGGTTGAAGCTGTGGCGGCCACGGTAGCAGCCCATACCACTATTACCTGAGAGGGAGGGGGAGGAGTTAGTCCTTGGTTGATGAGGGGGTGGAGCTAAAGGTATGTTTACTCACCAACGCCTCCAAATGGCAGCTCGCTGATGGTGTAGTGGACCAGACAGTCATTTGCCAGCAGAGCACCACTGGAGGTCTCAGCGATGACCCTCTTAATTAGCTGATGGTCAGACAGGAAACATCAGAGCAGAGTGACACAAACTCACAGCTGCTGGAGACTTCTTTACCTTATTGTTATTGGAGAAGACATAGACGACCAGTGGCTTCTCCCTCTCGTTGATAAACTGGATGGCTTCGTTGACACCACTCATTGTGATGATGGGCAGCAGCGGGCCAAAGATTTCCTCCTTCATCACTTTGGATTCCCTCTTCACATCCTTCAGCACTGTGGGAGCTGCGGGAGAGTTGGGACAAATATGTAACCACACACCATCCGTCAACGGTTCAACTAACAACACAGAAGAGTTTCATGACATAAATATTATCAATCAATTTTCTCCTGAAACTATTTTCTCCATTCATCAGTTTTGTTCTTTAAACATCAAAAATTTTTATATGATGATATAAACTCAGAAGAAGAAAGTCATCCTGTTTTTTTTTTTTTTTAAGAAAACTAATTAAAGGTGTAAATGTGAAGAATCTAAAGTGTCTTCACAAGATTGGCCAGTCAGAGTCACAGAGCTGGATTCTTCTTCCAGAACTTCAGAAACTGGACTCACCGATGTAGCACTGAGACTCGTCACTGTGTCCACCCACAGCGACTGTGCTTCCTTCCATCAGACCCAGAACCCTCCGGAAGTGTTGCTGGTTGATTGATGTGTCCATAATCCTTAAAGGCCTTCGGATCATCTGTGTAAAACTCCTGTTGAACACATCACACCATCTTCAGATCAAAAATACTTCAAGGTCCAGGTCTTCTTGACTTTGGTCGGGGATTAAAGTCTTGGAGCCCAACCTTGATGCTCTGCTTGATCTCCTCCACGGCTCTGTTCTGGATGGAGGGTTCACACAGGATGTAGTCTGGAGCGATGCAGGTCTGACCACAGTTGACGAACTTTCCCCAAGTGATGCGACTGTTGAAAAAAAAACAACAAAAAAAACAAAAACAACTTACTGACAAATGTCTTTGTCAGACCAGCAGCCCTGAACGTCATCATGACGTCAGACACAGAACCACAGAGCTGAATTCAGTCCGAACGGGATACACTTTAAAAACATACTGACCGACATGCAATGGTGATGTCACAGTTGCTGTCGATGTAGCAGGGACTCTTCCCGCCCAGCTCCAGGGTCAACGGGGTGAGATGGCGAGCTGCGGCCTCCATCACCAGTTTACCAACCGCACTGCTTCCTGTGTAGAAAATGTGGTCAAATCTCTGCTTCAGCAGCTCCTGGGTCTCTGATACGCCCCCTGTGACCACCGGGAACAGATCCCGGGCCAAGGTTGATTGGTCATTAAGACTGAGCGTTCACACTGAATGTGAAGGAGGGAAAAGACTGCACTAAAGCTCACTTTGTCCGGATACTGAGGGAGAAGGTCCTCCATAACCTTGGCAGAGTGGGAGCTGACCTCAGATGGTTTTATTGCTGCTGCATTACCTGAAAAGTGACGTCAGATAGGTCATCGATATGTTACACATTAACAGACCATGTCCAGTTGTTCCTAATAAAGTGACATACAAGTGTGGGTCTGTGGTACCTGTACCTAACCCTAACCCGACCAGGGGCAGGAGCATGAGGGCCCAGGGGTAGTTCCAGGCCCCGATGATGAGCACCACCCCCAGGGGCTCCGGCTGGATGTACACCTCATCTGATATGGTCAGGAGGTTCTTCTCCACCGGCTGAGGAGCTGCCCACTCTGCCAGCTTCTCTATGGCGAGCTTGATCTCCCCCTCCAGGCCCAGAGTCTCATACAGCTCCGTCCCAAGTTCAGTTCAGTTGGTGAGGATGGAACCTCAGCATCGACCAGAAGCCCACACAGAGCAGTACCTCTTGTTTGACTTCCACCACCCACTGGAGCACATTGGGGGTAATCGTCCTGGCCCGCTGGACGACCAGCTGTTCCCGGGACATCCTGGAGAGACAGAGCTGTTCAGACATGTAACTGATGCTAAAAGCTCATATAATATAAAGTCATATAACTGTGGCTTCACTTTAGCTCGGTGGTTAGCGGGTCGCACTGACCGCCGGAGCTAAGTGTTCAGCTAATAGCTGAGTTTCACCGCTCAGGTAGTCCTCCAAAGCTTTGAGGCCACTTCCGCCTTGTCACACCGTCATAACGACCGATTGGTCGGTGGGCCTGTCAGTGAAGAACAGAACCAATCAGATCACCGCACAGTGACACAGACCCCTCCCACCGTAAGAAGAACAACAGGAGAATAAAGGATTAAAAACTGAAGTTTGTCCTAAAGAACCAATAAAGTTAGGTTCTAATGAATAACATTTAACGAGTCCTATTGAGTAAACACATTGTTTTACTTCTCTGCCTCACATTAGTTATTAATTACTTATTCAGTGAAGCTCACCTGATAAAATATCCGTCCCATGACTCCGGTCTGTCTCAGAGTTGAAGATCCTTTCAGCTTCGGATGATTCCAGTAATTTTACACTTTTCCACAAAACTAGAATGCATATGCAAAGCAGATTATTGCTTTGATGTGAACTACTTTGAGCCTAATTTCTTCTATAAAGCTACTTTACAAATATAGGTTGTTACTTTTACCATTATCATTCAGCATAACTGTCAGTTAATCATGGAATAAATTTTCTGGTAAATGTGCAGACAAAAGAAAAATGCTGACACACAGCAGCATGTCTTCCTTTTTCATCCTTTTAATAACAAAGATTATTTGAGTTCCATAAAGAACAGAGACCCATCGGTGAGACACAAGGAGAACATTGACATTTCTCTTTGAAAAATTTGTTGCTTGGAAAGTTGCATTTTCAGGGTTGTGACTGACAGTGAGGGTTCTTCAAGATGCATTCAGGTCAAGCTGGAGGAACAACAGGATATGGTACATTCAAGACTCTATGGGTTCTACGGGTTCTAATATACAGACTGGGTACCCATGCTTTACCTAAGACCAGTCTGTCTTCAGTTACAGCAATGCAGAACACAGACTCCAGTGGGTTTCTCTCAGCTTTAATCTCGCTCTTCAGTCTGTGCATTGAAAGGCTTCACGTGGCTGACGGAAACCAAGAGCCAGATATGTGTAGAAAAAAAACAACAGTACGTCCCAAGACCCGACCCAGAGTCCACTGGGAACCAGTTTACCTTTTCACACGGAGAAAGAACGTATTCACACCTGTACACAGGAGCAGGTCTGTCTGGTTAACAAGAAGAAGGCACCTCCTTTCTACCTTCACTGTACTCCACTGGCCTTAATGCACACCTGGCAAGTGCATGTGTATGTGTGTATATACATATATATGTGTTCGTATATATACACACACACACTCTTACGTGCATACAGTACATAGAGCGTTGGGGGGACAGCAGACAGACTGGGGGGTTGGGCAGTGCAGATTGTGACAAGTCAAGTCACTGCATTTTGGGAAAGGAGCAGAAAATCAGACGTCATCACTGATGTCAGAAAAACTGAACAAAAGGGTGTTGATCTGGACCACGAACAGTCCTGGTAGAAAGTTCTCAGAGCTGCCACAGATTTTTTATTTGACTCAAACTGCTGCGACAGCTTCCTGACGGAGCCTCAGCAGGCCTGAAGAAAATGTATCAAATTCATCTATGTACATATAAAGATTTGTGCTCGCAACGACCCCCAAAACTCAAATCATGAACACACGCACACTCGCAGTCCCAAAAACATGAGCATGAATTCTGGCATGAACATACAAATATATACAAGTCTGCACACATCAAGTTCTGTTAAAAAACAGCTACAGAAACAACTGAACTTAGAAAGCTGTAGTTATTCAATAAAACCAAAATGGTTATTTGAGTGATCAGTTTGAGGTGAACACCTGCCCAGGTGATGGGACCTACAGACCATGTGACACCCCCCGTCGTTCTCAACCGGCCACTGTGTGTGGTCTGACTTCTACAGAGAAGAAGAAGCAGGGACAGTTGGGCTGTGCTGCATTCAATATGCAACACGATCATGGGACATTTAAGAGCAGAAAGGCTTCAGCTCCAACTGATGCGGCTGGAATTAAAAGGGACAGTCCACCAAATATCCTTGAGCATAACACTGGTTCATGTGAGCTGGGGCGACTTTGATGATATTATCAGGTATCTTTAGCGGTGTCCCGGTTCAGATGAGTCCTGGTGCTGGACCACGACAGCTCCAACAGCTGATTGTTCTGGCAGACCTTTAAGATTTTGGGTTGCTAAGCAACAGGAGCTGCCCTCTGACACTAGCATGGGCCAGGCCCTGTCACTTCAGTTAAGCCTTCATGGTCTATGACGGTCTCTATGGCAGACCAGATCCTGCAGAATGTGGACTTTGAACTGGGTCTAAGCTCCTCAGTGGGCATCCATTTCATTTCCTGACTTTCCCCTGCTCACTCTGCCTTATGGGAAATGTATGCAGGGAACTTGCTGATTGGGAACATTAAGCAGCTGAGTGTTGAAGGTGACCCCCCCTCCCACCCCCCCACCCCCTCGACCCCCTTCCTCCTTCACATTTCTCAGCCTGCTGTAAAGTGCTTGAGCGGACAACACATGAAAATGAAGAACCTGTACAGGCCGGTTTGCTCTTGTGGCTGTTTTTGTGTTTCTGTTTCAGTGAGCGTCCCTTCATTCTTCCTGGTCTTCCTCCTCAGCTCCAATACTTCAGGTTATCATGACCAGCAGGAGACTCAAACATCCTTGTTCTTCTGGACCAATAAATAAGAACAACTTAAACAGAGTAAATAATTGCTGATATCATCATACACCATATTTTAAAGTAGATGGACGGCTGGAGTCTCAGTTCACTCGTCTCCTCCTCTGGTAAAAAACAAACAATACTCTAAAATCATGGAGGAACATTGGTTCATAACCCATACAAAAAGGAATGCACGTGAAAGTGCATGAATCCGGTCCACATCTATTTTCAGCCTTCAGTCTGTGGGTCCGTCTTTGGTTGTGACTTTTTGCATCTGTGTGTGATGCAGGAAATAAAAACGATGATAAATACAGATGGAAAGTGCTCGAACTGCTACAGAGGGAAACGGCAGGCAACAGTCTGAGGACGTGGTCCCTGTGATGGCGTCCGGGCCTGTCCGTGACTGTCTACTCGTACAGTGTGACTGTGCAGTAGCAGAGGGCTGAGATCCTGCGGTCCACGCTCGCCTTGTCTGCAGGGAAAGGGCACAAAAACACACAAGAGTCAATGGATAAGAAACAGCCGACTGCAGCTCAAACAGGAACATTCAGACTCTGCTCACTTTCCCCGCTTTTCATTAGAATGGAAAAATGTACTCCGATTGAAGGCGCAGCAGCAACACAAACCCTTTTGGACAGAGACGGACAACAACAGACAACGGAGGACAGTTTGCTCAGTGCATCATGTCTGATCTCCAGGTCATCGCTCCAGAAGAATTAGTGTGAAGCTACAAACAGGAATTGTGCTCTCACATTTGACCACGTTCTCCACATCCGTCGGGTCCTGGAGGATCTTGGACAGACCGTCCAGCAGCATGGCAGCTTTACTGTACCGGTAGGCGATGTCCTCAGTCTGTTTGAACATCTCATCCAGAGCTGCTGACTGAACCTACACAACAAAAACAACACAAATAACACACACACCACATCAGGACAGCAACATGTGATGAGAATCTAGAACCATCTAGTCTCTGAGCTTTGAAGGTGTTTGCGTGTCTGTTGTGAGGCTCACCATCTCCACAGCGTGGCTGTAAATGAGCTTCTCCGCGGTGACGCTGTTGATCTCGTCCACAAATCGCTGCTTGTCGGAGAAGAAGTGGTTGAGTTTGTCGGTCAGCCGTCGGCACAGAGAGATGCAGCTTTTGTATCGTTCATTCAGATTCTTCACCACTGAGAGGAAGAGGAGGAGTTTAGTCTTTATCACTAACAGACTGTTTACCTCCTCGGTCCCAGTGATGTGGCTCACCCTGTTTGACGGCGGTAGATGGGTTGAGCTTGGCAGCTTTGATCTCAGCCTTGGCGAGGTGGAGGGAGGAGGCCAACAGCTGGGCCGCCTTCATGTAGAGAACCAGCTGCTCCACCTGCCTGTAGGGGGCAGCACAGGCACAGTGGGCACAGTGTGCGCACACACACACACACACACACACACACACACACACACACACACACACACACACACACACACACACACACACACACACACATACACACACACACACACACACACACAATCCCTCTGAGCTCCTTACCCCCACTCTTTGCTGAGCTGGCTTATCTGGTCCACGACCACGCTGTCCTGGGGTGGGTAGAGCGACGCCGCCGAGGCCCCAAGCTCTGTCCCACTGGCTCGAACTGCTGCCATCTCCAGGACGCAGTCAGTGAAGGACAGCATCATGCGCAGGTGCATCAGTGTGTCGGTGTGTTCCCGCTGCAACGGAGTCAGTTCAGGTTAAAAAAAAACAAAAACAAAAACAAAACACACACACAAAAAGAAACAATGCCACGACACAATGAGATTGAACCATGTGACTCTACCTCCATGAGCGTTTCCTCTGGCAGCTCAGGCGCCTCGAAGGTGATGAATCCTTCAAGGCTCGGAGGGGAGGTGCCGTAGGGGACGTAGCGCAGGCTGCTGGGTGCCCCATCTGCCCCCGGGACCAGCTGTCCACCGCCAAAACCCCCTGGGGGTGAGGAGCCCATGGCCATTCCTGGGGGAGACCCCACGTAGTTGCGCCCACTGGTGGAGCACAGTGAGCCAGCCGAGCTGTTGGAACCCACTGAGCCACAGAGACAGAGCTGTTATCAAACCTGTGACACCGACACTGACCCCACCCCATCTTCCTGCATCTGACTGCTCACGCTCACCTGAGGTGGTGCGAGGCCGGGTGCACGGGTGGCTGCAGGTTGGGGGGGTGCTGCTGTTGGGCGGTGAACCCACAGTGAAGAGAACAGTGCGGGGACTCGCTGACGCCCCCTGAGGCAGCCCAACAGGTCCAGCAGGGGCTGCAGCAAAAAGTGTTAATGATAATCTGAACCAGCCAACCTGAGGCCACATGATGAGCTGATCGATGGCGTGCTCTTACCCGTGTCCATGGGCCGTTCCGTGTTCAGGCTGTCTGTGCTGCCCTGATAGGCCTGACCACCCAGAGTGATTCTGATTGGCTGTTCGGACAAACGACCTGTGCTCACAGATCTGAGGGGCCAAACAAGAAAAAACCTGATGTCACATGGTGACCAGCGACATCTATTTCTGGACATTTATAAAACTAATATTAAATTAATGTGTTACATATATATCAATATATTAATGTGAATGTTTCATATATATTATTTTCTCATGTACATCAGACTGTATGAGCCTTCTGGGCTTCCATCCTTCTCCTTCTCATTAATAGACTAATTTTACTGTAAATTCTTATTAAATTGAAGAGTCTGATCAGATCTGGTTCTGGTTGATAAACATCATGTGTCACATTTCAGACAGACGATCCGGTTCATAGTCTTACCTCCCAAAGGTGCGACTGGCCTCGGGGGCCGCTGGACGCCCACCGGCATACGGGCTGCAATGGTGAGCGCACACATCCCGAACATCTGCCAGCGTCTTGGTGGGCACAGGGCTGTCAGCCAGCGCCATCAGGTTACAGGACGCCTGCGTCTTGGGGATCTTAAACGGTGCCGAAGTGATCTGACAGGAAATAATTTGAGTTTAGTGACGGGACTGTCTGGAGAGCAACAGTAGAATGACTAAGTGCCACTCACTTTGGTGGGGGAGCCGATGATGGTGGGCAGCGGGGACTTCTGCAGCCAGTCAGATGTCCGGGGGGAGGACCCCAGCAGCTTGGTGGGGGAGGAGCCGAGGTTGGCAGGTCGGCCGAGCTGAGGGGAGTGACTGCAGGAGGATGAAGGCTGGACGGGGTCCGACAACTGCTTGTGAAGCTTCTGCCTGGTCTGGTAAACCTCAGTCAGGGTGGGGGCGCTGTGGAGCCGAGCCCCCAGGAGCTGAGAGGATGGGACGGGGGAACCTGAAGGGCGATTCCACAGTCTGAAATTAGTTCCTGCTGGTGTTGTTTAGACATTAATGTTAGTGTTACCGTGGCAACCAGGTGTAGTTCAGCTGTGAACTGACCTCCTGAGGAGCTCCGGCTGCGGGGCTCGTGGCTCTGCTGGTGACAGCAGCAGTGACCCAGCTGCTCCGGGATGGTCCCCACTGCAACACACAATCATCATCAGCATCAGTCAACAGTCTGTAAAAGACATGTCATGTCTCGTCCTTACCGAGGGGGGAGGGGGAATAGGGCCGGGAGCTGCCGGTGGACAGACGCCGGCCAACCGTCTGAGGGATGTCAGCAGAGATGGGGGATCCTGAGCCCACTTTGGGAAACCCCATAGGGCTGGTGTTAGAGCGCCTCACAGTGCCAGACCTGGAAAACAAATTCAGTTACTGAGCGCACAAAAAAGACTAAATGGAATAAATCAACCCGTCCATCTTCCATCATGACAAAAAAGGAAAATGGAAAAGTCAGGGGTTGTAAAACGTCATGACGTCTGTGGCAGGTCATCATCACAACCCCATGTTGGCCTGATGCAGGTATCCCCCCCCCACAATCTTTGTCCCATTTCCTGTATCTATACTATCCCGTCAAAATAAACCCACAAAATGGAAGACACAAAAAATTCCTGTTAAAAAAGGCTTACTGTTCTGTAGTTCTGTACTGAACTAAACTGATCCTGATTTTCACCAACATAAAAAAAAAAACAAAGGGCACAGCTGTAGTCAACACAACACGCACATTAACAACATAAACCAGCTGATTAATGTCCACAGTAACCTGTTCAAACCCCCCCACCCCCCCACCACCACCACCACCTTGTCTTCATATCAAATCCTCCCAACACCAGATCGGGGCAGTGTGTGTGTGTCTGATGTAACTTTAGCTGATGAAATGACTTCCTGTCCTTTCATCACCTTCACCTGGACTTCCCTGACAGCAGACAGCTCTTACCTGGGGGAGCTGTAGAGCGTGGTGGTCGGGCTGCTGGAGAGGTTTTGCTTGATTCGCTGGTAGTTGCGGACCTGGGTGGGGACGGGGATGGGGGTGGTCTCTGCCCGTGGGGACACCATGGGGGTTTGTCCCGGCACGGACTGCGGCTGCCTGAAAGGGACGAGCAAGGAGAGGAGAGTTAGCCTGTCCACCCGAGGCTGATCCGTCCATCTCTGCAGAACATCTTCAGGCTGTCCAGGTCAAGTGGGGGGGGGTGTCTGGGATCAGGATCTGAATGTGGAGTCTGATTCCTTTGTTTACCTCAGAGCACGAGCGAGTTCAGGAACTAAAGCTAAGTCTGGCTGCTCAGTCAGTAGGAGAAAAAAAAGGGGGGGCCGGCGTTTCATGTAAACACAAAGGGAGGACCAATCGACTTCGAGCTTACCCTGCTGGGGGCAGGGCTGGAGGCGGGGCCAGCCAATGGCACGTGTTAGTCCGTGCTCAGTGTGTACAGAGCTCAGGAAGCTGATTTACATTCTTTTGTTATTCCAGAGGAGACAAAATGTTCTGGAACATAAAGTCATGACAGAGTCACAGATTCCCCCCACCCCCAATATATGCTACATATAGAGTTAGGAGGGAGGGGGAAGTGGCAGTTAGAACAGCACCAGTTAGAAACCAGTATTATGTAACGATGTACAGCTAGTGAGGGAGAGAGGACACGTGAGACTGAGACAAGTCCAGACAAAGAACCGGATCCAGATCCAGATCCTGATCCAGAAACCTGAATGAGCAGCGTCGTCCTAATGGGCAGGAAGAAGAACTATTGATCACAAAGAGGCTTCACATGGAGAGAGGAGATGCTGCCTCTTAGAGGCAAACTGACAAAGAGAAACTCACAGACCTGATTTTTCCCCAACAGCCACTGTTTCAACATTTAATCAGGTCCAATTTCAGTTTTTGTCTTTTTAGAATTTTCTTTTGATGAGTCCACCCCCTGTGAAACAGAACTCCTGTAATGAATAAGTGAGCAGCAGACCGGAGGAACGGGGTGGGTGGTTGGGGGGGCAGAACAGAAACAAAGGGGGGAAAAAAAGGACGGTACAGCTTCAGGCTGTTTACTCATGAGAAGACAGTGACAGTTAGATCTGATCTGTCCCTGTACATCGAACATACACATGGACACGAGCTCAAGTGGTGGCTTCACCATGGTGACCAGAGTTGTTTACAAAAAATACTGTAACGAACAGAATTTACACAAAACAGCAAATGTCAAGCTGCCTAGAAGTAGAACAGCAACTTTAGTGCTAATCAGGTCATAAAATGAATAAAAACAGACCTGGTATCAAGATATTTCAGGAATTAAAGAAAAATATCTTTTCCCCGATTATGTCTCATTTTGCTGCTGAAAAAAGTCAGTTTTGTAAATGAAGCATTTAGTTCATATTTAAAGAATTGAAGGACCACAGTTTAAATTAAAGGTTTGTATTTGAACTTGTTGTGTTTCTGTTGTGTATGTTAGTGTTGATATGTTAAGGTTTTAAGAACCAAAAACCAAAAACTCAGTGCAGTTCAGCTCAGGTCAGAGTACTGAGATACTGACCAGCTCATGGTTTTAATCTTTCTGTGAGATGCAAAAGATCTGATTTATAGGTATTATAGGAGTATGAGGGAAGTGCTGATGGGGTTTCAACCAGAGCAGGAAGAGGAACATGTTTTCATCTGTGAAGCCGAAGCTCCATAATAACAGTCAGTGTGTTGGCGAAGTGTGAGAGCCTATTCTTATCCTGAGGCCGGTGGGTCAGCAGCTTTATTTAGCTCAGCACCTCCCTGTTGTTGTTGGCTCAGAGGCTAATTCAGACAGGGGACAGAGGTGTGTGTGTGTGTGTGTGTGTGTGTGTGTCTTACTGACATGAAAACACATAAAGGCAGTGACCGAGCATCAGTCAGACTCAATGACATCATCCACAGAAGCTTTACACACTTTGACCTCACATATGAAAAATTTAAGGTGCCAACATCAGAAAAACAGACTTCTCACCTTTAAACAGCCCAATTTAATCAGCCATTTGGGTAATAAACAACAATATGGTGTCACATTGGCCAACTGTCGCATTTCAAAGCGCTCCTTCATGTGTAAGTCTGGCCATCGCAGAGGCTCCAACAGGTGGATCCTCCACAGTCCAAACATATCCCATGATTCAGCACATTGATAATAAAAATGGCTGACAGAGACGACTCTTTTTGATGATTTTGATTATGTGGTGTTGTCAGCGTTGCTAGGCAGCAGGAGCTGCATTGTACAATGAAGGTGTAACGGCGGGAAAAACTAGAGATGTGAAACTGAATCCTCCACAGAACTTCTCACATTAGTTCAATGCTACAATACTATATCCCAAACTGAGACTCCCCTACAGATTTGGTCCAACAGGGGCTGTCAGCCCCCAATAGAGGCAGAGTACTCACCCTCCACACATCAGGAACTCACTGGACAGTCGGCGGCCTGCTCCCATTGGCTGGTCATCTGAAGGAATG
This sequence comes from Echeneis naucrates, assembly GCF_900963305.1. NCBI lineage: Eukaryota > Metazoa > Chordata > Actinopteri > Carangiformes > Echeneidae > Echeneis > Echeneis naucrates. The sequence goes on along the minus strand of NC_042523.1, from coordinate 25,240,584 downwards.
AAGGACAGAAAATGATGAAGGTGGAGCAGGTCTCACAACCAGAACATACACACTTAGTCCTTTGTCTGAGTGAAGGGCCAGCTGTGTGTGTCTGTGTCACATAGTAAATGTGTCTGACATGTTGTCTATTCATCATGCAGCTCACGCAGAGCAGATGTTGCTCATTGTGGTTCAGAAACACACAGCTGTCATAAGACAGAGTTAAAAAGCAGAACAGCAGAAAAATTATTAATTTAAATGCGCAAACCCATTAGTGAACACATTCGTATCGATGGAGTTTCAACATAGATGTATGATGTCGCGTGACTTCTGCCCATTTGTCCAACTGAGAAGATTACTGACCATCTTCATTTCCTGGCCTGGAGAAGTCTAAGGGCCTTAAAGGAAGCCAACATCCCTGAGACTGAGACACTGGTCCATGTCAGGGACCGACAGGGAAGAACACCTGAGTGTATCAGCACTCACAGCTGTCGGTGGAGATGTGAGGCACCAGGACAAAGTCGTCAGTGTCGCAGGACGAGTTCTTGCTGCTGGTGCTTCCTGCCGACTCTTTGGACAGCTGCAGGAAGTTGGGCGGGCCGAGTGGAGGGGACGACAGGCCGTCCTCTGCCAGAGTCTGCATGTCGGGGAGAGACTGAGATAGAGGGAGGAGAGGGAGGAGCTGTAGTTCCTGATTTATACGATCAGACAGCAGAGCTGAATGTCAAACTGATGTCATCAAATGGTTACAGAAAAACACTGGCATCGTGGGAAATGGATCCTCCCTGCTCTGAGATGAGCTGTGTGTCTGTGGAGGAAGATCAGGCTGCAGGAAACAGGTTCAGTTAATTTTCCCTGCCTGGACATCAGTCTGTGTGAAGCAGTGGATTCATGTTTTATTACCATTAGACATTTTTTACCAAAATAATTTCTTTGAAATAAGCTCCCGATTGAGCCAGGCCCAAGTATATACTTATGTGTCATATATTTATATTTTCCATATATATATTTTATTATTTAGTTTGACTTTGCAAGAGGAAAATGAGAAAGATGAACCCTGAATGAGTGTTTGGCGTCACAGAAACTCACAGGGGGTGAGTTGTATCGGATACATGGGGAGCTGCCACAGGAACAATCCGTCACTGTGTTGGAGGCGCTGGGCACCGGCACCGGACACGCTGAGGACGAGAAACACAACAATCATGTTGTCAGGTTCAGACTGACAACGAGCAGAATCAACGTTTCCTGATCAGGAAGTGATCTCACATTTTTTAATGGTGGATGATGGCTCCAGGAACGGGTGGCTGAAAAATGTGTCTGCAGAGAAAGAGAGAGAGAGAGAGATTTTACTCACAGACTTCAGGATACATGGAAAAACAACATGCATTGTGATGTCACTGTGATGTCAGCACTCACCAAAGTCCATCCGGTCTTTCTGATTTCTCTGCAGCAGCCCCAGCAGGAGGTCACTGAGCTGCGGGGAAGTCTCCCTTGGGATGCTGGGAAATGAGAACATGTGAATGTCAATGTCCTGATTCTCTGAGGACCCTGATCTAAATGTCTGTTCAAGGCTCTGATTTAAAACTTCAACCAATCATGATAAATTTGATGCGTCATGGCTGACTCATGGTGACTCACATTGGTTGTAAGTTCTTATTCTTCTCATAGAACATTCTCAGGTCTTGAGGACTGTTGGCCTGGAAAGATGAGTCCAGAGATTAGACACACACATCTAGAAACACACTCATCAATGGTTTGTGGAGCACAGCATTAACCTGGAATGGCGGCTTCCCGACCAGACACTGGTAGATGACTGTCCCGATGCTCCACAGGTCAGCCTTGGCGTCGTAGTTCTGGGACATGATGACCTCCGGTGCCTAAGGGCAAAGAGGTCACAAGTCACAGCCACATGGGCTTCAGTGTAATGCAGAAAACTGCTGAGAAGGCTGAGGGGTGAATTTAAAGATGGCTGAAATCTGCTGTTATTTTAGACACTGACCATGTACATGGGGGACCCACATAGTGTGGCAGCCATCATGTTGCTCTGCAGGTACCGGGCGAAGCCAAAGTCAGCTGTGGGATGGAAACACAGCAGTCAGCTTGTTATCACCACCAACAGTGTGGCCAGACTCATTTTAATCACAACCCTCCAGAACAAGATGTCCTGAGTGGGGACAGTTTATTCTGCTCCACATGTCTCAGCTACGACCTGCAGGGAGCTGATCCATCACCTCAGAGTCTCTGAGGCACCAATCAAGTTTCACAACCAGCATGTCCTCAGCTAACGTAACAGGGGCTTCCCTGTCTTCATATTTATATTTGAATGTAGAAATCTGAGCTCCATAATGATTATGACAAATGACCTCCTTTCCGTTTGACCTTTTCAATCTGGTTCTTTTACCTATTTTGATGCGGATGCCACTGATGTTGGACTTCTTGCGACCCGAGTACGACAGCAGGATGTTCTGGGGCTTCAGGTCCCGGTGGATGATTCCTTTGCTGTTGAGGATTCGCATGGCAGCAGCAATCTGCTGCAGGAAAACCTTCAGAGTCTCTTCCCTCAGAGTTCCCTTCGCTACAGGAAGAGCAGATAAAATCCATCAGTAACAAATCAAAAGTGAGACGCCAGCTTCCTGTCTGTAAGAGCAGAGTACGCTGATTGTAGAGAGAAGTCAGACTGTATTGAAGTCTATGGGAAAATACCCCTCCTCCTCCTCAGTAAACGTTTTCCTGATCAGTTTACGGTCTCAGTCTGAAATACATGATGTTGATTTTTTAAATGATGTTCCATTTAGAGGGAGGGGAGGGGTTCGGTGGCGGGGCTACTGTGTGACTGTGTGAGAGAGTCCAGGTACTGGTTTCTATCCTGATTACTGGTTTCAAAACCAAAGTTGGATGACTGATAAATTACAAAGTGGAGGTTTAAACAGCAACTCCAGTCCGACAGGTGACATCATGGTGGCTTTAATGAAAACCTTTTATGCTCTTGCTTCTTTGTTAACTTCTCTTGATTAGAGATGATAATCAGCAGAATAATAATCCTGAGTTAAAGAGTGAAATGAACCTAATCTTCCCCCCTCTCCTTTGTGTTTACAGGATACAGATCAAACCAGCAGCTTATCAACATTAATCTGGGATTTGAGGGTGAGCCGCTCTCAGCCCACCACAGAGGTTTTATAAAGACCAGCAGAAGGACCTCTTACGTAGTGAAAAGTAATGAAAAGTGGTTGTTCAGCTCTCCTCTGATAACAACACGACCTCTGAGATTAAAGGTCAGGATGGAGAACCAGCTGATCACTAATACACTCTGTTCTGGGTTCATAATCGGCTGTGTCACTGAGGTCCTCCCTCAGATCGCCCTGACCATGACCCATATGTGCACATGTAGGACAGGAGTTTTATGTAAAAGCACAGTGTTGAGGCAGCAACACAATCAGCACCATGTGAGAGAGTTTAGATAAGCTAATAAACCAAACAAAGGCAGAGAGGAGGACTCATTTGATTTGTGTTAGGGTTAGGGTTTAATTTTCTGGGACTGAATTTCCCATCATGCACCACTTCATGTTAAACTGACCTTTGTCATTAACTATCACAGTGATAAACAGTGTGCTGACTGACTCTGAACTAGAGAAGGGACTCTTTGTACAAAGCTGCTGTGTTTCCCACACATACACATCCCCCACATGGAAAACATGGAGACACACACACACACACACACGCACACAATAAAGAGTTACATTATTCTTCAAACTAACCACCCTTAACGCACCATCACAGCAGCTGCAGCATGAGTTTGTCTGCATGTGATTAGCGTCACAGATTAGTGTAATGCTCACCTTGGAGGTAGTCGGCAAGATCTCCTCCGTTACAGTACTGTGTGTGTGGAGACACAAACAATTGGAGCAGTTAGATCCACACTCATCAACAGACAAGAGCATGATTCAATGAGTTCATGAGTATCTGTGTAAGCAGGCTCATTAACTCAGTCAGTTGTGAAGATGGAGGCATCAAAACAGTTTTCTGTTTTAAGTGAGTAACTTGAATTTGAATTTGTTTGTTTTCCTCCCTGAAGCCAAATTGTGTTACAAGTGGAGAAAGGTGGGGCGACACTGGTGGGGAGGGCGTCACCAAACACAAAAGGATGTGGGGTGTGGGGCAACCTTTCAGTGTAATTGTGTAAGATGTTTAACACATTGTCATCACTTGGTAAAGAAACTAATTTACTTAATTATGTCCAATTATCCAAAGAAACAGAACTGACAGCTCAGTTTCATGACTCACCTCCATCACCAGGAAAACAGAGTTGGGTGTTTCCTGGAACAGAGCAGACACAGAATCAGTTAGAGAATCTGTTTATCCCGAGGCAGCTGTCAGCATCACCTCACACATAAGCAACCCCCCCCACATGAACATGGACCAGAACTTGTTGGCTGGAGTTAAATCAGTTATCTGCTCCACGTGAGAGAATTAAAGCTGCAGACTGAGCTAAAGTTCAATGTGAAAGAAATAAAAGAGCAAGAAAGCGTTCATGCCACTAAATCAGTGATGATTGCCATCACTATGTTAGCTATTCTACACACAGCAGGCTCATGTTTCCACATCATCTGACAACAGGTTCTGTGTCTGTGGTTTAAAAAAAAAATTAAATTTATTTTGATCAGCTGTGCCCTGAACATCCTGCAGTTTCAGTTTAACAACCGGATTTTTCTCTCAGAGTCACTGAAGATTCAGTCACTGACTGGCAACAAAAATCAAAGTAACCCACTATTTCTCTGAGGCTCGAGCCCTTTTCAAATAAAAGCCCTTTTGAGCCTCGTAGACAGGACAGGGACTCTGTATAAAAGACACCAACGTGGACCAGAAGGAGCGGTTCATGTGTTAAATTCTAAATATTCTATTTTAAATACTGCAGGGATGGAGTCTGGACATTTTATTTTGAAAACTGCAGGGATGGAGTCTGGACATTTTATTTTGAAAACTGCAGGTTGTGTTCGAGTCTAGATAGACAGAAACAATGATGTCGACCCCACATTCGCTCCCTCATTGGGCATCATGATCATGGGCTCGTCTGGTTGGTTAGTGAAGCAGCTCAGCCTTTTCCAATCCTGTACTGGGACTTCCAACTGGGGCAGGTGGTGGTGGGGGATGGGCAACCAGTATCTGATCTGGGGGGGGCGGGGGAGTTACGTAATCAGGATGTTTCCTGCAGTCTGGCGCGGAGTGGGGGAGGGGGAGAGTAGTGAGACCAGGAAGAGAGAGACACATTATCATCCAATCACAGAACACAAATGTCTAGGGTTTAGGGTTTAGGAGTTCACTGTAACTGTTTGACATGCAGTTGGGCACTGAAACGACAGCAAAACAATGAACCTCTGTCACTCTGTTGTGGTGTTTATAGACTAAATCTTAAGCCACACAAGAGGGTTCGTGAAATGGAACAACACTACACAAGGTAGCACAAAAACAAACACACTCAATGGTGCCAGGAGTCAGCATGTGAACCACAACAACAGTGTCTGGTTCATCGTTCAGTTTTTGCGTCACTCTCCAACTCCAGGAGCTCACACTTATGTAACAATATGGGGGATGGGGATGTGTATGTTTGTGTGTGTGTGAGTGTCTGCTCTGGGAAGGGGGGTGTGTATTTGTGGAGAGCTGACACTTTTGTCACCCAAGCAATAAACATAATCCAGACTGTTCTGTGTAAACTGCAGTCTGTTTGAGAGCAACACACTCCAACACATGACTGTGACACACAACATGTAAACAATGATCATGTGCCGAGGACAAAAGGTCGGGCTGCTTGTTTTCAGTGACTCAGTCTTGAGTACAGAGGGATGTTGATTATTTTGCAGGTGTACAATTCGTCAGGGGACAGATTTGCTGATATGGCCTCATAACACACAGACTGTGTGTTATCTGTGTAAGTGAAGCTGCAGCTTTAATACTCTTTCACTTGAACTCAGTTATAGAATCATGATGTCATCAGGTTTAGCAGACACGTGAGCTGAGGGGATCAAACATGTAACGCACCAGGTTCATGTTCCCACTGTGCCTTATGAGCAATCACTCTTTCTCTCTGAGCTGAAATGTTTGGAAAGCAAAGCTGTGTGAAGGAATGTGGACGGAGGCCAGCGAGAGTCAAACCGCAGCTTTTTCTAGGAAAACTCATTCAGCTCTTGAAAGTATGAACATGAAGCACCTCCTCTCAGCCTGACATGTCATACCTATACCTTGTGTAATTAGGACAGACACACACACACACACACACAGAGCTGGGGGCTCGCAGAGGGAACACAGTGTTCCTGAGAATTATTCCTCCTGTTTATCTTTAACACCAACTCTAATGTTCCTGTTTGTATTCACCAAGAAAACCAATAACAAATACTTCCTGTTACAACTCAAAGATGCTTGTGTTGTTGTTATTACATATAATGATCTAAAGGGACAATTAGCAACATCTGGCAGATGATAATTTCAGATTACATGAATGATCATGGTCAGAGGGTCGATGTCCAGAAGAAAACAGATATGCATCTTTACGAAATCGAAAATCGTCTTCTCTCAGGCTTCACTGCAGAAGTCGATAAACAACAGGTCAGTCAGCCAATCAGGAACGTTCGTGGGGAGGGACTTAGGAGCACCGTTGAACACACTAACTGCTATGTTGTGACATCACAAAGTTGAGGAAGTCCTGACGACTGGTTTTAAGGCTCTGTTTCTGAATAAAGATTTTGAGCCTTTCATTGTGTGTGTGTGTGGAGGAAACTGAGGAAATAGATCTACTTATGTCCTTTTGTACATTTGATTTGTTTACTACAATTTTCGCACCCAGCTGCACTCTCACCACTTTGTTCAACAGTTCAAACTTCAACATGTTCAACGGTGTTCAGTATAATTATTGGAAAATTATATTTAGTTTGGTTAAATTACTTCATGCAGTGTTTCCCATCCAATGACATGAACCTTTGAACAAGCTGAAGTGTGTGGTTATTTTATAGCTCCTCCAGTCTTTATGAATGCAGGTTGTGAATCAGCAGTGAACTACCTGCTGCTCAGAATAGACGAGTGCATCGATTAAATCCTGCAGAGCTGGAGGCGGGAGTGACAGGCGGCGCCTGAGTCGCAGCGCTGAAGTTTTGTGGGAGCTTAATGACGGTCTTCAGCACGAGGCTGAGCGCCGTTAATGTTAAACAAGCTGCAGCAGCGTGAGGTAGATGGAGATAATTATAAGGTGTCCTGTGTCAGTCTGTTCTCTCTCTTCAGCTTCACCTCATGAACTGGCAGCAGAGATAACAGAAGGTGTGTTGGATTTTATTTAAGCGTGTAACACCCACATTATGACTCAGGAGATTGTATTCCCACATTAACAACTTCCCAATTTCACAGCCAACTGAACACAAACAGAGAATAAACTGTTTCATGAAAAATTAAAAATGATAAGTTATGAAATAAAAAAAAAAAGGAGAATTGTGGATTTAAAAAGAAATGATCATTAATCTCATGGTATGAGAAAAATTTTGGGTTTTTTTGTTTGCTTTTCTACAAATTGTCCAAAAAAAAAAAAAAAAAAAAAAAAACAGTTGTTGACAGTTGTCCCTTTAGATCATTATATGCAATAACACAGCTGTCTTCGAGTTAACATGAATTGTTCTCGGTTTTCATGGTGAATATAAATGGGCATTTTTGAGATTACATTGCTGTTAAAGAAACAGGAGGAAAAATTCCTGGTGTGTGTTCAAACAAGGGCCTTTGACGTTGACTTGACACTAAAGCGGAGGTGGTTGTGTCAGTATGTGACCCAGAGACGACCCTCCGTATCAACCCTCTTATTAAAAGGTCTCACCCTTTATGAGCCAGACATGAAATCAGTCAACACCTGATGCAGGTGAGTATCAGTATCCACCCTCAGTGTCTCCAACACTCACATCAGAAAGGTCATTATTATCAGGCTTCAAATAGGTAAACTACCTGCTGGCTGAGGGAGGAACATCTGCAGACTCACACCAGATCAGAGTCTGAATGTCTTTCCACTGTTTTTAATTAAACTCTTTACAACACAGACAACTGTTCCCTTTATAACTGCTTTAAATCTTAGAGCTACATTAAGGCTTTTCTGCTTTTTCATGTCTTTGTATTTTTCTTTATAAAGTTATTTTTAAAAATGTCTCCACATATTTAAAATCAGCTCAGCTTCAACTGTTTCCGTCAGACTCTGAATGTTTCCTTCTTTTCCAAAGAAAAGTTCCTCTCGTGTGTTTGGGTCATTCTACAGCTGATCTGAAGTTTCTGTCTTTATCTGATCAGGAGTTCTTTGGAGCAGTAATGATGAAAAATCAGCTCCAAATATCTGACTGTCAACAAAATAAACTCAAACATACAGGACTGATCCAGAGACTCTCTGATTGGCTGTGACATCACCCACCAGAGCCAATTGGAGCGTCCGATGTAGAGACGTGACTCTAAACGTCACTATCAAAGATGGAGGATGAGAATGGACGGATAAACACACAGAAAGAGTCAGAGAGTCAGACTGATCCAGATCAGCTGATTCTGTTTGAGGAGGAAACAGGAAGAGCCAAAAGGAGGAATAAGAGCTCTGAAGACCAGCTGTATAGAGAGGGTTAACACACAGATGCTCAGTTATTAAACTGGACTGACTGTCTAGTCAGTTCTTGGAAAATCAAAGTCACCTGGCAGTCACACGTGGAGATCTCTGTATTTTCTAATTAAAAATAGAGGCCAGACAAGACTGGACAGTCACACCAACAGCCCCGGTTACGTTTCCTGTTGTGTTGAGTAAACAGTTATTAACAGCAGTTAACACTTCCAACAGCAAAACATGATCAGCCGAAGAAGAAGATGTGAAGATTGTTGCTTGTGTGTGCAGAAAGTGTCCCTCTATATAAATAAATGTCACTTTTCTTTGAGTTTTCAGCAAATTGTGTTGAGTATAGACATAAAGATCAGCTCTAACACATTTGGAAACGCTGCCCTGCTCACTGAGTCCAGATTGGACTCTTCTGGATCAGGTTATTACATCAGCAGGATTGATGGAGGGAATAGGAGACGAGTGGACTGGTCCTTGTAGGAGGACTTACGCAAACACAGGAAGTAGCAGGACTATGTGGGAAGTGCTGCATCATCACTTTAACACTTTCTGCCTCCGTCCTGCCTTTGCAAATCCAGTTCAGGACCAGGTGACACAGCCCTTAAGTCTGCTGGTGAACAGAACTGAAAAGCAGCTTGAAGACTGGATCAGACTCCGCTGAGACATGAAGTCAGTCCTTGCTCAGCACAAACACCAACATCTGCTTCTACTGTGTGGCTGCAAACAACCACATAAACGCAGCCTCTCAGAACGCACACCGTCAGTCAGAAACAAGCCACCCCAACTGAGTACAGAGAACAGAACAACATCAAATACCAGCAACAACAGGAAGCTCTGAGAAGTATGTGCTCATATTCTGCCTCTGGGAGCATTCAATTCCAAAACACTTCTTTGGTTTGATTTATTTAAGTGATTTAACATCAGAGCATTGACCAGTGTAATGCATCTGTGCACCCTGATCCACCAGATCCTCCCTTCCAACACTCACAGCATCGCAACTGTTTGGTCCGAGTGACGTCATCTTGTAAAGTCTATTCTTAGAAATGCAAGAAAAGTGCAGTTTCAGTTCCAGCTCAGTATTTTGATGGAGTCTGTTTTGAGAAATCACGGCCCACAAGAACTGGCTCAACATTTTATTAAAGCAGCAGAGCAGATCATCAATCATCCAACCATTTTACCTTAGCAAAGATTTATAAAGATTTACCTGCACATCATAAAGTGCCACGATGTTTTCATGCTGCAGCTCCTGAGTTCAAACAGAAACAAGAAGCATTTATTCAGGACAGCAGGCGATGGCTCACTTCCTTCAGAGATGACACCCCCCTCACAGGGTCAGTCATTAAGGAGGGGAGTCAGAGACAGAGAGGGATGGTGCTCACCTTCAGGATTTTGATTTCCTTTCCCAGTAGGATCTGGGACTTGGACAGGTTCTTCTTGTTGATGCACTTGATGGCCACCTCCCAGTCGGTCTTCTGTGGAGAACAGGGCAGAAGGTTCAGATACAGTCAACAGTGAAGACCGCCGTCTGCTTCATCTGCAGGTACGATTATTAAATATGAGGTACGAGAGCTAAACAGGATAAACGTGAGGATTCCCCAAGTGGGGAAGGGCCCTCATATTGGAATAAACCCTTTTACACCTCCCATAAAGACACTGTCACTGCAGAACATGAGGCCTTCAGGGTTTATGTAAATTGTAGCTTCTACTTACATCCATGTGAGACATTTTGTTTTTTTAAACCTTGAGGTCGAAACACAAACTGTCAAAATAAAAGCTGACGATCAGTTTTCGGCTGAATACGTTTTTATTGAATAGAATTATGAAACAATTTGATTTAAATGAAAGCCATCTGAAAGTCTGATTTTAGTGATTCATCACACATGCACTTGGTCTTTCTCAGCCAATGGGCGTGAACCCCAATACTTAGACCAGCTGAGATTTATACAATGTGACAAGGACAATATATACATATATATATGAGTGTGTGTGTGTGTGTGTGAGTCTCATTAACTGCACTGTAAGCATCACTGTGAGGGATGTCTGGAAAGATGAAGGAAACTGTAGCCGTCCCTGTAACGCTGGGTCAGTTGAGTTTATTCTGTGCTGAATGATGAGGCACCCGGATGGCAGCTCCAACAGCAGCCAACCCATTTACACTAAAAGCCAAAGGGGGGGGGGCACTGATATAATATTTCCCGATGAGCTCCTGCAAGGGGTATAAAAAGACTGCTGGAGCTCACGTGAGCTGCACAGCCTGAGGACATGCAAAGAGACTGAGGAAACAGAAATCAAGCCAGCAGAGTTGGACGGCTTCTCTGCCCTTGAGGACACAAACACAGACAGTGTGACCCCTGAAGTCGACATTGTCAGTTAGACAGGAAGGAAAGGAAGGAATTCTGGGTATAAAAGGACAGGCTCTCCAAATGGATCTGGGTTAATACGAGATGTTCTTGTTCTGAGGATGACACAGCTAACTGTCCATCACCAGCTCACTGACGATCTGTTCGGCCAAGTGTGACAGAGCAGGCGACTCTTCACCCAGAAACGGAGTCAACAAAGAATAAGTGACCCCGATTGGACTGTCATGTAAAGGGGGATGGGGGGGCACTATCAGACCAACAAGATGGCTCCGCTGGTGCCCTGACACTCATTTTCCAGAATAAAGGATGATCCCATTAATGAATCACAGCTGATTACAGGAGTGTGAGCTACAGAGAGATTAGCATCTGCTGTGACTGTGACAGACCTAAACACAAATGAATCTGCTTATCAGGGAGAGAAGCTCAGAAAACGAGAACTAACTAAAAACACACTCTGAATGTTTCCTTCTTTTCCTGATAAAAACTGTGTAAAGCAGAATAGCCAAAGAAAGGTTTAACACAGAATAAGACACTCTGATTGGCTGTGACATCACCTACCAGAGCCAATAGGAGTGTCCAATGCAGAGACATGACTCAAGACATCACTAATCAAAGATGGAGGACGAGGATGGATGGATAAGGAGTAACTCATACACTAAGCAAATATGTAGGTGGGAGGAGCCAGGGATCGAACCAGAGACCGTCTGACTAGTGAACGAGCTGCTGGAGTGATGTGATGATCTGGGTCAGTTGACCATGACTCATTCTGTCTTTCACACGGACACTCCTCAAATCTCCTGATGGATCCACACAATTTGCGAAGTGAATTATTTAATTTGAACTAGTAGGCTTTCTTTTCTGTTCGGTGGTGTTAAATATGAAACGTAACTTCTAAAACAATTAGCTGATTGTCCTGCCGCCCACAAAAACCTGATATGACAGTGAAACAGGAGCTGCAGGTGGCTCCAGCCTTCCTGCACCTCCCGGGTGGAAATAATTCTATAAATAGGCTAAATGGCATCGGATGATCAGACTTCAATATCGATCACATGCCAAGTGAGTTTTAATATCTGAGGAACGCATGGATGTGGCTAGCAGGCGTTGTTTTCATTTACAGACAGAAGCTGTTGATGGGGGTGGGGGGGCTCTGATGTGACTTTCATTCAGTCACACAAACAAACACAAACTGACTATCTTGGTGTCCCGACAGAAACACACCTCATCTAATGGATTTACTGAATTTCTGAGTATTAGATGAAGGACAAAAATGTTCAGGGCTCGGACTGAATGAGTGGATGATGTTGGTGCAGCTGTTACATAAGACCTGTATCCTTAAAACAGCCCCCCCCCCCAGTACGTCAGCAAGTCATTCAATGCTGCCTGACTCATCCCATTCATGAATGAACCAAACCCATAAACACACTTATACAACCGACGCCATGCAGGTTTGATAACAATCAATCAGCTGTTACAGCATTGCTGCACAACATCAGCTGCATCCAGACAGAAAGAGAAACACCTGGGGCTGCAGGACTGCATTCTGCATTCTGCACTGACCCAGATTTTCAGATGGAGCTGCTGAGGAGGAAAACATGAGCCGATATTACCTTCCTGTGTCTCCCTTTGAACACCACAGCAAACGCTCCATGACCGACCAGGTCTTTCCTGCTGTACTCAAAGTCCCCCACCGTCTCCATCGTGCTGTGCCGCTGGTCCAGCCGGGTCTGGGCTCTGCTGCTCGGCCTGACCGCCGTCTCCTCCCCGGAAACAAATAATCCACCGATGATGCTGCTCTGTGCGCTGCAGCTGTATTTTCCTGACGGACTTTAACGCATCGAGCGGAGATGCTGTGGGCACATGGTGCGTTCAGGTGTCGAGTGTGTGTCGGGATGTTTGTAACGTCAGAGCTGAGCTGAAGCGGGCCGGGCTGTCCGGCCGTCCCGGTCGGAGAGCCGCAGTCCCGCCTCACGAACACTGTGTGTCCCCGGTCACCGAACCAGCTCGGAGGGACGGTCTACATGATGCCGAGCCTTCTGGACCGGACCAGAAACCCGGAGCGGCTGCAGACACCGACTCTCCGTCAGGCGGACCGGGGCTGATCCGCGGGGCTGGTCCCGGAGCCATGGCCGCCTCCGGCCGCCGACATGTTACCGACAAGATCGAGGCCCGGTCCGGTGGTACCGGATTCAACCCGCTCCCGTTCACACCCGTCAGCGTTAGCATCCAACACCGGGCTGCGGCCGGTCCTGGTCCGGTCCTCGGTCGGACTGGGTCAGCTGTCCGCCGTAATCCCCGAGTTCCGCTGAACGTTAGCCCGTTAACACCGCCGGTTCTGCCGTGATGTCAGCCCGGTCTGTGACGTCATCACCAAGCAGCTCCTCTGGCTGCTCGCGGGAACAATAACGAGAACGCGCACTCCGAGCCGTTTTTAAACACGATCCCTCCGCCTGGCACGGCTGTAGTCCGCTCCTTCCGCAGCAGCAGTTAGTCCGCCTGCAGGAGGAGAAATCATTAATGAGGAATAAAATATCAGATTCACATTATTTATTATTAAAGTATTTCTACATTTATTTATTCATTCTAAGTATTTCTGTATCAAATATCTATTTACTGATGCTTTTAAGAATTTAATAATTAATAGTAGGAGAATAATAATTACTAATAAAACCCTTTTCAATTCGTAATCGATGCATAGGTAGAAAGTTGTCAGACGTTAAAGGCACAAGGTGGATCATTAAAAAAACAAAATGAATAAACTCTGAAAGTGACAGAAGGACCAGGGTTATTTATTTATGCATCAGTGCATTTGTTTATTTTGAATGTATGTCTTTATGTAATTATTTGCAGGTGTGTCTTGTTTTTGTCCTTTGTATTGAAAGCTGAGCATACAGTTTAAAATATGCTCATGTGTTTGTTGGATGTCCAGAGGTTTTTGACTGAAGCTCCAGGAGTTGATGAAAAGCAGCAGGAACCTGAAAATAAAAATATATAAATTATTTAATCACAGACGGTGTGTATGTTATCACAATATTCAGCTGTGGCCAAACAATGCTGATAAAGTGTAAATTGTAGGAGAGTTTATTGTTGGACTGCAGTTTGTGTGTTCGCTCTTTAGATCTGATGCCTCCTACTGGTTAAAAACATCACAAGCTGATGAAGATACAGCAGATACAAGACAGGAATCACAAAGATGCTGTGTGAAGACAACACAACAACACAACAACAACCTAACGGCTGTCTGCCAGAAGGAGCTGCTGGGTGAACATCACACTGTACCACTGTGAATAAGACACACAGACCATTTTCAGACATTTCTTCCTACAGCCGCTGCAGTACTTCCCCTCTGGTAGGGTTAGGGTTGTCCAGGCTGAAGGCCTCTCTGCACCAGGACCAGGACCAGGACCTCCTTCGGGTCCTGAGCTTTAACCTTCTGAGTCCAGAGGATTTCTCTGACAAATCTTTACAGCTGCTGCAGTCTGTTCCAAAGTCTACAGTGAACAAAGGTGACTGATGCTTAGCCAACAGGGCTGATAGTCAAGAGACCACCTCCCAGTCCAGTCCACTGAGCTGGTTCAGTCATCTATTACCTCCTTCTTAAACCAGTGAGTTTACCTGATTCAGTCCATCACCAAGCTGCTGGTCCAGGTCTTGGTTATCCTCTTCTGGTCTGAGTTCAGACTGTTCTGATGAAGAACCAGGGATGTCCCTCTGTCCATCTCCTGAAACCCTGAAGGACCAACTGGATCTGATCTGGTCTGATCTGATAGATGTAGAACATGATGCTGACACTAAGACCTGCCAAGCCGGACTGATGTGTCTCTAGACAAAGGTTTTGTGAGACGCCAGCTTATCGAGTGAAAGATGAACTGATAATATCTTGTTTCATCACTTACAACCAGTTACTTTGATGTTAACGGTGTTAGTGTTCAAATTCAACCTGTTAATGTTGTATTGGATCCGATTATGATGATGAACTAACCAGAGCTCAGTGTGTTACTCTGTGTTCTGTTGTATATTGCTGATATCTAAGACTAGCTGGGTGTGAATAGGTGTTGAGAACCTGGAAGGTGTCACAAGGTTTATTATCTGGGTTTATCCCACCCTTCTGTTTACCTCTAAATGAAGCATCATGTTGTATTGAAGACTTTAAACTCGAGACTGAGACCATGAACTCAGCAGGAAAATGTTTACTGAAGAGGAGGGAGACGGGGGGGCTTTTCCCATAGACTTTAATACAGTCTTATAGTTATTTGATAGAATGCAGGTTTAAGGCCCTTCAGGATTGGCTTCACTTTTCAGACTCAGAGTCCAGGTCCAGGTTTACAGGCAGTCTGTGACAGCAGTGATGAATTAATTAAATGATATCAGCATTTGATTAAGTTTCATTAATGTCAGTTCAGATTATTTTTCTTAAGTTAAATTCAACAACATCAAATGAACATTAATGAATACAGAGCACATTCATGCATCAAATATTAACGGGCAGATGTGGGTGACTGACATTTATTAGACTCATTCATAAATACACTGAACTGATAAAAACATACATGAACGAGTGATCAAACGTGTTCAATAAGAAAAATGTCTTCAGTCCAGAGACATCTCAGTTCTTCTTCTTGCTCTTGGCCTGCGGGGGTCCGGCGGTGGAGTTGTAGGTGGAGGACAGAAGCATGGTGAGCAGCAGCAGCACAGGAACCAGAAGGTAGGGGGCGTATACGGAGACGAGCAGCCAGCGCTCCTGCATGGTCTGGGGGCCAGGGTGGGGCGTCATGGGGAACTCATGGAGCAGGATGTGTGCCAGGATGGGGACCAGCGTGGTGGCCACATGCGTGGAGTAGATGATGGCCGGAGTCCTGATCCACTTACAGCCACCTGACAGGAAACACAGAGATCCAGGCAGCAGAAAAGGCTGGTAAAAAGTCGATCCAATAACAACAGTCTTAATGATTCTTAATAATTTAAATGAATGTCAAACCGTAGATTAAACTACAGCAGCCTGTTGGGTCTACTGCTCACGTGACAGATCTGATCCAATCACAGCCTGAATTATCTCAACAACATGAAAATAAAGATGGAATATAAAAGTCAGCATCAAGGTGTTGTCCAAGTTCTCTGATGACACTGAACAAAAACCCAGGACACAAACCCAAGTCTGGGTCCTGGTTTGCACAGTCAGATAAATTTTGTTAAAATATCTCAAATGAAAAAAGTTGCAAACTGCAGCTTCCTGAAATCCTCCCTCTGATTTTCGATGTAAGTGTAACTAATCTCCAGCAGGGGGCAGAATTAAACTGCACCAAACTCCGTTTAAAAAAACTCAATTTTAGTGGCGGCTTGGTTAAGAGTCAATGCCAGTAATCAACCCTAAAATGGGCCTTTTTAATGCCAATACAAATTCAAACAAACTACCGAATTGACAGCTGGTCCTGTTACATTCAGATTAGTCATTCATTCAGACTTTCACACACAGTTCCGGCGGGGCGGCGGAAACATTTTAAAACGGGCCGTTTTAAAGCGGAGTCTGGCGGAAACACACTGACCTTTGAAGAAAGCGTAAGCAGCGACGGGAAAGAAGGGAGTCTGGAAAACCGCCTCACACAGGACCAGGGACCGGTACCACCCCGGAGGGTCCAGGACCAGCGGGTCCCTGAACGCCTCACCGTACCAGGCCAGCAGATCCCGGAGCTGCAAGACAAACAGTCAGAGGCGTTCACGGTCGGTCGGAGAGGCGGACCGCGGCACTCACCTGCTGCGGGAACAGGTGTGCGGGCAGCAGCGCCTGCAGGTCGATCATGGCGGTGATCGGGATGTGAGAGGAGAAGTAGAAGAAGAACAGCAGCTCCAGAGCGCGCAGCGCCATGGTATCAGGTCCTGGTCTGACCCGGATCACGGTCCAGGGTCCAGGGTCCGGGTTCGAGCTCCGCTGTGGCGTAAAAACGCATGTTTTCCTAAAATACGACGCCCATTGGCTGACAGGGTGGCGAGGGGCGGGGCCAGGAGCCGCACTGCCCCTCCTCACACGGGGCGGGACATGTCCTGCATGCCCGTCACGAGAGCGCGCACAGATATTTTTTGTAAGGGTTAGGGTTAGAAAACATAATTCCATCAACAAATGAGACCTTTAATGTTTTTATCGTTAAGAAGAACAACAGAAACTTCATCCAATCACAGAACGGAACGAGTTCATTCTCTGTCCTTTGTCTTCTGACAAACACGTTTTCTCTTTGGAACACATGAACAAAATAATGAATCTGAAGTTTGTCATTTGTGTGTCAGCCAACTTGGTTTTAGGAAACCAGAGAAGGGGAAGAACCATTCATTCATTCATTCATTCATTCATTCATTCATTCATCCTCTTTATGGCTCACCCTGGAGAGTCTCCGTTCATTCGATCATTAATGAGTAAATATCGCAAATAAAAGATAAAGCACTAAGTCAAAATGAACATCGATACCAAAATATACACTTAACAAAATAGGAGTAAAATGAAGTGACAATTCTTCTTCTTCTTCTTCTTATATGATATTCTTTATTACAGGACATTACCCCCCCTTGTTACCCCCCAGCTGCTCAGATGGGGCTTTGATCCTCCACAGTGATGCTGGCAGCTCGGAGACTTTTAGCTTCGTGATATTCGGCCCCGTCTTTGACCAGCAGCTCCGGGCTCAACACGTCCACATAGTCCTGAAAAACAAGGACCAGCCTGAAGAGCACAGAGACCCCCGACCCCCCCTCAGATCTGATGGTTCTTACTGCGTCGCTCTCCATCACGTCCTCCAACATGTGGATGATGTCGCTGAATGAAGGTCTCAGCGTGTGCGGCTCCCTCCAGCAGTCCTGCATGATGTGGAGTCTGTGGAGTCAGAGGACTCATCAAGACCTGAGAGACAGACCTGAGACACCTGAGAGACACCTGAGAGACCTGAGAGAGACACCTGAGAGAGAGACCTGAGAGACCTGAGAGAGACACCTGAGAGACCTGAGAGAGACACCTGAGAGACCTGAGAGACCTGAGAGACCTGAGACACCTGAGAGACACCTGAGAGACCTGAGAGAGACACCTGAGAGACCTGAGAGAGACACCTGAGAGACCTGAGAGACCTGAGAGACCTGAGACACCTGACACACCTGAAAGAGAGACCTGAGAGACCTGAGAGACCTGAGAGACACCTGAGAGACCTGAGAGACCTGAGACACCCGAAAGAGACACCTGAGAGACCTGAGAGACCTGAGACACCCGAAAGAGAGACCTGAGAGACCTGAGAGACCTGAGACACCCGAAAGAGAGACCTGAGAGACCTGAGAGACACCTGAGAGACCTGAGAGACACCTGAGAGACCTGAGAGACCTGAGACACCTGAGACACCTGAAAGAGAGACCTGAGAGACCTGAGAGACCTGAGAGACATGAGAGAGACCTGAGACACCTGAGAGAGAGACCTGAGAGACCTGAGACACCCGAAAGAGAGACCTGAGAGACCTGAGAGACACCTGAGAGACCTGAGAGACACCTGAGAGACCTGAGAGAGACACCTGAGAGAGAGACCTGAGAGACCTGAGACACCCGAAAGAGAGACCTGAGAGACCTGAGAGACATCTGAGAGACCTGAGAGAGACACCTGAGAGACCTGAGAGACCTGAGACACCTGACACACCTGAAAGAGAGACCTGAGAGACCTGAGAGACCTGAGAGACCTGAGAGACACCTGAGAGACCTGAGAGAGACACCTGAGAGACCTGAGAGACCTGAGAGACACCTGAGAGACCTGAGAGAGACACCTGAGAGACCTGAGAGACCTGAGAGACCTGAGACACCTGACACACCTGAAAGAGAGACCTGAGAGACCTGAGAGACCTGAGACACCTGACACACCTGAGAGAGAGACCTGAGAGACCTGAGACACCCGAAAGAGAGACCTGAGAGACCTGAGAGACACCTGAGAGACCTGAGAGAGACACCTGAGAGACCTGAGAGACCTGAGAGACCTGAGACACCTGACACACCTGAAAGAGAGACCTGAGAGACCTGAGACACCTGACACACCTGAGAGAGAGACCTGAGAGACCTGAGACACCCGAAAGAGAGACCTGAGAGACCTGAGAGACACCTGAGAGACCTGAGAGACACCTGAGAGACCTGAGAGACCTGAGACACCTGAGACACCTGAAAGACAGACCTGAGAGACCTGAGAGACCTGAGAGACATGAGAGAGACCTGAGACACCTGAGAGAGAGACCTGAGAGACCTGAGAGACCTGAGACACCTGAGAGAAGCGAGACACCTGAAAGAGAGACCTGAGACACAGACCTGAGACACCTGAGAGACCTGAGAGACCTGAGAGACCTGAGAGACAGACCTGAGAGACAGACCTGAGACACCTGAGAGACAGACCTGAGATGAAACATCCACTGATTTGAAAATCACAGACGGTTGATTTGACATCTTTGCCTGAACTGATTTTTGAAAAGCGATGAAAACTACATCACCAACTGAACTGTATCTAGGCTGATGGCTGATCAGGTGGACTCACATCTCCGGCCTGCAGCCGTCGGGGTTGGAGTTCTTATGACCGATACAGATGTGGTAGATGACGGCCTCCGACGTCTCCAAGTCCGGGTACGGTAAGGTTCCTGTGGACGGCATTTCAAAATAAAATACACCAACAACACTGTACTGAAAGTGTTGTGAGGCTCACCAAACGTCTGCATCTCCCACAGCACGATGCCGAAGGCCCAGACGTCTCCTTTGAAGCCGTAGTGGTTGTTCTTGAAGTATTCAGGTGGATACCAACGCAGAGGAACCCGCTGCTGCTCCAGGTGAGCAACACAATGCCTCAGACTCACAACACTGAGATGCTTTCAATAATATAGGATAATAATAGGAGCAGGACCTGAGCCAGAACCAGGACCTGAGGCTTTCCTGGTCAGTGGTCTGAGGTCAGTCCCAGCTTACGGCGGCTCACCCGTGGACTTTTCCACCGACTGCTGTGGCGGCTCGTCAGACGTGTGAAGTCGCGGGCCAAACCAAACTCAGCCACTTTGACTTCCCAGGGGAACCGGTTCACCATGATGTTCCTGAGAGCCAGGTCACAGTGGACGATCTGCACCAGGACCACACGGACCAATCAGCGTCAAGTGTGAGTGTCGGATCACGGTGGGTGAGATACAAAACTCTACATCACCATTTTGGAGCGCAGGTGCTGCATGGCCAGAGCGATGTGGTAGCAGGCGATGGTGAGGAGACTCTGCAGCTCCGAGTTGGTGCACAGGTTCCCTCTGTTGGTCTGCAGGAAGGTCCTCAGGGTGCCGTAGCTCACGTACTCCATGATCAGGACATACGGCTCTGCGGACAGGAAACAGCTGACGGTGTGTCTCAGGGAAACTCTGACAGATCAGACGGGAACGGACTGCTCACCCTCCGTGGTGTTCCAGTCCAGCAGCTGGAGGATGTTCTTGTGGTGCGCCAGTTTCCTCATGATGGAAACTTCCATATCCACATGTTTGGGACGGACTCCTGAGCAGAGGAATGCAAAGTCACATTTAATAAAATGAAAATATTCTGTTTTGAAGTGTAAAGTGTCTGAGGTCAGCGGTCTGTTAAAGCATCTCCAGCTTCAGGGGTGGAAAAGAGTCTGCGTCCAGGACAGGACGGGGGTTTCAGCTGTCACCTCTAACCAACGTTAAAACTTTTCTGTGATGGGATTGAAAACTCAGAGAAGGTCGTTTTTGGTGAAGTCGACATCGAAGTCAGTTTCAGGCTGAACAGACTGAAGTTTGAAGATCTACCTTCTTTGCTGATCTTGCATGTGAGCATGTTGTGTCCTTTGCAGGTCCCCCTGTTCATTCGGGCCTGATAGAAGACGCCCTCCTTTCCCGCTTTGATCAGCTGCAGCAGGTTCAGGTCTGACTTGGAGAAATTAGGACCCTGAAGAGGAAACACGGAGGAGAACATCTAACAATACCAACACCCACCACTGCTGCTCAGCTCCACCCGACACCTCCAGGATTTAGCCCCTGGGACGTCTGTACCTGCTGCAGGCCTCTCCACAGCTTCCTGGACGAGGACCTGACTGTGCTGCTGTTCTGCAGGAGAGTCCCCAGAGGAAGCTCCGCCTCCTCGTCCTGCTCCGCCTCCATCCCCTGCTGCACCGCCACGGTCAACCTCTCAGGAATGATGGGTGTTTCCAGCTGAGGGACAGAACGCTGCACCAGCTTCCCCCTCACCTCCCGAAGAGTCCGGAGCAGAGAACGATACCTGGACACGAACACATTTCATATTAAAGGCCCATGTTTTAAGTTCTCCAGCCTTTTATTTTGAAGTGTTGAGATCCATAAGAGGATCAGTTTCTGGTTTTAAGAACCAAAATCTATCTCAGTTTAGTTTTCTAGCGTTGTGTCCAGGAACAACAGCTCAGTCAGCCAATCAGGAGAGAGCATCCGAGCCTGAGACTGCTTAAAATATTACAGGAATAAAGATTTTACACAAAAATCCTAAATTCTGCCAGGTTGGGCGGGCCTTGTGTGACTGCTTTGTTGTGACATCACAAGTGCTGACAGGTTTGAAGGTTCAGTTTCTAAATCTAGGCTGAGAATTTAACTGAGGAACCGAGGTCTTTGAGACTTTAACTGGACTAATACTAGGACCTGGACCGGACTTAGAATCAGAGACCACAATCAGGTCTACCTTTAGACCAGATGGACCTTTAAACAGCAGGCTTGTATTTGGGTCTTTGGTTTTCAGTGTAACACAACAGGAAAACCACAGTTGCAGCTAATGGCATCTATTTGTGACAGTGAAGACTTTGGACTTTCACTTTCGTACATCTCAGGTTCACTGACACCTCATTTGTCATCCTGAACGCCTCAGTGAGTTCATCGAGGAGACCGGGCCCCTCAGGTCTTTAAAACAACTCCCCCCAGAAAATGAGACTGACCAGTTTTATAATCTCTTTAAAAATGTTCTGGGGCCTAATATAAATATGGCATGCGCACAAAAAACTGAAACTGGCATACGCCACTTTCCACGCAAAGGTTGTGATCTATAACTTGAAAGGAGAGTGTGGGCCCCCCGAAGCAAACACTGACCCATGGCTTTTGGGCGTACGTACACTTTTAAGAACGATCCTACACACAGTTTTATAAATGAAGTCTCAGATCTTCATCTTTAGTTTTTCTTCTCAGATTTCAAACGGTTCAGATGACAGATTCGGGATCTTACTTTGAGAAGATGACGATGCCCAGCAGAAGGAAGATGAGGAGGCTGAAGGAGAGGAGTCCAGTCAGGATGAAGACGATAACCTCACCTGAAAGAGACACAAACCTTCAGCTCTGCCAGCAGCTGGATGTGACTGTCAGCTGTCACCTGGAGCTCACCTGGACAGGTGGAGTTCTGTGGCATCATGGGAGGTTAGCTGAGGTCGACAGCAGGAAGGTCAGCCTGGATGAGACCATCAGTAAGATACCGTCAACGCCGAACCACAACAACACACATGGACTTTCCAGACTCACACCTGATTCTCACCTGTTCTCAGTCCATCAGAGACCAGCTGGCTCTTCGGTCCTGGTCCAATCTGGTTTATTTCACTTGGCTCTTCTGAAAAGCTGAAACCCTCCACAGTTGGACCTGAGTTGTGTGAAAGCTCTAACCTTTGCCTTGTTGTCAGCAGCGTTTGTTGTCTGTCAACCACAACAGACGAAGGGGAAATGTACAGAAGCAGCAGTGAGTTTGAGCTGCAGCCTGAAGCTCAGTGTCGCCGCCTGAGGACTCACCTCGGGTCTGACAGACAAGAGCCAGACCTTCAGTCCTGAACGACAGAACTTCTCTGGTCTCGTCATTCAAGGTGGTTTCAATGGAAATAATAATAAACTAATCAACGGCCACTGCAGGTTCTGGGGATCGAACCATTTAATGCCTTTAATTCAACCTGCTGGGCCTCCTGAGCCACAGTCAGACTCAACAAATCCACAACAGTCAACGTTTTCAGGTTTTCATTTTGAACAATAAATTAACATTAATGTGAATAAAAGAAGAAACAGATAAAAAATGAAATAATCCACAAAGCTCAGTGATTTCAAACACAGGCCACACTGGTGCTGGTCTGGATCAGGATCAGTCAGATCTGCCAAACAGACAAACTGCTTCTTGTTGATTGAAGTGAGTTGGTCTGGATCAGAAGAAAAGCCGGCTCAGATGGTGCATAGGACACAGACAGGAAGTGGCCTCAGAGACCCTGAGTGTGGTTTCCTCTCTGCAGACGAGCAGAAGGGTTAGGCTTCTTGTCGTTTCCCGACAGGAAACGACAAGAAGCATCTTCAGACTGAGCAGCTGCCCAGAATACGTATGAAAGAGAAGATCAAGTGAAGATAATATTATGATTAATAGAATTTTGTTTAAATTGAAGTTTAAATTACTCAAATGCCTGTCAGTCACACAGTAGCCCCGCCCCCTAACCCCTCCCCTCCTTCCTGGTCTGTTTCCCTCTAAATGGAGCTTCATTTAAAAAATGAACATCATGTTGTACTGAAGACTGTAAACTAGTGACTGAGACCAGAAACTCATCAGAGAGGAGGGGAGACATTTTCCCATTGACTTCACCACAGTCTGACCTTTTTCTGGAAGCAGCAGCTGGACAAACAGAAACAGGGCAGATTTCTTTTCTTAAATGTTTCAGTGTTTTTATTTGGAGACACAGCAGCTGATGAACTGATCCTGATCCTGAACCAACTGGAGCTGAAATCTGCATCAGGACACAAACAGGTGACTCGTCGTTTTGTCTGCAGAATTTAATTTGTTTGCTTGGGTATTTAGTTACAGATCAACATTATCACTCCATATACAACTACAGGTACAGCATTTTGTACAGTTCATATTCAAATACATGGTTTTCATTGGCTTATTTACAAAACACAGTTTATGTACATGTTTTCATGTCAGTGCAACGTCACGTTCTCTCAGCAAACACTTTACAAAAAAGTTCTTTAAATAAACACGTCTGGTTCAGATCTGAACTTAAATAAAAGGCTACAGACACTGACAGGCAGCTCAGTAGTAGATGTAGTAGTAGACATCACCTGCAACACTGAACTATTCCTCTGGCGGTGGGGGCGGGGCTTCTGGAGCCAGGGGGAGGGGCTTCAGGTGTTGGATTTACAGTTGTGTTGTTCCTGGATTTTGGAAATTGTGCTGAAATTAACCCCAAATTTAAAAAGAGTTTCAGCCACAGCTGCGGTTAGCTTAGCATTACACCAGCTGCTGCTTGACGGCACATTCACAGCCAAAGAAGAAAAGAAGCTGACAGCTATTGCACCTTTAAACAAAGCAAACGATACCAGTCAGGTTCTGAAGAGGTGGAGTTTCCCTTTGAGCCACGTGATGACGAACACGGACACAAACTGGACGTGGTCGTGTGCAGCTCGGGGGGGTGGGGTCAACATAAATATCACTCATATGTACATTTCCATTTGTTCAACAAACGTACTCTTTGCAAAGTGAAAATAAAGTTTCACTCAGTGACAGACGTCTCTCCGTCACGACACCACCTTCATAAATACAGCAGCTAAAAGGGGTGGGGCAAGCTGGAGTCGTCTGTTCACAGTGATTAGACGTCTGCCTCGACTGACCTCAAGTCAGAAAACCTTCAGAGGAAAACAGGAAGTGAGATGGAGCTCAGATCTGACTGGCGTTCTGATCAAACAGGATTCAATTCTACATCTAATCAAAATGCATCAGTTATTGGCTTCATATTGGAAATGCTAAACTTTGAAACGCGACTCCCTCTTTAGTTCAGACGAATCAGCTAAAAGTGCATTCAGACAGTCTCCATTTCTCTGGTAGCCAGGAATCACATGGCCTTGTCTAATGATGTCGTCATCTGCTTTGAGTGAAAGCTCAGTGGGGGTTCAAAAGGGCGGGGCTAAAACAGGAAGAGGAACCGCCAACTGGGGAGCTGCCAACATTAACTGAACCAGACCGACTTCCCACATCAGGTCTCTGCAGGTCCTGGACTTTAATGAAGGATTACCGGACTTCCCTCTGTGTCTGTGGGTATGGCGTGACCTCAGCAGACCCCCCCCCCCGCCCCAATCTCCACTCAAGGGTCAGACTACATTAGATGCTACTGAATGTCGTCAGTTGCATTCTCGGTAATGTAGGAGCCAAACGGTATCTTTGGTTCTGCTGTGGCGACCTGACTTGTACAGACTTCGGTCTAATTCTCCTGATACTTGCTGGTTCCTCACTGTGGGGGGGGGGGGGGGGGGGGGGGGGGCTTAAAACAATAAAATCAATCTTATAAAAACAGGAAGAAGAATGTTCACTGTGTTTCTGCTAAACTCATGGCACCTGTGCTAAGCTAACTGTGGACACAGATCATTGCACCAATCACAGCTGATATTTGGCAGAAGTTTTGGCAGACAGCGCCTCATTTCCTGTGGACGTCAGGATGTATGAGGGGGTGGGGCCTATTTTGAGGGGAAGGTTCCTGAAATGTGTACCATGTCTCCTACTCAGGAAGGAGGCATTTCATTATTATCATTATTATTATTGTTATTTTTAATACTGTCAGAGGGAGGCAGGGCTTTTGGCTGATCGACTGCAGGAAGTGATGAGGTAGCCTGCGACCTGTTTTCCTCAGCAACGCTGAGAAGACCTTCTTTAAAGATTTCAACTCGGCGTGGAGCTGCAGCGAATTCGACCTCAGGACACAAGCGCTCATTTAGTCCAAAGCTGAATCTGGATCCGTGTGTTCAGACCTGGACCTCATCATTTGGTCTCACGTCACCTCCAGGTGTGAATGTGTTTTTGTGACAAACGGACAACAACAAAGTGACATCACTTCCTGCCATACATTCAGAGATGTTTGTATGTCGCATGTATGTGATGGTGAAGGGTATTCACACGGGGGGCGGGGGAGAGGGGTTGTTTTATTGGGCTCATCAAAGTGCACCAACTTAGTGCTTTCACCAGGTCGCCGTCATCATGGCAACCTTTGCACTAATCTAAAAGTTTGTGTAGAAAGTGCTGCAAAAGAGACAGAGTGCCATCCGGCTCTGAGCGTCTGGTGCGCTCCGCCCAGAGCAGCAGGAGCGGGGTGGGGTTGGCGAGGAGGCGGAGCAGGCGTCCTGCTGGCTAATGGAAGACGACGTGACATCACTGGAGGACGCAGTACTTCTTATAGTCGGACTCAAAGTCCTCGTCCATGCTACTGGTGTCGGCCATCTTCTTGCCATCGATCTTTGGCAGGAACTGGGTGTAGTCGACGCCTTGCTGTTCGTAGAAGAGGATATAGGCGGAGTCGGCGTCCACCTCCTCAGAGTGCACTTCCTGTTTGTAAACAAACATAATATGAGAACACTGTTCTGCCACAGAGTAGCTTTTCTCAGACACGAAGTGTTCACTGACTTTCAGGAAAAACAACAGCAAAACACTGTTGCCGCCTCGTCTCGCAAGTTCTGTAAATGAAGGCAGGTGTGCATTGTGGCGTGCGGTCTCACCTTACAGCTGCTGTCGTTGTAACAGTACCACTTGTTATTGGGGTTCTTGGCGTACGTCACGTAATGGCCTCCTCCCATGATTCCTGAATGACACTGAGCAGAAGAACAGAAACGGTTCACACGTGTTTCAGACAGAAGCTGTTGAGGTCAAAGGTCACTGTGACTCACTGATATTGCATAGAGGTTGTAGATGGCGTCCAGACACATCTCTCTGTGCTGCAGCAGTGAGCCATCGGGGTCCATGGTGCTCTCCATGCTGCAGTCTGAGCTCAGCCCGTTACTGTCTCCGTTCACCAGGACCACGTCACAGTGGCTGCTGGATGCCTCGGTGCTGGACGATGACTCCGATGTCACCGTGTCTCCTGATGCAGGAAGGCCCACCCCCTCGCCTCCATCTGTGTCAGCCTGTGTGGCGTTCTCCTGTGGCTCTGCCTCAGCATGGACGGCTCCATCCAGGTTCTCCTTGCTGTTGGAGAGACGGTGTCTGCTGCCCAGCTGAGGCAGACGGAGTCGGCCAGGCCGACGGCCTCCGCTGCTCTTCGGGCTGCCAGAGGGGCTGCTGGTCCGGCTGAGGGACGGTGCCGACTTCCTGCTGGAGGCGGGGGAGGCTGTTGGGAAAACAGACAGTCAAAGGTGCCGCTCAGCTCGTCTCATTTCAGTTCACTGTCACGTCGAACAGGTGGTACCTTTATTGAGGTTGCAGAAGCCAGCGGGGGCAGAAATGGAGGACAGGTTGTCCTCTCCGACCCTCAGCAGGTCCTCGCTCTCGCTGCGGGAGTGGAGACAGTGCTGCTCCAGGTCCCGTGGCGCCAGGAAGGCACTGGGGTCAAAACTCTCCCGCGGAAATTTGACGATCTTCTGGGATTTGATCCAGCGACCGTTGACAAACTGGAAGCGCTTCAGGTGGACAATCTGAAGAGAAGAGCCAATGTCACACTCACAGACATGCATACCCCACAAGACCAGAGCTCTGGTCCCACACAGTCCGAGTCCACTGACCAGGATGGGCGGCAGCCTCCACAGGTCCAGCTTCTTGGTGGCGAGCCGGTGGGTCTTGCACTTGGAGCAGTAGTAGAGCTCATCTTCACCCAGCTCCTCCTCGCTGGTGAAGGCCTTCAGGCAGCTGTCCAGGCTGATGGGTTCTGCCTGGGCCCGGCGGGACTGTTCCACACTGCAGTGCTCCTCCACTATCTGAAAAAGACCAGGAGAGCAGAAGACCAGGACAACCTGGAGATGAGGAGATCTGCTGGATCTCACAGATTTAACTGAGCAAATCAGCGACACCGTGTGGTCAGATGTGAACCCACAGGACCTGTTAAAGGGGCCTGGTGATGAAGGTCTGATCTCATCATCACCTCATTCACAGCCTGATGGGACGGACACACTGAGTGTTGAAATGACACTGACTTTATCAATGAGGCAGGTGTGTGTCTCTCACCCTCTCCTGGGAGGTCTGGTAGCGAAGATGCAGGGCAGTTGGGTCCCAGTCCACAGCGATGTAGGCGTTTCCAACAGACGCTCTGTCCTCAGTACAGTCGATTGTGCAGCCCCGACAGAACCTGGACACACACACAAACACGCACACACATCACTGTCAAATGTAAGTGTGTGTGTGTGTGTGTGTGTGTGTGTGTGTGCAGTCTTACCTGTACCAGGGACACCAGGCACAGGAGTTCCCGTCCTTCCCCACCACCCGTAGAGTGAAGGGATACTGGTAGCCCATACTGTCGTCGCTGCGGAGGAGATTCAGGTTCAGATCACGTACGTTTGAAAAGAGACCAATTGCCCCCGGCATCAGATTGGACCTACCAGTCCTGAGCATGGTTACTGGCTTCCTGTGGGGGCAGCGGGCTGGCGAGTCGGGACACCTGGATCCAGACGGCGTCATAAAGGTCTTTCTTACTGGTGTGGACGGTGCAGGGAACTATCAGGGGCATCCCGAACAGGCTGGGCCGGTTCTTCTGAGCCGACAGGAAGTACAGCTCGGTACGCATCTGGAGGTGGACAAAGAAATATGGAGGTCATTCCAGAGACAGGTCAGGGTCAGGAGCTGAGACTGTTCCTGCTCTCACCATCTTCCTGTGCATGGCGATGATGTAGCCAATGAAGGGGCTGTCCAGCACCGGGGTGATGTGTCCATTGCTGACCCCATTGGCCAGCAGTGTCTCTGGCGTGCTGGGCATCAGAGCGCTGGGCCCGCCATTTGGGATGAGGATGGGCTTGTTGCTCAGGTGACCGTTGGCAGTGGAGCCATTGGCTATTGGAGTGACGTCTGAGGGCGGAAAGAGGAGGCGTGACCATGGTGAGTGTTGCCGCTTAGACTGACCTTTGACCTGAACACGAGGGGAGGGGGCAGCTCACCTGTCAGGGTGGGGGAGCTCAGCGATGTCGGTGAACCCGGTACCGGGACCTCAAATGCACACAGGAAGCCGTTGACAGACAGACGCACCTTCTGGTTGTCCAGGGGGAAGTTCTGAACACAGAGACAGCAGCTTGGTCAGGAACACAGGAAGAGGAAGGTGAAGGTGAAAGCCCTAACAGTCCACCCTCAGTGACGTCTTCTGTCAGTCTCGCAGTACCTTGATGTTGGAGGTGTGGACCTCGGCCAAAAGGATCTGCTCCGGCTTCAGGCCGCACAGCTCACTCAGCTGTTTCTTCAGCCCCGTGTACTTCTCGTCCATGTTGAGCCTCAGGCCGAAGCGAACTGGCGTGGAGCCGTCCAGCTTAATGACTGAAAACACACCACACAGGCTTTAGGCTGCGTCAGGACAGACCGGAACTCACAGTCCTGCTCCGGCCTCACCTGTGATCTCCAGGTGCATGGAGCTGTCCATGGGGAGGGGCAGAGACAGGAAGTTGAAGGGATCGAAGCGAGCACTGATGTGGCCGCAGGTCTTACACTTCACCTGGGACTTCAACTGACCATGGAACAGATCCACCACAATGGAGCGGTTCCTACGGAGGTGGTTCTCCCAGGCCTGCGCACACACACACACACACACACACGCACACACACACACGCACACGCACACGCACACGCACACGCACACGCACACGCACACGCACACACGCACACCGTTGACAAACAAACCACCAGGTAAAAGAGAATCAGCTCAACTGACTCCTCATCGTCTGTGAGCAGGCGGAGCCGGTGGTCAGTAGTGACACAATTCAGCCAAAGATGATTTTAATTTTTAACAGACTAAACAGTAGAAGAAGAGAATGCTCTCAGACCTCAGATGCCACCTCCCAGTCAGGCCGGCCGTCACTGTCCTTCAGCTCCACATAGGGTTTCTCGTGGACGCGGTTCAGGTCTTCATGAAGACCGTCCAGCAGGAAGGCCAGCAGCTCCTGGGAGTCCTGCTGCTGGAAGCCGTTGAAGCGCGGAGCGTACTTTGCTATCGTCCACTGGAGAGGAAGTGATGACATCACAAACAGGATTTAAACGGCTGCTCGTAAAAACAGGTAAAAACATTAACAGGATTTAGGCGGTCCAGTTCTCACTCTGAGTTTGAGCGGAGCCACGTTCTTCTGCGTGCCGCTCCACAGCTCCATCACCAGGTCGCCGTAACACTTGGCCATGTGACCTCGCATCCCGATGGGGTTGGTCCTGTGAAACAACAGCATTCGGTTAGAGACGGCGCTCAGAGCAGCAGGGATGCAGACGGGCAGGGGGCGGGGCAGCACCTGTTCAGCTCGTACAGATGTCTCCCTGAGATGAAGTAGTCTGTCAGCGGCTTGGTGTTGCTCACACACTGAATACTGGAGTTCATGAAGCAGGTGTTGCCGAGATTACTGAGACCGGTGGCTCCTTTCTCTGTAGGAACTGTACGAAAAGACAAGGACACAGCAGTCATAACAGAATTAGACCTGGAACCAGATCCAGGTTTCATTTCTCATACATTTTTATACATGTAAGGAATTTGAAAAAAAGAAATAAAAATTGTAAATATTAAACATAGGAACATAAAGTCAAGAAGTCCTCCTCCATTACCAATCATCTACCTCATGTGTGAGCAATCCACCAATCAGAGCACATCCCAAAGGTCAAAGGTCACACCTGGTGATCACCTGCTCACTTACCTTTGTGTCTGTCCATCTTACTGCTGTTGGCGATGAAGGACATTTCCTCAGGCCAGCTCATGTCTTTGTTTCTGACTGTGGAGGGAAAGCCATCAATCAGAGTTTGCTCATTTTATCTTGGGAGGGGAGGTGGGGGGGCAGATTGATGGGGGGATCTCAAACCTTCAATGACTAACTGCTGCTCATCGTGGATCTTCAGACTTTCCAGGGTGTGGTCTTCATCGTCCAGGAGGGTGAGATAGTTCTGTAGAATGAGGACAAACTTATTTTATTAACACTTAGAAGATTAAAGCTGCCAACAGCAATAAGATCCTGGTTTCATTTAACTTATGAGAACAAGACCAAGAGGATCATAAATTTAGACTGTGACAGGAGGACGCTGCAGTTTATACTCGGGTTAGGTTAACCCTAACCCTCAGTGAACACAAACCAGATAACTCATAAAATCCTTTTGGAGCCTCTGGAGTTAATTTTTTTGGTCCAGATGATCAGATGACTAATGAAGAACAGTCAATCATCGGAAACTTTCCTTTTGGCTGAGTAACCAGCGTTAAAGAGCCGAGGCTGAATTATCAATCAGGCAAAGCCTGCACACACCCCTTGAACAAGCAGGGGTCGAACGGCCAAAGTCAGGGGGCTGACCTCACTGTTGTACAGCCACAGCCTCATGTCCTCCTCCTTGATGCGGAGTCTCTGGGACAGGTACAGGTGGATGTCCTTGATGGTGGCCATGCGGCTGAAGCAGCCTGTGTAGGCCAACACCCTCTTCAGGGGGGCATTGGGGGACGGCACATTACCTGTGAGGACACAGAGAGGACCAATCACTGATCAGCTATCTCCATCTGAAGTGTTTCAAAATAACAGCCTTGATTGAAATCATCATGAGTTTAAAGATGTAAAACAATCACAGGAATGTACAACAGCAGGGTGTCGACTGAGGATTAGTTGTAAGGAAGCAGCAAGAAAAGGGCGTATTCTGTCAGTCCGTGCAAACGTGATTGTTCAATCAACTTAGTGAACAAGGTTTTGATTATACAAACCAACCAACATTAGTCCTGTTAAATCAACACAAAGCTGGAATTCGCTGACGATTATTGAGAAAATTATTCGTTTTAATATCTGATTTTCAAGTGTAAATCTCTGCTCTGCAGACTCGTCCATCCACACAGACCGGTAGTTCAGCTCCACCACAACATGAAGAGCTGATCAGCACGGCGTTCTGTGGACCGGAATTAAGTCTCCTTCTGCTCTGATGTGATGAGATGATGACGTCTCCAACCTGATTACTCCGGAACTACGGTTTATTTTTGTAACTTTGTGAACTGCTGTGCATTGTAAAATTAAAGAAGGGAAGCTTTACTTGTTGTTGTTGCTGATATTTAACCACATTAATATCCCAAATATCTAACGAGCTACATAAAGCAGATATAGCTCATGTTCAGGTATTATTTAGACTTATTTATTAGTAAAGTCTTCCTGTGCGATCTAATTATAATATTCCTTTTTTGGTTTTGCTGTTGTTCTTTCATTTTGTTTGTTTTCTAGTTTTTCTTAAGATTTTTTTAAATGTCTTGTCTCTGGACATTTTAAAGTTTCCTTCTTTATGTGGAGAAGGAACAAAGTCTGTGAAGATGGACAGTTTGAATTATTCTGTGACAGCAGTCATTTCCCTTATGAACTGGTTCATGTCACCACCCACTCCGGAGCCCCGAATGAGCTGAATCAGTCCACAAAAGGAGGATTAAATTGAGGGGGTGCAGGTTTGCTCAATGAAGCGCTTGTCGGCGGTTTGCTCTAGTCTTGCTGCCGGCTTACATTACCTCTTGCTGGGGGTAAATACGGTGGGAACATTCGCAGGCTGGTCATACCCATATTAACCCAGATGTTGGACTGGGGGGAGCGTGTCGCCGGCTGCTGGCGGAGGAAAAGGACATAGCGGGGGAAGAGCTCCAGCTCGGCTTGGCCCGTCTTGCTCTCCAGGATCACCTGGGGGGGTTTAAAAACAGCTTAAGTAGTAAAACAGTAAAATTAATAAACTTTTTTAAATCTTTAGGTTGCATACAGCCTGTTGGATTGAAACACAAATTTCTAGCAGTTCAGTCGGTCATTACTCATTAAGTCTGAACAATCATCATGTCCGGGTTGTGATGAGGAGAACAAATACACAAATACCACAACTACTGCTAACTGCTCAAACTCAGGTGGACAGAATTTCACCTGATGACAGAGGTAGCCATAACAGAGTTTGAGCTCATTTCATTGGCTGGAATCCTACTGTCTCTCTTAATGGTTAGAACCGGCCGCAAATGGCTTTAACATTTTATTTGTTTTTGCAGCAGTTAAATTACACTTTAACACTGTCTTACTGCTCTGTTTTAAGCATGTCCAAGCAGTTTTAATGTCTGTGCCTGAAAGCTGCTGTGTGAATGAACTGTGCTCATGCTGTGTTCACTCACCGGCCGCGGCAGGCTCAGGTTGGCGCCATACCAGTGATAGAGCGCCCGCCACACCGGCTCTGGCACCATCTCAAAGTCTCTGCTGGGCACCAGCTGCAGGGAGCGCTTCAGTCTGCCGCCTTCCATGGTCAGTGTGGGGGCCTGGAGGGGGCACAACACAAACATCAGAACCTCAACACGTAGGACTCAGCTCCAGGAACTGATGATAGACAGGCAGTGTCCTTATGGAAGGCTGCTGGACTGAGACCATTACAGTTAAATAAAGAGATAAGACTGAGGAGGAAGAGGAGGGGGAACACACAAAGACATACACAGACACACATAGACACACACACACACACACCTTCATGGGGTCGGTGGTGACCAGTGGCTGGTTGTCGATGGCTCCAGGTCTCTGTGCCATCAGTTGGGAGGGGAAGTGGCCGTTGGCTGCTGAGAAACACTGGTTGTTGTTGTCCGACACGTTGTGCTGACGGGCGAAACAGCTCTCTGTGGCAGAGGGGGCGGCCTGGGGGCTCAGGGCTGCTGGGACATGGATGGATGGATGGATGGATGGATAAAGACCACTATATTTTCCCTTCCCACTTTTGAATTGAACTAGGTTAAGATGAGTAAAATAATTCTTTTCCATTTTTGCTTTTGTGAGTCGTCCTCTGCTGCGAAGTGTGTTTGACTGACCTGTCTCTGTAGCCTCAGATGCGCTGGACACAGCGTCCGGTGACCTCTCCTCGGTGGGGCTTACCAGGTCAAAGGTTCCCAGTCCTCCCAGTCTGTCCGGGGGGGCGGGCTCGATGGTGGCCGTGGCCATCGGACTCCGCAGTGAGCTGAGGATGGACGGCTGCTCCACCACGATGCCCTTGTGCTCCTGGATAGGAAGACAACAGCAGGGACTTCCCTGTCATTGTTTAAAGTGACATCAGGATTAATAAGGCGTCGTCTCAGTTGGAGTCACAGCGGGAAGTTAACTGTGACCACAATCAAAACTTGGTCGCCAAAATGCTCATGTTGTGCTTCAAATGTTAAAATAAAAGAAAAAACACAAACATAGATTAAACCAAAGCACTACTGACACATGCAGAATCACTTTCAGATAAATGTTAATATCAGGAAGCTCAGCGGAAACACGACTGCCAGTCAGTGAAATAAACTTAGTAAACACAAAGTCTACAAGAATCATAAACCAAAGTGTTGACAACATAAAGGCACAAAATTAAAAGCATCATATTCAACTTCCTGGCTACATGACAGGGAGCTTCAGCTGTGAACGGTGACGGCTTGCAACATCATTAAATCTATTCTTAAACTTACATATTTGACGTAGTCCTTCCACTGCTGCCACCACAGCATTGATATGAGGAACCAGTTCTGGCCCTGCTGCAGCCCATGTCTGCTCTCCCTCTCTAACCAGCCCCTGCACACACACACACACGCACCCACGGACACGCACACACACACACACACGCACCCACGCACCCACGGACACACACACACACACACACACACACACACACACACACACACACACACACACACACACACACACACACACACACACACACACACACACACACACACACACACACACACACAGACCATTAGGCCCAACCACTGATCCCCTGAGGCTTGCACAGGTAACGAGGACAGGCACATACCGGATGATTTGCCCCTCCTCCTCAGGAGTGGCTGGTCTCAGGCCCAGGACGATGTGACAGACCTGGAATTGGAAAAGATGAAGAATAAAAACCTCATTTCATGTTCACCAGGAATCAAGCCTGAACACCTGGGGGTGCACACACCTGGAAGAGCAGGTTCAGGAACTCATTGGCCAAAGCGCTCTTCACGCTCCATATCTGGTAGTCCTCCAGGGTCAGGTGACCCATCTGTGGAGGGAAACATCAGCACATTTTTTGTGAGACTGGAACTACTCAAAGTTATAAATATAATCATATTACAAATAAAACTGTGATGAAAAATAATAGACGCCACAAAGGAGGAAATCAGACAGACAGAATGCAGACTACAGAGTCACCTTGGTTGTGTCGTGCATCTTTAAGATGTCATCCACTATGTCCGACACGCTGCTGTGCAGCTCCTAAACGGGAACAGCATATTTTAACATCATCATCGACTTTGTGCTGAGTCTGGTTCTTTGATGTCATATGTCTTCAACGTGCAGGTCCAACCCTGATCTCTGGGGGCCTCAGAGCTTCACTGAAGCTGATCTGGAGCTAAACTTACGGGGAGTGTGTCTGTGCGATTGTCCTTCCACACCTCCAGCAAGGCCACAACCATTTCATGGAGTTCATCTCGGGACAGAACACTGTCACGGTCCACATCAAACACTTTGAAGCAAACTGGCAGAAAAAGAAAGTAAAACATGGTTATGAAACACAACACAAACCTCTGCAGCTCAGTCTATTGGCAGGAAATCCAATATGTTCACCGCTGCAGAGATGAGACTTGGCTTCTTGTGATAAAACATGTCGCTGTAATTATCCAAAGCTTCTGGGTTTTATTTATCTGTAATGATTCAGAGCCAATGTGCAGCTTACATTTCTGTCTTTCAGCGACGGGCCCTCTGCAGCAGGCTGAGAGTCCACAGGAGATCTCCTTAAAGTCGATGTGGTTGTCACGATTTTCATCAAAGGCGTGAAACAGACCTGGAAAACAAACACACAGGTGATATCTTTTAGTCTTTTTACAAGGCTGCGTTGACCGATGAGGTTGAGAATTAAAGGAAGAAACACCATGTTTGTCTATACAGATCACCCAGAACATTATGCCCGGTTGACCCTGCAGATCTGGACTCCTCTAGACCTCTGAAGCTGAGCTGTTGGATCTGGACTTGAAGGTCCAGCTCATCCCAAAGTTGCGAATATAGCCCTCCCCCTGACAGGTGCGATAGCAACCAAATAATTCACGTTACTGACGTCACCTGTCAGGGTCATAACGTTATGGGTGACGCCTCACCTTCACTCAGTGAGGCGTGGATTGGAGGAGAGACCAGAGGGACAAACGTTTCCAAGTCAAAGCGGCCGGTTCTGGACTGGGCCTTCAGCAGCCAGTAGCGTTTCTCCAAGTCAATAATGTCCGACTCTTCCACTGCAGGAAAAAAAAAAAAGAAGAAGAGTCAGAGGAAAACCAGGTGGAGTTTATTGAAGTTGTTTGTTCATGGAAATTAATTAGATATAGACTGATTTTAGTCCGTTGGGTCACCTATCTGGAGCCAGAAGGCATTGGACAGCACTAAGGCCTGCTCCTGGTGTCCACATCCACATTTATAGACAGTCTGGTTTGATCAATTCAGATGCTTTAGGTAAATAAAATGCAATACAGCACGAGTCCTCTCAAATGGAATGATCTGCTTCACCTTTTTTAATAAAACTCAAATCATTCAACCTCCATTATGTTTCACTGCTGACATCTTTTGTTATTTTTGTCATGTTTCAATGATAATTTCCATTTGTTTCTTTCTGGATCATGTGATGAGGTAGAAGCTGAAAATCAATAAACCAATAAGTCTTTTGATAGGTGATAATTAAAAGAGTCAGCTGATAATTTCTGGCTCCATCTTCTGAACCTACTTCCGATAAAAATGAAATAATTTTCTTTCATTGGTGCATTACATGTTTGTGGTTATGATGGTGATGTAATGGTGACCACCAGGTGGACGCCGTCTGACTCATCTTGTATTGAATGCCGATCAGACCAATATAGCAGATGACACTGGCAGGGTCGATGAACTGGCCTCCTCCCTCCAACAGGCTAATCCAGAGATTAAGCTAATAGGATTCAGTGGTTAACCAGCTAGCCACGGGCATGGAGCCGATTCATAAGACAGGTGTCAAAACAGACAGGTCCCTTGATGCCTGACAGATCCACCAGCTCCATTGGGTCCTGGACCTGCTTAGAAGCTGACTCTCTGAGGAGGGAGGTAATCTGAGAGAGGGTCTTCTCCAGGGTCTGGGTCACTCAGGGAGGTGTCCTCTGACCAGCAAGCATTCAGTCCCGTCTTCACGGCTATCTGCCACAGAAGTTTAACGGACTAAAAGGAAGCTCGGAGCAGCAGATGAATGATTCAGGACGTAAAGGGACGGAATGGATCCTCAGCAGGAAATAACTGATCAATTATTGATGCTGATGGACTGAAGCGGGCAGCAGAGATTGCATTCAGGTCATTGGAGCTGATGCAACAGATACATCATAGGATGGACACATGGACACATGGACACACACGGCAGCAGCTTCATTTTGATTCTGTGGTCGTCAGATGGACGCCGCCTCTGTGATGCCACCCTCAGACTGAGCTGATGCACCACCGCCATCTTGGCATTGACAGCCCCGCGACTAACTCACAGCTAATCAAAGAGAAGACATTGAACCTGAGTTCATGTTTGTTTGTGGCTATCATATGCTTATCCAGCTGTCAATCAAAAAGGCTACGCCCCCTATCCTCCATCACTTTAACCTTAAAAAACAGGAAACAGCTGAGAAGGAAGGAAGAAACAAAACGATCTCCAGAGACCAGAAAGAGGCTGATTTCTGCTGTTGGATTTTTAATATGGCAGTCTGTGGGGCTGGCTCCCTGCTGGAGCTGGACTTTAGTCGTCTGGACAGGGCCTGAAGGTTCAGTTCGTGGTTCAGACCCAGAGGTTGAGGCTTAATCTCCTGCTTCTAGAAAAGATGGTTCAGGAATTGAGGTCACGTTGCTATTGATCAACTCCTCAGAATCTTGTCGGAATCGTAACAGGGTTGGTGCTGCAGGAGTCTGCAGACATACAGAGACGTTCAGAGATCTTCAGAGATATACTTTCTGACACACCTGACGCAGAGATACCATCCCAACACTTAATTTATCCCCAAAAAGTCAAAATGAGGGTGGCATGGCAGCATAGCGGTTATCTCTGCTGCTCCACAACAAGGAGGTCCTGGTTTGGTTC
The DNA here is from genome assembly GCF_900963305.1 of Echeneis naucrates. Lineage (NCBI taxonomy): Eukaryota > Metazoa > Chordata > Actinopteri > Carangiformes > Echeneidae > Echeneis > Echeneis naucrates. The sequence continues at coordinate 25,202,664 of NC_042523.1, read as the reverse complement.
CCAGCCTGGAGCCTCCAAAGACATCCTGTTTGGGTTCATCTGTGACTCTAAACTGTCTCTAGGTCTGAGTGGTTGTTGGTCTCTGTCTGCAGACCTGTCCAGGGTGACCCTGCCCCCTCGCCCAGAGTGAGCTGGGATTGGCACCAGAACCCCCTGTGACCCAGAAACGGATCAGAGGTAGAAGAATGAAAACTGTTTTTTGTCTGGGTATGTCTTACACTGAGGGCAAACATCTTAAAAAAAAAAACAAAACAAAACAGCTTTTTGTCATTTTGAAAGAGGTGGATATAAATCAGGGAATATTAGATCCAGGTCATAGAGGGAGAGTGTGTGAGAAAGAAAGCACAACTCTCTGACAGTTTAACACTAGTTGAATCACATCATTTCAGGTTTAAACCGTGTTTCTCTTTAAACCAAAGAACTTATTACATAAAAGGCTGCTGGTTCAATAATGCCAGTTGGAGGTTGAACATAACACCACCAACAAACACTGAACATTAAAGTTGGTCACATCTGAAAGTCCGTCAGCTCAATTTTGGTTTCCTTGTACGCACCTAGAGGGGCGACTCTGTCCGAGTGACAGCAGAGATACCATACCATCATCCAGGGAACATCCTTGTAGAGGTGTCGCCACAGCTGCCAGGAGTCATGGGAAATTATGTCTTGCGGCGGCCGCAAGCCAAAGGCTACGCTATCCCATCCGGACAGAGTTTATTCCAACTGATAATGTGTTGCAGTCGGAGGCAAACACGTTTTGCGGCGCTATCAGCTCTGTCACGAGTTAATCTGAACGCTCTCGTTCTGGACAGTGTCATGAACCAGGAGTGTGTCAATCACTCTCTCACACAGACACACACAGACACACACACACTCTTACTTAAGAGGATAACCTGGAGAAGATTAAAGGGCAGTGTCCATCTCAGGCTCTTTCCAGCTCTCTGTCCTTAATTGGCAAAATAAAGCCGGCTAAATTTACTTGGTCTGAAACTGTAAAAGAGTCACTGTATGTTTTTATTCTTTGTGTGGTCACTGTAAAATGTGACTGGCCCTGAACTTTAAGCTTTCTGGTTTTTTTTTTGGATTTTTTGAGTTTGGGGGGGGTGGGGGGGTGGGGGGCAGTGATCTTAAAAATGTTTCAGCATGTTTTTTAATACCTTGAACATAAACATTGTTGAATTACTGATAAAGTTGTGTTTTTGAAAACTGGACTTTAATGGAGTTTGTCAAACATGGTGTATTCAGTTTCCTGCGGTCGATGAGATACACAAGTTGTTTTTGTTTTTCTGGTATAAACAGGCAAACATTTGTATTATAAATGAGGACGATTATAAAAAAACAAAACAAAACATGGGTTTCAGTGGTTTAGGGGGGTTTATCTGTTTGACCTATCATCTTACGAACTGCTACATTCTCTCTTAGCATTTTAAGCCTGAAGTGTAAACACAGATCCCCAAAATGCAGTGTTAATTGGTTGAAGTGGGCAGAGCTGAAAAGGGACAAAAACTGGGAAATCTTAGTTTAACTGCTGATGTCAGTCAGAGTGATGGTGACGGTTTAATAATGTTTAAAGAGTCATGACAGTAAAGGTGTGTTTCTGTCTTTGTCAGGAAGTATGAACTTCCTTCTCTTTACAGACTCTCTGTGGGAGGACTCACGGTGAGTGACGCCTGCCAGCGTCTGGTAGAAAGTGGGCGTGTCGCTGTCATCAGTGAGCGTGACACACACCCCCCCGGACAGAAGCCACCTGGACAAAGTGAAGGCCTCCTTGTTCTGCAGGAGCCAGTTCCTGAAGCGCTCATAGTTCACCTTATCGCCCTGGTAACACACAGACACACAATTCATTGATTAATTAATTGAGTCTTTTCTGAGGGAAGAATCTGACTTGGACTTGAAAAGTGAACATTTACTGTTGGTTAATTTTGGCGTGAACTGAATAATGTGTGAAAACTATTGTATATCAGTAAAGTCTGTTTAACTGTGATAGCTCAATCTATATGAATATATGAGAAAAATAAATTCATGTAGAGATGTAACAATAGAGGTTTTCCTCCACTGTTGATCCCCTGGTGTACCAGACCGGCTCCCAGACCCCTGCTGCGCCTGGGGGGAGGTCTGTGACTCTGTAGTGACCGATCATGACATCTTCTGATAGGTGGAGTATTTATAACAATGAAAATGCATCAATAAATCAAAAGGCTGGATGTCACAGATCAGTCTGTTCACTGTTCTGACTGAATATCACAATTTTCTCCTGCTTCAAACTAAAAAACTAGGAAACAAAACAAACATGATGAGTTGTGTTTTTAAATACGAAGTAAAAGTTATGCTGATTAGTGATGCTCAAACTGAAGTTATTGTAATTACCACTTTTTTTATGTGTTTGTTCCCATAAGTGTCTCTGTGGCGACAGACAGGATGTGACGTTCACTGACCTCACTGAAACATTTCTTCAGGGATGTTGGTACTTCTCCATCTAGGCCTTGAAGAAGAGCCTCTATGTCTTCTCTGGCAGCGTATCCTCCCAGATCACTGACAAACAGGCTGAAGAGGTCTGTGAACACACACACACAGTCAGAACAGCCTTATCACAGGAAGTCAGGCCTCCAGTGGACAATGGAAGCTTTAGTGTTGATAACATCCTGATGGATCAGACTTCATGCAGTACCAGAATTAGAATGAGAAAGAGGAAGAAGACCAGGTTCTGCCTAAAATACTGGTCCAGTGAGCATGCGAGTCCTGATCCATGTCTCACTGTCCCCCCTGTAATCTGCCACACTTCACATTTTGTCCTGTCTCTGCCCTCAAACAATCAGATATTCAGTTTATAACTTCCTGAACCTGTGGGGACCTTCTTTAAAGGAGATGTGTTCGTCCGTCCAGAGTTCATCCTGTCACACGATCAGAGGTCAATAAAAAGCCACCAAATAAACAAACTTACATTTGGCTTTCTCCTCATCTCTTCCTCTGGTCAGAAGTACCAGACCCACAATCAGATTGTTGAAGTGCAGCCCTTTAGATGAGCCACCGAATGAGTTGTAGATAACCTGAAAAAAAAGAACAAAAAACAAACACAAAACACACACACACACGAGTCAGAAATGTAGGCAAAGTCTCACTTTACTGTTAGTCTATTAATCTTCAGAGTAGCGACAGAATCGACTGCTCAGCTATGATTCTGATTCCAGCGTTTCAACATTTTTATCTGAATAAAAATGATCTTTTATGACGGACTATGTGTACAATCTGTAGTTTACTGTAGATCTCCTGTAGTCCTCCATCAGAGGTGACCTGTGGCAGTGTGAGGAGCTCCGTGTCCAAAAAGTAAAACGTGAGATATCAAATCGCAACATCACTTTGGTTTCATGTTTCTGCTTCAGAATAGTGTTTTTGGTTGAAGCAGATTCTCTGTCAAACAAAGAGGAGTTGCAGACTCCTGGATCTGGATCTAGAACAGGATAAGAACCAGGACCGACAACAGACTCAATAGACTTGAATAGACGGAACACACGAGGTGAGTCTGCAGTCTGAGAACTGATGAAGTTGCAACTGAAGTCCACGTGTGGTGAAAACTAACAAGGAAAGGAAAGGAAGTGAGTCATAGGATGCTTTTTTCCACAAAATAGCCTCTGTTGCAGATCATTGACTGCCACTGAAAAAAAAAAAGTCTTCTTCCTCCTTTAATTATGTAAAAAATATTCTGTTTTTAAAAATGACTCATGGGTGGCATGATGTGAGAAAACTACAATTATTCAAATTATTAGTGTTACTATTATAACATTTTCAGAAATATTGATCCTGTAAGATTTTTATTCAATTTAACCAACTGTCAACCTTCCATGATGTCAGAAGTCAAATTGCATTTAAGTCTATGGGAAAATGTAAGATGTGACGAATTTATGGTCTCAGTCTCTAGTTTCAAGATTTCAATAAAACATGATAGAGGTCTGATGCAACTTAAAAAGGAGGGCTCACAGTCTGATGGGTAACGCCCACAGAAAGGTGACAGTTCATATTTAATTCTCAGAAAAAACAGTTGTTTTTGAGTCAATGAAAACTGAAGACTGAATGAAAATGAAATACTAATGAAGAGACAAAACTTCAGCTTCAAAATGGATCTATTTTATGAGGATGTCATTCTTCATATATGTAGATTTGTTGGTAGAGAAGCTGCCTGTCTCACTGAGTGTGTCTGTGAAGGGAAAGTCCGTCCTCTGGTGGAAATAAACCGATGATGCTTTAATGAGAAGTACTACACACTTGTCACTTTACTGAAATAAAAAAGTCAGGCCTGAAAAGTCCAAAGATAAAAACCCTGTAACGAAAAACTCAGTCAGCATTGTTTGAGTTGCTACTGTTGGCCCAGATGTTGTGGTCTTCACATGTGTTCATTTAATCCGAAACCTGAATTCATCCTGAAACCGTGGGGGAAGCCCAGAGACAGAGTGCTGAACTAATACTGACTTAGGCAAGTGTGAGTCAGTATGAGGGCCCACTTTTATTCTGAGGGGGAAAAAACAAACACACACACACAACACACCCCAAAAAACCCAAAAACAACAAACAAAAAACCCCAAAGCAACAAACAAAAAACCCCAAAGCAACAAACAAAAAACCAAAAGCAACAAACAAAAGACCCAAAAAACAAAACAAACAAACAAACAAACAAAAAAACCCAAACAGGAAGTCTGAGTTTGTCCTGTACCCAAGAAATTAAAAACATGGTTTTGATTGACCATGAGGCTCCAGAGGAGAGACGGACAACAAATCCAGTCCTGTTGAACGAGCAATCAGATTTCCCTCTCACTGGTGTGACTCACCTCACCCACTTTGGGGGGGACTCCATCTCCCAGTACCTCCCTGTAGAAGCACTGCTGGGTCATGTAGTAGGACAGACCGCTGGTCCTTTTGAAAGCATCCTTCAGCCGCTTCAGTTCCACATCAGTGACTGCAGAGACCAGATGACAGAGGGGACAGTGTCTGATATCGGAATGTCTTTGTCTCTCTGACAGGGATGTGACAGTGACGATGATGATGGACTGAGCTGACAGTGAATCCATCATATTAATGTTATACTGACAAAAACTGCAGATGAATAAACTATGTTATAATAAACACAGATCAGTAACAGCTGGAATGAACAGTTCTGACTCCAGCCTGTAGAGGGCAGCAGAGTCCAGGGGTCTGTTTTACACGGGAAGAGAAATGACTGTGCTTCCTTCGTGGTTCAGAAAGAAAATAGGAAATTCCAATTTTTTTTCAGTGATTTTTCCTGAGCAGCATAAACAGACTCTACACCTACACTTCATACATGATTATGGAAATAACCTGTAATTCTCTGTCTTTGTTGCCACTTTAACTTCTCACAGGCTGATTTCCTAACGTCAGTTTATTGAGCTCAAACACAAAACAGCTCTTGAAGTGTAAAAACCCACAAACGGTCAGAAAAGGGATGGAAAAGGAACCAAGAGACTGAAGTGGAAAAATAATCAATCATATTAAACAACATGGATGGAGAAACCAAAGCTGATGTGATTTTAACACGGACAGATAAGAGCACAAATGACCTCTATAATCAGCTGAGAATAAAAACAACTTTATCTATATGACTGAGGCAAGACACACACAAACACACTAACTACAGTTGCCCTTGTACATCTGGTCTAAAGGTAGACTTCCATGTGGTCTCTGATTCTAAACCAGGTCCAGGTTCTACATTAATCCAGTAAAAGTCTCAAAGGTCTCAGTCCTCAGAGAAATGTTCACAGTCTGGTTTCAGAAACTGAACCTTAAAACCAGCTGGGAATACCAGCTCTGGGACTGTGTGATGTCAGTCAGGGCTTTTTTGGAATTACATTAAAGGAAGAATTCTACTTAGTTCCGGGCACAGGAGCAGACATTTTAAACCATGTCATGGTTTTATTGGTTATGTAAAGCAGCAGTTCATTGACTTTCTGGAGTTTCTGCTGGTGACTGTTGGGAACAAACAGTCAAGCACATAAACACATGTCCTTTCTGCAAATTTACTTTACAAAAATAAGAGATGACAAGGTCATCAGGGGTTTGAGAGGCGGATCCAGAAGGTGTTCCTGCTTTTCCTTCCGCAGATGCGATTTTTAAGAAATGTCTCCAAGTCTCCTCACGTTCAGAATCATCTCCACCTCAGCCAATTCTGTCCTGACTGTCCAACTATCTTTATCTGATCAGGACAGCATACAGAAGTGAAACAGTAACGGTTCAGTCAAAAGGTCACAGAGTCAGAGGATGGAAGAAAGATCCAGATCCTGATCTGGTCAAAAGTTGCACAAAGACACAAATATCAGACATAAATTCATCATTTTCACCATCGATTATTATTATCTTTAGGAGAAAACGGTGATCTGAGTCCTCAGAGGGAAAATTAGCAAAAACACAATCAGAGTTTTCAGCTCAGCAGGATGTTCAGACAGATATTCTATCGACCAACCAACCAACCAACCAACCAATCACTCATGATACATCTGAGACTCAGCTGATGAGCTCTGGATCAGAATTCTCCCCTTCAGACCTCCACAGTAAATAAAGAACACGTGAAGCTGGTGAATTAGAGATAACTGTTGTACTGTACTAGTGAGCTGAGCTAAAGACAGATAGCACTGAGGGATGACGACAAAACTGTCCCAGTTAGATGGAGGATGAAAACAAAGGAATCCAAATGATGGAGAACACTCTGTGCATTGTAGAGCTGTGATACGATGGGTGGACACTGGGCTGCATTAACTGCACTGGTTACCATTCAACTCAGGGGACAATAGCTCTGATTACTGCAGTCCTCCCCAGAACAGGCCTGGGACCACAACTTACAGTAGCATGCTGAGCTTTTTTGCAACACACCTGTGGTCTAAGACACACACACAGTACCGGCAGGTTCCCTCCATGCGACCACTTCTGTAAATCAACATGGCAGCCGCGCAGTGACAGGCCAACCCTGATCTGTGACTCCACACTTGCTGTCGTTGTCATCAGCGACACTGGAAACATCCAGTCCAGAGGCTTCTGGAGCAGAATGCAATTCCTGGACTCACATGAGTCCTGCTGACCTTTCAGTCACGCTGCACTAGAAAGACCTGCAAGCACAAACACACTGACTGCCCTGTTCCTGAAAAGCTCATTTCACCTGCGACCACGAACCAAACATTCACCACCACCACCAACGTCCTCATGGATTTATATGAACAGAGAAAAAAATGAACCAAATCCACAAACCTTCAGAGTGACACTTCAGCTGCACCTGAATCACAGGTGGAAATAATTAAGTGTCGGGGTCGTCACTCATCCTTCACATCAGTGTAGGTTCTGACCTGAACTCTGTTTTGGTTCAAGCTTCACTGTGCAGCTTTCTAATGCAATTGTGCGTTGTTCTCATTATGTTGTGCGTCAGTGAAGTTCATATAAGCTTGTGTGGTCAGATGCTGCAACAGAGACTCTGTTGTTGTGTGAACTAATTCCTGGATGCAACTTTGTGGTGGTTGTGTTTGTTTGTAGTTTGACCTCTGAGGTTCATGTTGTTGCTGCAGCAGCTAGCCTGCTATGCTGCTAACTGAACACTTCAGCCACATCACTGCTCTTCATATTTACATTTTACATATTTAGGTTTGACATTACACGATTTGTTCCTGTTTATCCACCCATCCATCCTCTGAGCTACACAAAACATCTGAAACTGATGAATCCAACAACAGAAAATCAACCAGCATTAATTTTAATCACTGACAAGTCATTTCACCCCTTCTTAAGATAAACTGCTCTGGTTTGACTTGATTTTCAAAAACAACAGATGTGAAGAAAAATGTAAATGGCTAAAACTTCTGCCAAATGAGTAAATGTAAATAGTTTTGTTTAAAAGTAGATTTTTGGGCCAGAGACGGGAAATGGAGACTCTACAGGAGCTGAAACTCTAGCAGACATCTGAAAACCTGTTGCCTGGTTGTTCTCATATAATCTGCTGTTTGTTTCACAAGGTGTGAACGAAACCAGCTGGTAAATATTCAAATGTCATTAAAAGCTCTTTGTTCACACTGAGATAAGAGTCCACTATAAGATGTGTGTTTGTGCAGATCATAATAGTTAAAAGTGGAAGATCAAAGTTTTATCATAATACAGCTGAGTTTCTGTCAGCTCAGAAACCAGAGAAAAAAAAAACAAAACGTATTGAGTAGGAAAGAGTATAATATTGACCAATTATTGATCCAGGAGGATCTTATGGTGTGCAATTACTTTAGCTAAATCAGTTTTTATTGTTTTCACCAAAAGAATAAATAAAAATAAATTAGTTTTGTGATTTCAGTTTGTTTTAGAGTTCATGTAATATTTTACCGATTGTCATGATATATAGTGAAACTGTCATTCGGCTCAGGTGGGTGATGCCACAGCCAATCAGTCCTGGATCAGCAGAATAAAGACAATCAGATATTTGGAGCTTATTTATTATCATTACTACTCCCAAGAATGAGAACTCCTGATCAGATAAAGATAGAAACTTCAGCTCAGCTGTAGAATGACCCAAACACATCAGAGGAACTTTTCTTTGGTTATTCTGCTTTACACAGTTTTATTTGGAAAATAAATAATAATAATAATGATAATAATAATAAAAAAAAAAACATTCAGTGTGTGTTTTAGTTAGTCCTTGTGTTCTGAGCTTCTCTCCCTGATTCCAGAGAACAGAGTCTGAACTAATCAGAAAATCAGATGATTCTGGGAGAGTTTTAAACATAAAATACAAAGAAATGTAAAAAAAGAAAATCCTTATTGTGACTCTACCAGCATTGATGACTTACCAATAGAGTCCTTTGTCAAAGAAAAAGATATTCCAGCAGTCTCAAAAAAGCTCTGATATTTTTATTTGAGGTTTTGAATAACTCAAGTCACATACACACCCTGCAGGTCACACACAGTGTTTAACTCCATCCAGATAATCTCTCTATCTGCAGCCAAACTGAAAATGCACCACAGTGATACGCTGCCGTGTAACAATCTCAACAATAACCTGCCCATGTTTCCATAGCAAACACCACTCTGGGTGCCTCTGTGGCAGCAGCAGTCAAATCTACATCCAAATCCAGGACACAGAGCCAGAATGCAAATCAGCGGTCCATCAGCAGGCTGATGAGGCTGCTGACATCCACCATTAAACAAACAGGAGGACAGGCAGCTTCAGGTGACTGTCAGAGCACTGACCACGGGAGCTGCATGATTACACTACAAAGTGGTGGACCACAAAGGGTCTGATGCCCTGGAGCGCTCCTCCAGAGGCTTTCTGGGAAAAACAGAGGTCAGCTGATTCATTCCAACCACAGAATGTCCATAGACCTGGATCTGGACTCTAGGTCTGTAAAGTGAAGCCAAAGCTGAAGAGTCTTACACCTCCATTCTATTTAATGACAATCAGGGAGCAACTCCACTGGCTGTAAATCGAAGGAAGATTGTATTGAAGTCTATGGGAAAATGTCCCCCAGTCCTCCTCAGCTCCACCTTCTCCTCCAAATATGGTTTCTACTTGTTTCAAAGAGACAGCCAAGAGACAAATTACAGACTGGAAGGCTCAAACTTGATCACAATGCTGTGAACACGTTTGTGTGTATCCCTACACTGTAGTAAAACAACACCACAATCAGTCTACATCTGAATTACAGAGTACTTCTGAAATATTAACAGATGGATCAACTTATTTATTTCGTCACCACTGTTTCTGTGAGTGTGCATCTGTGGAAGGCTGTTACAAAACGAAGCAGGAACACTTCTGGCAAGGTCAGACAGGTTTTGGTAATTGAACATTATCATTAGGTATTATCTGCTGCAGGGACAATCACATCTCTGTGAATTACCATTTAAGAAGGAGACGACTGTGAACATTAACCTCAAAGTTACTCAATACAGAATCAAACTTCACATTCTGGATAATTTCACAACATTAGAAATGTGTCATCTTCATTCTGCTCTCAGTTTTATGTGAGTATTTATTGGCCCAGGCTAAAGAATGTATAGTGTTCAAACACCAGCAACAACAGTTGAATCGCTGATCAACATGGAAACTTTTTCATTTCTTATCCATCACAATAAAATCTTTATTGTAACTGATTTCATCACTTTTATACTGCACAAACCTATCTAGCACAGATCCAGGTTTATTAGAATATATCAGAAAACATTAATCTAAGACTTGTTGAGGCTAATATCTGAGCATTAGCAGCATTTGTCACTTGAGGAACCTTTGAGAAAAAAAATAATGCAAATTTCACTGTAGTTTCACTGTGTTCCAGTACTTATAGACAGAAACCGTAAAAGTGAACAGATAAGATACACTCAATCTCATAACTCGATGCTGAGAGGATCTCAGCTAACGACAGGAACACGTCAAAGCTCTTCCAGTAGGATGCTTTCTGACCATCATCCTAATGGGGCGAGACTCCCTGAAAACTGACCCAGTAATGGCTACAGTCTGGCCACTGTGGCAATTAGGAGTACTGCCATGTGACGGGTCAGATAAGACTGGATGGCTGAATAATTCCACCACCCTGAGTTTAAGTGGTTACACGTGATCATGAGTGTGGGAACGGCAATTAGACTGAGGAATGTTTGAAAAAAAAGGCCACCACCCTGAAAATGGGCCTGAAGGTGAGAATACGCACACAGCAGGTCATAGTTAGCCATGCATGGACCTGCTGTCTGTGTGACACCACCACCATCATGGTTCAGCCGATGTGAATGAGTGGAGCCACAGAGGGGACAGCGTCCTGGATCAATGTGTAACAGCCGGACTGACAGAGGTCAGCTGCTGCCAGCCCGGGGAGTAAAGTGCAACAAGAAGGCCATTAGGGATAAGATGTGTATGTGCTTCCTGATAAAGGCTCACCCACAGCTTGCATAAGTGCATAAACATCAGCTTTCCCTCCTTCAGCCTGGAGAGCAACAAGAGTCTGGAGCTGCAGCTCAGAGGCCGCTGAGGAGGCAGACATGCAAACACCGTTCACAACACCATGTTAGAGTGCACAAACGGGCAAACCACACACACACACACACACACACACACACACACACACACACACACACACACACTGACATTAGCTTGAGCCGAAACGAGCAGAAAGAGACAAACAGAGAAAACGAACAAGGCTTTCCCCTCCGGAGGAACCAGCTAGTTGTCAGGAAGCTAGCTGCGGTGAAACGAGCTAACGGCAGCACCGAGCTGTCAGACAAACACAACACAAATTTAACACACTGCAGGCCATTTGAACAACAGCTGTGACAAATGACAGCCCCCCCCCGTCTGCTTTGACAGATATATAGAAAACGTCACACCATACTCCGTTTAAAAATCTGCTAATTTACGGTGTCATTCCTGATGAGTAAACACACACGCTTCAGAAAATACTTGTCAGTCCTGTTTCGATTTCTTAATGAAGAAAACTTCCCTTCGGGCCGGGATTAATCCACATATCGACCTTTATCTCCATTTAATTTCAGGTTCAAAGATAAGGAAACGCTTCGCAACGCAGCCAAACTGAGTCTATTTCGGGGGCGACGGTCTGAATTGCAAGCTTAGCTCAACATTAACCTGAACAGCTAATTAAAATCCAGGCAGTTTATTGAAGAGTTTCTGGGCCGAACTCAGTAAAGGACCCCAGCGGAGCGGCAGAGGCCGTGTGTTGTTGTTTTGACAGCCGTCCCGGCTCCTCGGTCACCGGGGACACTTAAAGCCCCAGACCGCAGCGTGCAGTCCGGCCGTCCTGCCCCTGCGGACCGGGCTAGCCTGTAGCAGACATCCGGCTAAGCTAGCGGCGGGGTTAGCGACTGGCCGTCGGCTTACCTCTCTTCACGGCCTCGTCGTACGACAGGAATCCGATCCTCGACTCTTTGGCCCCCATGTTCCCCTCATTTCATTGTCCTGAGGAAGTGAAGGCGGTGTGGGGAGCGGAGCCGGAGCGGTCCGGCCGAATCCATTTACGGAGCAGCAGGTTCCTGGTGTTGTGTCTGCGGTGAACGGGTGAATGTTTTCAGCGACGCCTCCATTCTGTCACATGATCCGGCTCCACAGGTCAGTTGATCGGCCCGTCACAGCAGACGGACAGCACCGACGGGAACCGTCAGTCTCGACTCCGGCTCATTAAGACTCATTAAGACTTTTAATGAGTTTTTAGAATTACACAAAACACCGCCTGGACTCGATGTGCGCGGGCACGTCGAGCTGCGCGTGTCGGAGTGGCGGTTGGGGAGAAGGCGGAGCGGCGCCATCTTGTGGCGCTTCCGCTGACTCATAACGGTCTGAGAAAGGGAGTTTAATTTAATTTCGTTAAATTTCAAAACTTTATTATCTCATCGACACACAGGAACAACATTCTGCTGCTGTTTACCGTGTTTATAGCTTCCGCTTTTAAAAGCTGTTTGATTAACTCTACGGAGCCGTGACTGGTTTCTGGAGTCTGGCGAGACGTTTCATTTTTAAACGTCACCCGGGGGTGTGACGAAATCAAGACACGCCCGCGTGACGTCACACTAAATCCTCAAAAAGAGGACTTTGATCGGACAGGAACTTTTTTCCGGATCGTCACTGAGTCACTGAGCTGAAATGAAATTTGACGTTTTTCTGTACTGGCCGAATATTGTCGGTGAGAATAAAGTAGAGAGTTATGTGGTTTTGTACGTCACGTGTGTGTCACAGCTCAGCTGTATTTGCCCCCTCAGGGTTCTTCCGGGTCGCTCTGGTGTTGGCGGCCTGGAGCACCTTCCGGACTCCCGCCGTCTTCGTGCCGCTGTACGCGGCCTCTGTGGCTCTGGATGGTAAAGTGACGTCAGCTTATGACGTTGACACGTCACAATTATAGTCCTTGACGTCATTATGTGTTTCCAAAGGAGTGGATGGCTGGTTGGCCCGGAAGCTGGACCAGACCTCCAGGTTTGGAGCCTGGATGGATGTTGTAGTGGACAATCTGGGAAGAGGCATGTTGTGGAGCCAGCTGTATGAGGTGGCGCACACGCAGACACACTCCTCCATCTTTGGTGTTGTCAGTAAACAGATTGTCAGCTTGTGTGTGACTGACTGATGTTGTGTGCTGTGATGAAGTGGGGTTGGCTGGTGTCTGCTCTGGAGTGGTGTGTGTTTGTGTGTAACCATGGCAATAGAGGCAGCAAGTGGAAGAACAGCTTCACCAACAGCCCGCCAATAATCCAGGCCATTATGGCGAACGGTAAGGAGCCTGTCTGACGATGACACAGATGCTGAGGATGGTGGTGAGGATGAAGAATCCCAGTTCACCAAGCTCTGTCCGTCAGGGTTCCGGACTCTTCTGGGCCTGTGGGTGGTGAGCGGCCTGCACTGCCTCCCCCTGTGGCTGTATGGGCTGCGCTGGGGTCTGCTGTCCGGCTGGCTCTGTCTGCCGCTCTGGGTCCAGACTGGGGGGACGGCGCTGCTGGCTGGGGGACGCCTGCTGGCTCTGACCGCTGAGGTAATGCCTGATCACCTGTGATGACCTCGCTGCTGACGGAGCAGCTGTTAGTGTGGTCTCCTCCTCTCTGCAGATGTGGTGCATATGGACGCACATCGATTACCTGACAGAGGACAGAGACGACTGAAAACCAGGATCGGCCCCGTCACCTGGACCTCTGCCATCTTGGTTTCTGAACCATATTTGGAATAGGAGGTGTAGCTGAGGAAGAGTAAGGGGTGGAGCTAACCTCCTGTCTTTAGACTACACAATAGCTTTAATGTGTTAACTGATGAGCCCAAAGGAGAACCCCCAATATCAATAATTTACTATCACATTAAGGATCTAACAAACAGAAGAGAGTCAGTAAAATGTTTAAACTCATGAAAGGAATAAAAGGCATCATCACATCAGCACAAACAAGAAGTCTCTAATGATGACAGGAAATAATCCAGTTTATTCTCAGTTCAGGACTGGTGCTTCAAAATAAAATGTCCAACACAGAAAGCATGTGTGGTGTGAGTTGTTGTTCATTATTCAACACAATGTCTGAACAGCTTTTAACAGGAAGTGAGGTCACTGAATCTACCATGAACCTGAATAGGTGACCTGTTTCATTTTACTGGGATGTGAATTCATTTTAGATTCAGGTCCTCGATGCTGTATTTCACAGTCTTCCCTGAAATCCCCAGCACGCAGACTTAGTCCGTGGTGAATGTACAGGTTTTCCTTGAATGGCTCACATTCAGACACTCAGACACTGTTCAGTCTTTGTGGGGGGGGGGGTTGACAGGGTTTATTGTTTTAACCACAGAATGTTCCAGTATGAGGCCCCCAAGGGATCAGGAAAAGGGCCCTCAGGGGTCCCAAACTGTCTTGTTTTTGTCTGAGTGTGACCACAAGAGAAAAGAGCACAATGGTGTTCGTGATCAATGGTACAAGTTTTAATGTTTTCGCAGCTAAATGGTGAAGCAGTAACAAGTCAACAGACAAACGTCCCCTAGAGGGGAAAGGAGACGTCACAGCTTTAATGTCCATCTCTCAGGCCCCACCCCCTGACCCCTGACCCCCGACCTCCAGCTCTAAGCCACCTGACTTCCTTTCAGATGTTAGTGGATGTCTCCTTCATCCTGCCTTCAGGCTCCTCAGGATCTGTTTAGACACTTTTTCCCCAAACAGGAAATGTGATATCACAGGAAGAAGCTGGCATGTGATCCTCAGTGAAAGCAGTCAGGTCTAACCCAAGAAGAAGATATATATGGGGGGGGTAAAGGGTGTAGCTAGGCATCCTTTTAGGGGGCGTGGCTAAGGCTGGAACCCCTCCCTCACTCCACCTTTGGGGAGGAAGACGTCCGACACTGAAGCGACAGCAAGGCAAAGCTTCTTTTCTTCATTCATTAAAAAGACAGTGGGTTCTTGAAGGCATCACATTCTCAGCAGATTTCATCTCTATGGTTACACCAAATGACTTTAAAGGGCAAGTTCAGACTTCTTTTTTGTTCTGGATCAGTGGTTCCATAACTAAGGGTCCCCACAAACAAACACACAACTGGGCTTCTGAAACTGCTGGTCTTATCTCAGACATGAACACACACAAATTCAAAGACCAAATTGTAAACCTGGACCAGGACCCCGGTTCTTAAGAGCCTTAGACCTTCATTCTATCTATTGACCATCAGGGGGCGGCTCCACTGGTAAAAGAAGTCAGACTGTATTGAAGTCTATGGCAAAATGTCCCTCCTCCTCCTCAGTAAACATTTTCCTGATAAGTTTATGGTCTCAGTCTGAAATACAACATGATGTTAATTTTTTTAAATGATGCTCCACTTAGAGGGAAACAGAGCAGGAAGGAGGGGAGAGGTTAGGGGGCGGAGTTACTGTGTGACTGACAGACTGTACCATCCAATCAGGAGAAAGTCCAGAGCAGGTTGGATCCACCTGACCTGCTCTGGGTTGGTTAGAGGTCAGCAGTTCATGATATTCCAGAGAATGAATGCTGATGAGGTCATTTGGACGTGGAGGCTGCTGTTACACAGTGTGTCCTCCAGAGAGCGCCAACAGGTTCACCTGCACTCTGAAACATCAAACCTTCCAGCTTCTGGGAACCACTGAGGACCAGCTCCTGTTTCTGTGAATTTAGTGAAATGGCCCTTTAAATGTCACTTCACTGGTTGTTTCCAGGATTGTTCAGTCTGTTGTGAGCACCAGGACAGTTCAGCTCTGTCAGGAGCAACTGACGGGGAAAAAAAAAACAGGGACTTTGAATTGATGGGAATATGACAGGACAGAGAGGAGAGGAAAGGCCAGACATACAGGTAGACAGGCAGGCAACACACACAGACACACACCAATATAGACTGTTGGTCCCCACCACAGTGCCCTTCAGGGTATATTAGGTTATTTAGCACTTTGAAGTCCGTCTACAGGCAGATACCTGTGAGCTGGTGTAAGGCTGGTTGTCAAAAGTGGAGGACCCAGAGTTCTATCAGTGGACACACACACAGACAGACACACACAATCACACAAAGGGGCGGGGCTCTGAGCCTCTGTTCATGTAGCAGCTTTCTTTTTTCCCTCCTCTTCATATCTATCTTTTAAGTGTTGAGTTGCATTCAGGGCTCAATGGGGAAAAGCATTATCAAAGGGAGGCAGGCTGGGGGGGCTACATGAACATACACATTGGTATATAAGTTATTGGCATTTTAATGATGCTATTATCAGGAGTAGGTTGAAAAACAAAGAATAGACAGTGAACACAACAGCACTGAAGTCTGATCTGTGTAACAACAAACCCACTGGTTCAACACATTCCACCAAGTAGTTCACTAACAGGCCTGTCCTGGGGGGGGGGGGGTCTACAATCTGCACAATCATTTAACTGTACAAGTGTCAAAAATACTCCACAGTGTCCATGTGTGATCCAGACTGATGATTATGATGCTGTGACCTGGAGAACATGGTCGAGTCTCATGGCGTTCAGAGAAACACCAGCTCGAATACAAAAACAAAAATACGTCCTGTAGCTCCAAACTGAAAGAGAAAAGGCAAGTGAGACTCAGAGGAGGACAGCTGGTCCCTCGTCCTCACAGGACATCTGAGGGTTTCTTCCTCTTCTTCTGTGGTGACGCTTCACTCTCAAGTTGCATCCCGGTGGTTTTTGTGGGAGTCAATGAGGTTTGATAATGGTGTCCTCGCTACTGTTTTTCCATGACTAAATGTATGTGTGTGTGTGTGTGTGTGCACGCGCAACTGAAGCATCACATCCTGGCTCGTCTCTTGTCCTCATCAGGTGGATGCCCACGTGTCTCTTTCTTCCCCCAATCCCTCATAAAAAAAAAAAAAAAATCAGCCGAGACAGGGGCGGGTGGGGCCCAAGCTCTGAGCCAATAGGAAAGCTTGCACCACCTCCTGCGTCTGCTGCGGCGTCGTGTTGACGTCCTCCAGGGCGTCGGCCACAGCGAACTGCCGGTCCCTCAGTCGGTTCCAGTTGGACAGCACATTGTGGTACTCAAACACCTTCTCGTAGTTTCCCACAGAGTTGTACAGCTTGATGAGGCCTCGGTAGTCGTACTCCAGGCCACTGTAGCCCTCCCCGAACAGCTTCTTACCTGTGACGCACAACAGTTAACAGTTACACAACTCCCATCACAGCCACACACAACATGGCTGCTCCTCGGCTGACAGTTGGAACAAACTTGAGGTTCAACAACCAATCACAGTGCCCCTTTGCCATCACAATATTAAACTCATCGTGTTGACTCCACTCTCACACCACCAACCCCCCCTCTGACCTATAGCGATGGAGCGCAGGTAGAGCCGCTCTGCATCATCATACTGGTTCATGTCATAGTTGTAGAGTGATGCCAGGTGACCCACAGACAGAGCAACCTCGTAGTCCTCGTGGCCCAGAAGCTGCTCCTTGATCTGGATGGCTTTTATGTGCATCTCCTCGGCCTCCTGGGGAACAAACACACACACAGCTGGTTACCAGAGATATTAACACCCAACACACACACATGGACAAACACAGACAGACGGTTCACCTTGAACTTCCTCATGGACTGGTACAGTCGTCCTAAATTGCCATAGTGTTTGGCCGTCTGGACGTTGAACTCTCCAAAGGCTTTCTTGGCGAGCTGCAGCGAGGAGAGGTGCAGGTCATGAGCTTCCTGCAGGAGGCGTTCTTCCGTCTCTTTGTTGTGGCAGTCGATGGCTATTTCCTCCAAAATGAGGGCTGATGGGAACAGAGATTGATCACTGCTAACACAACTGTATCATGGTTAATTATCATTAAACCAAATATATAATATTAAATATGTAAGTGTCTGTCATCTGTCTGATAAATGACTAATGGGGAAATCAGAGATTATTAACTGTTGACTCTTCATCTTCAAATGATAAACAGCTGAGTCTTATTAATAATAATAACAACAATAACAATAATAATAATAATAATAATAATAATAATAATAATAATAATAACAACAACAAACTGCATGTGTAACATCAGCTGGTCCTAAATCATGAAGATATTTATGAAGTAGTCAAAGAGACATCAGGGACATCTCTCCCTGATTTATTCAAGTCAAACAGCTTCTGAACTGATTCAGTGAACAAAGCAGTAATCTATTGATGAATGGTGTGATGATGGTTTTTCAGCGTCTTTATAGATTAGTAACAGTTCTGAAATATGTCAACACCAGTCTGTTTGTCTGCATTTTTATGTTGAGCAGAGTTTGAGACACAGAGGTTGGTGGAATTTCCCACAATTCCTGTGAGATGCTGCCCTGCACACAGTGGGCAGCAGTCCAGCGTGTCCCAGAAAACAGCCTTACCTTTGACCCTTTTGGAGGAGGCCAGCAGCAGATGGTCCTCAGGAAGAATGTGAGTTATGATGTCTATGGCACGTTCTGCGTGGAATCTGAGGGACAGACACAGTGACTGACTCAAACTTGGCAACACATTCTTGGTCCTGCTCAGAATAAACACTTCTGAGAAAGTCAAGTGTTTCCAGAAGCACAGTTGTTTTCAAGCACATACATTGCAAAAGTGGATGAGAGTCTAAAGAGGTTGGAGTGTTACCCAATGCTCAATGAGGGCCTTTGTGCTTAGAGGAGATGAGTCAAAATATAAAAACATCTTAAACTTGACTGAAAGTCATTTTTAACCCTTCAGAGTCTCATTTAAGCTTTCCTGATTAAAAATGTCTCCAAGTCTCCACATATTCAGAAACATTTAGTAAAACAGAAAAGTTCTTCTTGTGTGTTTGGGTTGTTTCTATCTTTATCTGAACAGGAGTTCTGCTCATTCTTTGGAGTAGTAATGAAAAAAAAAAATCAGCTGCAAATATCTGATTGTCTTTATTCTGTCAACACAATAAACTCAGAAACATACAGGACTGATCCAGAGACTTTGGGTATACAAGCAGCTGACAGCTACACAAACAAATTGGGCCTTGATAGAAAGACTCGAATCTCTGGTTTTCTCAAGATCAAAGATCAGTGTGGAGAAATGTTCTGAGCAGAGTGATTTTCGGGAGTGGGTGCACTTCTGTGGATTTAAGAGGGTTAAATCCATCAGAGCCTTTAAACACATGCCTCGGCACGTGGCTACGTAACATGAATACAAGTAGAGCGAGTAACACAGCACACCATCAGTGAGTCATCATGTGCTTCATCTATAAAGGAGCTCATGTCTAATGTAATTAGCCAGTTGGTTGAGGAGGAGCAATTAGTTTGTAAGATTCATTGCACTCACAGAGCATTGTCAAATTTCCCAGAGCTGTACTGGTGAACATATGAGGAGTAGGCCAGGTCTTCATGGGCCGTGGCCACGTGGATGTTCTTCCCCCCAAACACAGACTGTCTGATGTCCAGCGCCGTCTGGAATTAGGGCAAATTTTTAGAATGAATCAATACAGCTCCTAAAGAAACAACAGAATAAATAACTCACACACAATTATGCTCCTCACCTGATAAATAGCCACTGATTGGCATATGTTGTCTACATTTAATAAGTAAAATCCATAATCTAGCAGCGTGTCAGAGTACTTGGGATGCTTGTGACCAAAATGTTCTCTGTAAGACAAAGACACACTTGGAGTCAGCGACATGAAGGGACAACAGGGATATCAGGACTCATGGGACACAGCAGGTTACCTTGCTAGAAACACTGCATGTTTGATCAGCTGCTCTGCTTTTCTGAACTCTCTCTTCACCACACAGGCCTGCGACACAAAGACAAGGTCTTCACACAACAGGTCTGACATTACAACACTGTCCGTCATAAATAACAAGCTGCACCGGTCTGAGCGTTACCTTGGAGGCTTGCCGGAGGACATCAACCACTACTTTGACAGGCAGCCCTGGAGTTATTTCCTTCATAGCTTCTATACACCACTTATATGCCTACAAGATGACACACCAAAAGATGAGACAACACAACCTGCTGCGCTGTACAACAAAGACACATTGTCTTAATTAAACCTGCTCCCGTACCTCATCATAGTGGCTTTTGGCGAAGAGCAAGGCGCAGAGCTCACCATACAGCGCTGCCTTGTTGGCCTGGTGGCCATGTTTGGCTAATTTGTCCATGTAAGACTGAGCGAGCTTGAAAGTCTC
The DNA here is from genome assembly GCF_900963305.1 of Echeneis naucrates. NCBI lineage: Eukaryota > Metazoa > Chordata > Actinopteri > Carangiformes > Echeneidae > Echeneis > Echeneis naucrates. Next base: position 25,182,584 of record NC_042523.1, on the reverse strand, counting down.
CTCCCCCAGGTGGTACTTACAGTTTCCATTACGGACATGAAGCAGCCTGTAGGCACAAGACAGAGGAAAAGTCTCAGGTGAATCTACAGAGATAAACCTTGTCTGATTTGCTGTCACATTAAAGTGACAGTTTGTGTGACTTAACGTGGGGTTGTATGAGCACATGGTGGGTTACAGGGAGGGGGATGCTCTCCATCACCTACCATTGGCTGTACTTGCTTTACTTGGTTTTTTTGCCGAAATATAGAAACTGCTGATTTATTTTATCAGATTTTACTAATTAATTGTTTATTTTGTTTCTATAAGTTAGAAATGAGCTCTTTTAGAAAAGTTATGGTGCTTTTATTTTGAAGTCTGCAGGTCTCAGGTCTCCTTCACATTATGGAAATGGAAAACAATTTACAGTTTAACAATGTGATTTTAATTTTTAATACAGAGCCATTTATGTCTCCATGTTCTTCGAGGGATGACGAGCGTTTGTTGAAAAACGTACATTCTTTATTCTGTGTGCTGGGGGCGGTTGGACATGTGCACGGTGTTGCGCAATGTTTTAGCCTTAATGTGAGCTTTTGCCGTGAAATAATATTTGTATTAATGGATTTCTGTGCTGCTGCTGTAGTGGTTGTAGTTGTCGTTCTGTTTCAGTTGTGCTGTTGTTGGCCAATGGTGTTTTGCATGAAAAGGGTTAGGGAGACACCAAACATGAATTTCTACAAAATAAGCTCCAAGTGGGTAAGAGCCAAATGCCCCCTCCCACTACAACCCCTCCCTGTATGAGATATTCATCTACAGTCAGTGTTACAAACAGTGTGTTATTCAAGTCAGCACAACAAATCTCAATACATACGCTCCATGAACTGGAGCTGTCTGATGTTTGATCAGTGCAGGCTGATGGGGGGCTGATTCCAGCTGTTTTTGGGTGAGGGTCACAGTCTGGGCATAGCTGACACACGGAGACAACAATTCATAACTATGGAGAATTTAGAAACCCCTTGATAAGAGAGAGGTTCAGAGAGGTTCAAACCCACAACTGTGAACCGACAGTGCTAATCACTGATTTTCTGCACTGCCCAGCTTAAAAAAAAAAAAAAAATCAAATCAAATCAAAAACCTGTATCAGTCTGTGATTTTTGTTTCATCTCCAGAACAATGTGGTTCTGATCTGATGCAAATACAGAACACATTCACAGCGGCTATAAATTTACTCCACAAACATTTCTCATGTAAATTTAGCAGTTATCAGTGGGAGGCGTCAGCTCCAGACTCACTGATGGGACTGACCTGACGCAGCATTCCACAGCCCGGTAGCAGTGGAGGACCTCACTGTGGAGCGTGCAAAGCTGCAGGCACGACAGAAACACTTTTTCTGCATCTCCATACCAACCCGCATCAGACAGGAATCCACCTGGTGGCAAAACACATCTGATTACTGCACCTGTCTCCAAATCAGAGGCGGTGGGGATCAGCATCACCTCTCCCCCACCCTGGCACTTAGGATTGGTGTACTTAGAGATAATTATTTGCCTGGGGGAGATTTGAATTTTTTAAAGGTAACATTTCTAAAATCATTACAGACTCAGTGTCTGCTTTCTGAGGTTGTTTTCCTATCAGCTCACACGAGATAACATCACTGGGATGAACACGTCCCATTATTCACACATAGTTTCTGTGTTCAACTTTTCATCCCTCCCCCACCCCGAGCACTGACCCAGCACAAAGCCGAACTGGATGGCCTTCTCTTTGACGTGGGCATCAGACTCTGCGATGTAGGAGCAGCGGCGGCTGAAGGAGTTTGCCAAAACTGAGGCAACTTTCACACCGTGGTCCATCAGGGCTTGGAAACAATGGTGCAGGAGGTGTCTGCGAGGACAGCGACATGGATCACATCAGTTTAGAGGATCAGTGAATTAACGATCCTGGCTGCAGCTTATCTGCCTGAGGTGATAAGACTTTCTCATCACACTGAGCTCATCAATGACAAAACATACAGCTCACTGATAACACTCTAGGCAGGGGGTCAATAATGTACCTTAACATTCAGGTTGGACAAGGCTTTAATGTTTGCCATCAAGTTTACATTCACCCTCCTGTTTCTTTTGAACCACGCTGAGGCTTTTCTGTGTTCAGTTGGAATTTTTAAAAAATGTCTCCAAGTTTCCAGATAATCAGAATCAGGTGAACCTATATGTGACTCAATAAAGACTCTGCTCACCGTAATAGGGGAGGATAGCTCAGAAAACGAGGCAACAAAAGCAGCAGAGCTCCAGTCAGAGAGTCAGACTGATCCAGATCTGATCAGTTTCAGATTGGACGGATCAGCTGTTTCGGTTTAAGGAGAAAACAGGAGGAACCATCAGGAGGAATAAAAGCTCTGAAGACCAGCTGATGGTTGGGAGCATACGGCTCTTCTTTGGGCTTAATGGAGTTTGATTTTAAAGGTCCACATTTTCATTTCTCCAGTCTTGACTTGAAGTGTTGATATCCATAAGAAGATACATTTGTGGTGGACAGTGTCCAGGATGTTCTCAGGCAGCTCAGTCCCATTAATGTTTTTACCTTTTGTCTGAAGCCCGCAGGACTTTAGCAAACACTTCCAGCTCACAGAACTCTCCTCCCAGCTGGCAGAGCCGGCCCTGCTGGTAAAGCTGAAAGAGACACAGATGGAGAGAACGATGAGCTGACAACAATACTGAAGTCAATGCTTCTACTAGAGATACAATATTGAGTCTGGAGTCTGGAGGTACTAACTTTCCAGATTAATAACATTCAAGTGGGGGCAACATTTCCCAGCTGTGGCCTCAGAGGTGGATCTGTCATTTTTTTTGTCCTAGGTTCTATTACGGGTGTTTTAAGTGATGCTTTTGAAAATGCTGTCTGCTGTTCTGGAGTTTAAACAAATACATTTGCTGATGTCTAGTCTGTCATCAAAATGCACTGAGCTGGAAGTTGTCACACTGAATGGCTCTCTATGGCAGGTCTATAGGAGACAATGGCAGTCTCTCCCTCCCAGCTGCAGTTACTGGGTTAAGTCTACCTTAATGTCAGTGCAATGTGACAGTTTGAGGTGGATCAGCTCCTTTTTTTCAGGGCTGAGATGAGCAGTGACATGATTTTACTTGGTTTGGGCAAGTTTAACTTCAGCTCTTTGTACACAAGTTACACTCACTCATAGGGAGCTAATTTATCAGACAGCTGTGGTGAACTAACTGAACTGTCAGGCAACAGAGAACTATTTCTTCTTTATTGTATGTTGACATTTAAAACTATAGTTTAAGTCTGCAAGGTCCATCATTATTTGGCCTTGTACAATCACTCATACAAATAAATCTGTAAAAACATCAATTCCAGATGTAATATCAGCATGATAGAAACTGTTTGTGTTTAGCTCAAAGCACAACTACTGACCCGAGGACAAACACCAACCGCTTTATTTTACCTGCCAGCAGTGAGTGTAGCCAGCTGCCGCTGCTGTTGTTACTACGTCTCATTTCAATTAGTCATTAGCGCATTATTTGATGGTGGTTTTATAACTTACTACTCTTTTACAGCACAATGGTAACATGTTGAAATTGTTTGATCATGGTGCTGTTTTACTAAATGATTCCCAGAAGATTAATTAAATTAGTTCTGTTGGAGAAGCAGGAAATCCAGAGGTGAAAGTTCAAAGGTCAGGTGCTTTACAGTTACATTTAAAAATTTACTTTATAATTAAGATCTCAGTTAATATAAACCCATTTATACCACTGTAAGGTAGTTATGGAATGTTTTGTTGGTGCTCCATGATTGGATTCAATTTTGATTCAGAGGGCTCTGATTTTATGATAAAATTATTATTGTTGCATCAAATTTTAAATGAATCTTTAATCTGCCAAGGGAGTACAGATGGAAACCAGCTGTAGCTAGAATCCAGCATGTTTACATATCAATGTGCATCAACGTGTAATGTCCCACAAGTACAATGACAAATAAGGTGTAGGCCTTCAGTGCAGGGTATAAAAACTATGAGACTAAAAACTTCAAATACAATAAAAGAAATTCTTTTTTTTTGTTTTATGTTGATCCTTGATTTAATTTTTCAAACTGCAACAATTTGCTGCTTTTAAAATATAGCAGCTATTTGTCTGGGTCCCCACCTTTGGCTTCACAGAAGCTAAAAAAGATTCCAAAAGCATGGCAGGAGCTGGGAGGAGCGTTTTAATCACTGCCATTCACATTTGTAGGGCTCCTCTCACAAAGCTGTTATAAATGAGAATTGAGTTTAAAATTTCCAATTATTGTTTTTTCTCCATCAAGAAATAATTTTTGGATGAATCATGATTCATCCAAGAATTGACCCCCCATCCTTCAACACACAAAGCTATTTCAGAATCTTACATACATACATCCCAGTCGACCCACATGAAACAAGTGTCCACTTTAATTCTCAGCAAGAGTTGGTGAATGGTCTCAAGTTTCAGGCTGCACAGGAGGCCATGTGGTCCTGGACAGATGACAGAATTTACATCACACGAATCCCCACGGCCAGATAGATGCCATGCGGTTTCTCTCTGGGCATTTTGTCCCTCTGAAGGGAAGTTTACAGTTTGTAATTTGACTTGTCAGTGCTTCACAATGACATGTGAATCTCTCCATGACATCTGTAAAGGTGTGTGAAGAGGAGTATCTAATGCTGCTCTCTCGCTTACTGAGACATGAAAGAAGTTCTTCCATCAACTGTATTAAAAACATAGTTCTTTTCTGTGTCTGCTGTCAAAATCTAACCTTGTGGATCAGGACCATCACACTTCAGCGCCAGGTGTAGGTCCATGATGATTGTCAAACGATTGCACTTTTCAAAAGGCTCTAAATGTTTACTACAGAAATGCATGACTAATTATACCTGAGCAGATGAATATTGTTAATAACTGAGGCAATTTACTGTGTTTAATTTTATTATACATCAATACACTATGTCTAAATTTGGACATGTACCATGAATCTGTGAAAACAATAAATGTGTATTGATGTGTGAATCCAAGATCTGTGTTGAATCCAAAATGAACTTTTAGTGACAGGTTAGCGTTTCCTGTGACTGAAGAAACAGATTCTACATCTGCAGAACAACCTGTGTTCATAAGGCCAGAGTTTCTAAATCCCTGGAACAGCTTATGGCTCAGAATTAGAACAGTTTTCTCATCTGATTTCAGTGTGGCATTAACCCCATTAATGTCGTTGGAACAAAAACAAAGTCAGAACTTCTATTTCTGATTTAGCTCTGTCTGACAGCTGGATGAGTGATGACAACAACACAATTCATTTACATCGATGAAATTATCCAGAAGGTCGAGCTGTGTTCAGTTTCAGTGAAGGTTGACAGGGCATGCTAACGGCTAGCAGAAGTTAGCTCCCCCGGAGGAGCCAGTTTTTGGTCTCCAGGACGGAAAATTGTTCGGCTAACAGTCAGCGTTAGCAGCTGGCTCGGACCGGTCCGGTCCGGGAGCTGGAAGCCCCGCACCGAGCCTCCGGACCGGCGGCTCTTACCTTGTAGTACACATCGAACTGGATGTTTTCTGGCAGCGAGCGTATGTCCCTCCTGGATCGGCTGTAGTTGTCCACCACGGCCGAGATAGCCGTGTTGTACAGCGTCTCCGGGATCCATTCGAGCTCCACCGCAGCCATGTTGTTTTCCCTCTCCGAAAAAACCCCGCAGCTAACAGCCCTCCCCGGGTCCGCCTCACCGCGACTAAAGCCCGTCCTCCCCGGGTCCGCGAACAGCATTCACTCCCGGGCCGAGCACACGAACCCCCGAACAGTCACCGAGTTACCGCCGATCCTCCACATTCACCGTTTAATATCCATCTTTCTCCTCCATCTCGGGTTATCCGTCGACCCGACGGCAGGTCCGTCCCGACGCACGTCCCTGCCGCTGACGTGCTGACGTCATGGTGCAGTTAAAAAAAAAAAAATAAAATAAAGTTAAAAACAACAAAATACCGTTAAGGTTACCTTTAAATTCACCGTTGACTAACTTAAATAAATACACATCATACTTCAGTCACTCTTTTTTAACTTTTCACTTTTCACTTTTTTAAGGTTCGAGATGTTACATTTTAAAACATATATACAAGGAAACAAAACATTGTCTTCAATGTGTAATTATTTAGTCATTATGACTACATTATTATGTAGTAATTTAGACTACACAGTCAATACATTTAAGATTTCCTGTGTAGTCTAAATGACTTGGTTTTACTTTATGTACACTGAATGTTTCCTGACAATGGGAGTTTATGGGAAAAGATGAATATATTTGCATGCAACTATACTCACATTATAGCTGATTGTTTACTATTCATAAACCAAAAGTGTGACAATCTTAAAATGTATTGTGCTCATCTATGTAATTAGCAACTGTATTGGTTTATTGTTTATCGTTTTGTATTTGGTATTAGTTTTCTCGTTGCTCAACTAAGACCACTCAAAAAAAAAAAAAAGGAAAAAAAGAAACATGCCATTTCATTGTGCAATCGTTGGTTTATTTGATTTGGTTTTAAAGAATATTTTGGTTGTTTGCATAGCTTCATTATTGCTTTGCTTAATGTCATGATGTCCTTGGCAGGATCAAGGAGGTGTTTGTAGAAACCATTGTTACATCAACACCCAGGTTTTTCTAAGTTTTTCTTTATATCCTGTTTGCCATCAACCACAGCAGTAGTCTTCAGGGGTTTGATAATGCTCATCAGTGCATAATTAATTTATTCATCTTCTACTCCTTATCTGTTTCCGGGTCACGGGGGGGTTCTGGAGCCAATCCCAGCTCACTCTGGGCGTGGGCGGGGTCACCCTGGACAGGTCTCCAGTCCATCACAGAGACAGAGAAAGACCAACAACCACTCAGACCTACGGACAGTTTAGAGACACCAATAAACCCAAACAGGATGTCTTTGGAGACTCCACACAGAAAGGCCCCAGGCAGGGAACTGAACCCAGGGCCTCCTTGTTGTGGGGAAACAGAACTAACCACTATGCCACCGCCCTCACTAGTGCATCCCTTCCTTTTATTTAATTTTTACACAGCTGTTACTTTGGATGGAATCTCTCTTGTGGATTGCCTGACAGAGATATCTTACCATTACATTCAGTATTTGAAAGCCAACACATCATACTCATAGAAATGATTCAGCCAAACTCTGAAGTTGAATGTTTGATGTTTCTTCTGTGCTCTGTTCTTTTAACATGATTATCTACAGTGTGACACAATTGAACACGTGTTATCATTCATGATTTCATAATAAAAGTTAGTAATAATAATGGTATCCGGTAGGGGGCAGCAGCTGCGCAGACGCGGAAACATCCGTACGTCCGTAGAAGAAGATGGCGGTGACGTCAGTCGGAGCATGCCTACTCTGCTCGAACATAAACAAAGACGGACGCCGATCCGGACCGTCTGGACTCCGCTGTCCTCTTATATGATCCTGATCCGGACTTCGAGGGGCCAGCTGCTTCTGGAGCGATGGAGACCGCGTTACTGCTGCGAGTGAGCGTGTTTACTGACCAGGGGGGGAGGAAGTACATGGAGGACGTGACCGAAATCGTAGTCGAGCCCGAGCCGGAGGAAGGCGAGCCGCCGGCGGGTGAGGAGCCGGAGGAGAGCGCTGCGGCGGGAGTCGACTCCCCGGGTCCTCGGCGGACCGGACCGGCGGTGGATCCTCCAACCGAGACCCACGAGCCGCCGGAGGAGGATCGAAGACCGTCGGCGGAAACGTCTCCGCCGGAAGGTCAGAGCCCGCCGGCGGCCGGCCACTCCCGCCGCTCCGTGGCGTTCTTCGCCGTGTTCGACGGCCACGGAGGGCGAGAAGCGGCGCAGTTCGCCCGGGAGTATCTGTGGGACTTCATGAAGAAGCAGCGCGGCTTCTGGTCCCGCTGCGACCGGGACGTCTGCGCCGCCATCCGGAAAGGCTTCGTCGCCTGTCACCACGCCATGTGGAAAAAACTCCGTGAGTTCCACTTTTATCTGAAGTTTGCGGGGAAATGTCGCTCTTTGTCGAGTCTGCGGCCCGCAGCCGAAGTTCACACTCCGTTAGCTTACGGCTAACGGGTTAGCATTGACCAGAAGAATCTCCAGATTCTGTTCGTCCTCCTGCACAGTAAATCATAATACAGCAAATGATTTCTGCATCAACAAAGAACTTATTGTCTGTGGGATTGTAATATAATATATCACATTAACGCCACTCACTCTTTGTTTGTGTTCATACATATGTGTGTTTTACTCACTATTAAACCGATCGTTCAGCATTTGTGTGTCCGTTCAGGTGTGTGCGTGCGTGCGTACGTTCAGGTATGTATGTGTGTGTCAGGATGTGTCCGGGCAGGTCTCCTGTCTAACAGCTGGAGCCAACACTCAGTTTAAAAGGACATATGTGACTCTGATAAGACTGGAAAGTCCAGGTCCACGACAGACCGGGTCCTGTGAACTGGACCAAAGGTCACAGGCTTGATATGGGCTCAGTCTATCAGTCTTTAAAGAGAATTTGTTGGTATTTTTTAGGAGCTTTTATTTTCCACCCAATATTTTACTGTACTATCAAATATATGTTGTTGAATTTACTCAATGGTACTGATATTAAAGAATAAGTGGCTGTTGATCACTACATTAAACCGGTTTTGTCTTTAATGTTATCAGCTGAGTGGCCAAAGACTCTGACGGGCCTTCCCAGCACATCAGGCACCACAGCCAGTGTGGTGGTGATCAGAGGAAACCGCATGTATGTGGCCCACGTTGGGGATTCTGCGGTGGTTCTCGGGATCCAGGACGACCCCACAGTTCCATTCATCAGAGCAGTGGAAGTCACACAAGACCACAAACCTGAGCTACCTAGAGAGAGGGAGCGTATTGAAGGTCTGGGAGGAAGGTAGGACTTAAAGCATAAAACACCCTGCCCCTCCATTTTATTAAATTAATATTAGCTGTGCTTTCTGATGTGGCAGCACTTTTCAATTGAATTCTCTGCCACAGGGTCCTGTGTTGAATGTGTTTCACAGACTGACAGTAAATTGACTGTGACAGCTGTACTACAGGGTGGCAGATGTTGGAAGTTTTGGGTAAATGTGAAGATATTTCTTCACCTGCACTGCCAGTGTCTGTTTTCTACAAAGCTCAAAATGTTATCTGCATTAAGGGGCATTGTCTCTCAACTGTCTGTGGCATGTTTACTGATAAGATGTCGCAGTGATTGGCTTGACAGCGACTGAGCTTTTATGTTTACATGACAGAGTAAACTCCACAGATGTAAGGTTTACAGCTGTGGAATGAGAACAGGACAAAATATAAAGAGGATGCATTTGGTTCAGGCTTGCATGATGGAATTGTGAACTACACACAAGTGGAACTTGCAGATCACATGATGCAAAATGTTATGAGCCGTTGACTGATTATTATTCTTCAGTGTTTGGGAGAATGCAAAGTGAATTAAGTCGTCAACTCTCCTTGTGACACACGATTTAGCACAAAGACTGACAAGTTGAAACGTGTGTTCTGTCATGATTCCATCAACTGTTACAAAGAACTGACACTCACTGATTTTGTCATTGTAATTCCGTAGGTAATTTAAAGTGGTAAAGACCAAAATGGTATCAGGTGCTGCACCAACTTGTCAGATGGTTCTTCCTGTTAGTTACATCTAAAGTCTGCATATTATTAAGGGACAGAGAATGAAAACAAAGATGATTAATAGCAGTGTGCCTTTATCTGTATCTGAGAAAAACAAAACACAACCTGATGGCTGATTGTTGGGGAATATGTCATGTGACCCTGTAACCTCTGAGCGGGCATTAAGTGCAGGATCTATAAGCCTTAAATCAAACTCATTTTAACTAAACTGGTATAATTTAACCTTTTCTGTAAAATATCAATATAAACAGTTCAACCAGCAACTCTTGTCTCTGTGTCCGTGAACAGCGTGATTAAGAAGTCTGGAGTGAACCGGGTCGTCTGGAAGAGGCCACGGTTGAGTCATAACGGCCCAGTCCGCCGCAGCACCGTCATCGACCAGATACCGTTCTTGGCAGTGGCCAGAGCTCTAGGTGAGAAAAACGATCATGACGCTCACTCAAGGGCTCAACTGTTAACATGGCAGCACTGATCCATGGCTGGTTTAGTCACAGAATAATTCTAAAGACTAACTTGCTCGGGGAAACGGACTGAGATCATTAAAATCGCACATTTGTTATAATTAATTTGTGATTTGTTTAATTCTTAACGAATCTGGTCAGAGCTGTTTTGTGTCTTTCATCAAATCCTTTGGGATATTTTATCAAACTCTGCAGATGTTTCTGCAGAATTATCAGAAAGAAAAAGGAAATGAATTATTGTTTGGATCCATTCAGCCAAGTTTCTCTTCTCTGCATCAGGTGACTTGTGGAGTTATGACTTCTACAGCGGGGAGTTTGTGGTTTCACCTGAGCCAGACACAAGTGTTGTTACCCTCGACCCCAAAAAACACCGCTACATCATCCTTGGCAGCGACGGTCTGTGGAACATGGTGCCACCTCAAGAGGCCATCTCCATGTGTCAGAACAACGACGAGATGATGGTGAGAGTCACTCCTTTCTTGATCTTTATATCTGACCATCACAGATAGACAACTTCCTGTCTGCATCGTTGTGCGCTCATGATGTGGCGTCACGGTAATGACACTCCTCTTTGTTCCAGGCATCGTGTGGCGTCTCAAGTGCCCGGCAGCTTGTCAGCCATGCTCTGCTGAGGTGGCGCCAGCGGATGTTGCGTGCCGATAACACCAGTGCCATTGTGATCGCGCTGCAGGAGCCTGGGACCTCCCAGGACACCCTGCACCACGAGGAAGTGCTGCTTGACCTCGCCAAGGTGTCCCAGGGTCCCCCCACCTCAATGTCCCGTGCTAACACTCCTCTGCTGCAGGTGAGGGCTGTCAATGACTTTTGAGACATCAACTACTGAGACATACAGTTTCTTAAGGCTTTATTATCAATCAGACTTAATTTGTTTGACAAATTTTGGAAATATCCTTTGTCATGACTGTCGCAGTTTGAATCTGTTTGACCATAATTATAATATTAGTATTAAAAGCTTATTAATTTGGTGCTGTTGATAAATCAGCAATTAACTTCCAGCTTGTATGCACAGTCTAATGTTACACTTTTAAAACTAAAGATTTAATGCCAGAGAGACACAGTCGGTTGGACACTTAAAGTCAGTGATGCTGTGAGGTCAAAATAACTGTTGTCTTTTATCCGTACAGCCTTGCTAACATGACAGGTTTAAAAAATGATCCAGTGTGTTGCTGGCATGAACGAGATTAAATCAGTGTTGTTGATCCCTGTTTCTTTTGCTCCGTCCTCCTGCAGCAGTCCTCAGAGGAGGACTCTCCCTCCTCAGTGTGCGAGCTCCTCCCTGCCCTGGAGCGACGGGATGGACTATCAGGAAGCAACAGCCTGTATCACACGAATCTGTCTGACCCGTTCACTCTGACTCCACTGTGTCCGAACAGCGGTACCGAGCTGCCCGGTCAGTCTGGTCCCAGTGGCAGGACACCCAACAGCAAAAGAACTATTGACGGATCGTCGTCACAGTTGTCGGGTCACTTGGCTAAGAAAGCCCGGCGCAGGACTGCCGACAGACTGCCGCTGGCCCAACACAACGCAGAGAAAAAACAGAAGGAGTCCAGTAATGTGTCGCCGATTCTACAGCAGCATAATAAGACCACAGTGTGTGTGTACTGAAACAAACACACACACACACACACACACACACACACACACACCAGCCTGCTGCCTCTCACATTCATCCTCGTGTCCAGTGGCATCCCTCTTCCGTATGTTTCTCCTCACAACTCAAACCTTCTCTGCTCCACGTGTCACGGAAATAAATTAAGGTTTGTTTCACCTTTTTGTGGTTACAGTTGTAATAAGTATGTAATGATGCTGGCGTAAATATTATGCATTTTATAGTTGAGTATTAAGGATTAAGTCGATCTGTTCATTTAAAACAAAATATATATTTTTTATATATTATTTTGCTGTAAAATAATTAAAGATGAAAATGTCTTTTAGATGAGCTCCACCACAGCTGTCATCTCACTCTCTCCAGATACCTTTGTGTGCACACCCTGTATTGAAGCATATTTTAACTATCATCCTATTTAATCACTGTAGATTTTTGTCTTGAATATGAAGGTGCTGCTACAGTCACAAACCAGAAAGCTACTACATTGTGTATATTTATTAATGAATATATGTAATAAGTGTCAGTAGCATGTCGTTTTTGGTTGGATTATTTTTTTAATTATTTATTATTATTATTATTACTTTTTTTTTTTTCATTTTTCTTATTTCTGAGAGTACAAAAATGCCCCTGTGAGGTTTGAAGGGATTAATCCACATTTTACATTGATGTTATTTTTTCATGGCCTCCTGTCAGCCTCCTCCACACACGCTCACATCAGTTTTTTTTGTTTTTTGTTTTTTTTTTCCCCTTTCTCCTGAGAATGCCTCTCAGGAGTTTGTAAGTCTGTCTCCACACATATGAGTTTGCTGAACGTTTGGCAGCTCTGAAACAAGGACTTCTTGTAGATCAGATGTTTCTGATTCTGATTATTTTCTGTGCCCTGACTTCCTTTGTAATGGCACTGGGGGTTTTGGTGATGTCACGTGTGTCAACCACACGGCAATTAGAGAAACGCTCCATCATGAGTGTGTAGGTCTCTAACGACAGGACTGTTTTACATCACCAGTCTATCCTGCCACTTCTCGAGTGTCCTTTTACAAGCCATTGTCCCTCCAAGCTGCAGTTGTATTGTTTCTGATGTATGCACAAGGCTCCTTAGTGGGTAAATACACTCTGCACGGATTTTTTAAGAGAATATTTTTGCACTATTGTGTGACTATAGGATTTTTTTTTCTCTTGTAGTGAGAATCAAATTTGAGCCTAAAACTTAAATACAGTAAATGGGAAAAGTTTCAGGACAAATAATCAGAGTATTTTAACTTCAACCATAAGAAGGGAATCTTTATTAATCTGAGTAGAGTGTCCTCTTTTACCTCGGATGTTTTTGTTACATTTGACTGTATGATTCTTATAATAAACATTCACCACGAGAGTGTAAAGACACATGCAAACACAGACATGTCTTAATCTTGTAAAATCTTATGTGATAATGTATTTACATTGAGCTAAGTGCAATTTCTCATACGAATTTGTAGCATTATGGATTGCTTCAAAAATATTGTACATTATTGATTAACAGTGTGTGAGGAACAGTAATCCCCATGTGTGACATGTTCTCTCTGCTAATACAGTCTCTCACTTTAGTTTGGGTCCCTGTATGGTTTTTATATGCTATTTTTGAGAATATTAATTTACTCTGTTGAATAATACCCAATTCAAATGGCTGTACTAACAGCAGTGCATGTGTACAGTACAAATGTGAAAGATGCTCATCTGGAAATAAACATATTTAAATAAAAAGATCTCAGAAATTAAAAGTTCCTGTGCGAGAAGATGGTTTCTAATTAATGACACCTTCTGCTTGTTGCTTTGAAATAATAAATAATATGAAATATTAGCTCAGTGAACTGAGGGCTGGATATATCTCAACTCACTAAATGTGTTTCCCTTTCACTTGATAGTTTAACTGCATTTATATTTTTGAGAATGTTGCTTAATTGTAGTGCTGCCAGTTTTACAGCATCATAGTCTGTGCATCCTTTCTCATGATTTAAAATGTTTGGTTTATCTTGTTAAAGTTCTGCCGACATATAGCCATTCCTCATCATTAACCCAAAACAGACAGACTGGCCCTTTGAAGGCTCGTTTTTTAACGTCATTTCCGTTATTTTTTTCCGCCAAAATATACGCGTAAACGTTTTCACGTTTTGTAAACATTGGTGACATGGATGATAAAATATTTGTGAGTAAAAACTTTATTTTTGAATGATTTTCTAAATTAAAAACGCGGAGGTTGCTTCCCTCTTCAGCAATGTTTAACAATAAGGATTTTATTCTGAAAGCGGCGGCAGGAAATTGTGTCGCTTCCTGTCAATTGCGTAAATGTGATTTTTGAGGGCGGGAAAGAAGATAGGAAAGTGAAAGAGAACCACAACAACAAACAACATCTGTCCGTCAGCGTCGGTGTTAAACTCAGAGGGAGGTCTCCGTGTCCGGTGTTTCCGGTTTAAACCGGGAAGAAGAAACGACACGAGCCGGAGTAACGCGGGAAAAATTAGCCGTTCGCGTTAGCTCGGTGTCATTGAAACTAAGCTAGCTACGAGAGACAGGTCAACTCGGCCTGCTGACCTTTGACCGACCGTCAGATGTGTTCTCTGTGAGGCAGGAGGAAGAATAAAGACTCGGGGGTCATCATGGCTGCTTCTCCGGTGGAATACACCATCGGGGGGGTGAAGGTCCAGTTCCCCTGTAAGGCCTACCCCTCCCAGCTGTCCATGATGAATTCAGTGAGTAACAGTCACCACTTCACCAGCTCATCGGCCTGCTTTGACTTACAGGATTTTAGTTTAATATCCTTCACTTGACTTTAGATCAGAGTTGGTTTGTATGAAACTGGATACTGATGGAAAGCTTCAGTTGGAGAATTGTCTCAACAAAGAGTTCTCCACAGAAAACTCACAAATATGATCTTTATCTTCCCATTGTTGTGAAGTTGCCCAGTTTGTGTGTCTGTGACTGTGGTTAAGTGCCTGATATAGTTGTGTGTTTGTCTCGTCTGCAGATCATTCGAGGACTGAACTCCGGGCAGCACTGTCTCCTGGAGAGTCCCACAGGAAGTGGGAAGAGCTTGGCCTTGCTCTGCTCTGCGTTGGGCTGGCAGCAGGCTCGGCTGGGTGAGCCTGCTGCCAGCCCAAGACCTTGTTTTTCTTTCCCACATTTTTTTTTTTTGTATGAAAACATATTTTACTTTGGTTGATATGTTCTAACTCATAGAACTGATTCCAGTTGGCAGTCAGTTCCAAATAGTCAGAATCTCATCCAATGATCAAAGAGGATTTGTATCAAGGAGAGAGAACTTATTTAACACTAAAATGTATTAACTCTACAAACAGACTGAGAGTGTCTTTGTTCAATCTGTGTTTCCTATGTGATGACAGCCAAACTGCAGCAAGGAGGGAGCCCAGAAGAGGACAAGAGCCAGCCAGATAAACACACAGCTGGCTGGAAGAAGTGTGACACCAGCAGCTTCTGTCAGTGTGTGTGTCACAGTAAAACCTGCAGGGCTTCAGGGGCTGAACTTGATGTTGTGGACGTCACTGTATTGCCATGTAAAGAAACAGCACAACAGGTGCCTGGAGCCCACGAACAAGGTGAGGACACGAGCCCTTCACATGTTTGTGGTGTCACAGGCTATTTTTCCTGAGCATGTCCGTTATTTTTGTCTTAGTGTCGTCACTGGAGGAATCGCAGCCCAAGAAAAAGTCCATCGCTTCTCGACTATGTGAGAACTTTCAATCTTCTGTCCACTCTGTTGATGATGACTTCCAACCAGACAGGAAGCGCATCCGTACTGCTGAGCAGAAGGTAGGCACAGACACTTTGTACACACTGCTGTAATTTACTGTAGCGAATGTATAAAGTTTATTGCCATTTGTACAAGTTAAAAACAGGTATATTGGAATTCTGCATGTCCCTGAATGGAGTAACAAACAAACAGGCAAATAGTGCATTCGAGACATGGTGCATAAGGTAAACATTATAATGAAACATAATTAAACTACACATTATAAATAAAGCAATAAAACAGCACTAATGACTAAAGACAGTAATGAAAAGAAATATGTACACACAGAACTGGATTTGGTCCCAACTGGATATTGGATAGATATTGCACATGGCAGCTTTGAGATAGTGCACATAAATTGTCCAGCACGGGGGGATTAATTGTTCAGCGTTGGCTGTAATACAAATGTGGAAAAATGTGCAGTTTGTAAAGTTTCTGTGTTTGTTCCTCAGGGAAGGAAAAGGCAGCGTCTGGAGCAGGGAGTCATTTTCATCGATGATGATCATGATGAAGTGGAAAATGAGCCTCCAAATCCAAAATGGGAGACGAAGAACTCAGCACCTGGTTTCTCGTCATCATCATGTGGTGTGAGTATATGATGCACAATAATGACACTTTAGTTAATGTTTTACATTCTAAATGCTATCAATCCAAAGTCAATTCAAGTCGATAGTTTCACTGTGTCAGCTGCACTTTGAGCATCACTCAACTTCACCACCAGATGGCGTTAGACTCCACCAAACTGAGGTCGTGGTTTAAATTTAAAAACATGGAGTTTGTTTGTTAAACAGGGAACAAAGTGTGTATTCGTTATGGAGGCAAGTTTCTTTGTGTGAGCAAATAAATAATCATTGAAAACATGATCATCAGTTTTCCTGGATAATATAATTCTATATATTAGTAGAACTTTTTATCCACAGATTATCTTTTCTAACAAATAATCTTGAAACATATTTACACCAGTTGAGTCACATGAAGGGAAAAGTGAGCCACAACACGTTTGTGACACTGAAGGTCACTGGAAAGAGAGTTGGAAACATAGTTAAAAAAACAAAACTGTCCCTGACTTCATGTTTTATTTAGTGGATCCCTCATTTAAAAGTAAAATGAGGGTTCTTATTTATCAGTTTAATTTATTTTTGATAAATCAAGAATAGATTCCAAAGCTCAGTGTTACAGCTCCACATTTCTGTCTTTATTCACGTTCAGTCTCAAACCCGAAGGTTTGTTTTAATCTCATGTTAATTTATACAAAATAATAAAAAGAATTCAGTGATATGTTCACTGTGAAGCCACAGTGAAGTTTTTTTTTTTTTTTTTTTTTTTTTTGGTTTGTTTCCATCAATAAATCTGTATATGGAAGTTGATAACTTCAGTACTTTCTTACCTTCTCACTGTCTGAACACCTAAAAACTGACTTATTTCTCCTTCTGTGATGAAAAAACCATCCAGGTAACTAACCAGGCTATGACCTGATTAACCCAGTGCTTCTCAAATAGTGGGGCACATGTTCCCCCGCGGATCATACTTTTTTTGCTGTACTAGAATAAGGTGTGATCTATATTCCTTTCTTTTCTTTTCTTTTTTTGTGTTTTCGTTAATGATAAGAAGAGTACAATGCAGAGGTGTACTTCTCACAATTTTATAGACAAATGGTACTAGGCGTTGGGGGCGGGAAATATTTTCTTCTTCCTGGGGGGGCGTAACAGAAAATCATTGAGAAGCATTGGATTAACCAATGATTTGAGACCGTTTCAGCTAAGAAACTTTGTTTTAAAGGGCCAAAGTCTTCATCGTTCACTCAGGTGTTGATTATTTGTTCACCAAGAACATTGATAATGAATAATTTCTTGTGTAAATTGTCAGTTTTTGATCTTAATGATGAAGTGTGAAGGATCTTGTGTCAACTCATTGTCTCAGTAAGAAGCAACCAAATCGGGTGCATCAAGTATCCCTGAGTTCTTAAAGGTAGAAAAAGCTGTTTCTGCTGTATAATCCATGTTCCTGGGGAGACCATCATCACATGTGCCCAAACACAAGATGCCGTGTTGCAGCATTGTGGTCGAACTCTGCTCTGAAGCTGCAGGTGTGTGGTTTGGGTTTAGAGCGGCGGATGACGGGAGGTGGAAAAAGAGGAGGAGGGAAAGTGAAGTCGAAAAAGCGCATCCGTCTCTGGTTTCCCTGCAGCTACATGACCCGGGCTCCTTTGTCCGGGGAGTGCTGACTGACGGCCTGAATGGGGCCCTTTGAAGCAAGCTCCAGTTTTAATTAAGAGGGTTTGCCTCGCCCGGCCCGCTGATCTGTGAAAGCCACAGGGATAAATATTGAATGGGGTTCACCCGCTGGTTACTGCGCCCAAGGGATAAACAGGTGCTTTGGAGGGCAGATATTTGCCACCGTCCCTCACTGGAGGGGGGGTGTTTGGTGTCATGTCTTCTGAGGTCCTGGTTATTGAAGCCCACCCTTATTGGAGTGAATTCCAGGCCCCTGAAAGCTGCGGAATGAGGAGCAAATTGGCATCCAGCGAGAGGCGCCAGTGATACGAAGTGATCGGCTGCCTGCGGCCCCTCTGTGCCCTTAGACTGGCCCCCCCCGAGTGTGAGATTTCCATCTATCAGGTGTTGGCAGGCAGCGCGGCAACAGAAGCCTACCTGTGAACGCTGGGAGGTGTTCAGTAACACCACTGACCTGTTCCACTGTTCCCCCTCACACCTGGCCCAGTAGCTCTCCCACATGAGCTCTGTCAGCAGGGCTACCTGTACAGCTTCATGCCTCCTCTGGCCTTGTTAATCAGGGAACAGTTCCTTGACATCTTGTGCTGTCTGGCAGCCAAAACGGAGGACATTGTCCACTACAAGTGAAGCTGTTCTACTGAAACCAATATGTTCTCATTGCTGGTGTCCCAATTGCCCCTTTTGCCAGTTCTGTGCATTCCTGTCCAGGGGGTGTCTGGTCTGGGTTGCGGGGCCAAGCCTGAAACCTTGCTGTCCTGGCATCTCGGGAGGCAGCCGCGTAAAAAGATACTCTTGTTTCAGCTGTTTCCTGCTGCAGCTTTTGACAAGGGCCCCTATTCATCAAGTGGCCCTTCTCTTCTGCCCCAGCCCCCTTCTCGCTCCCCCTCCTGCCAATGAATAAGTAATTATTGGCCATCTTAGGGCAGGATATTTGGATGGCTCTGTTTAATGTGGCAGGAGCAGGTAAGGTGATCGGGCCCAGGCCCAGGCTGTGAAGCATAACTGTTCAGAAGAGAAAGGTAACCTGAACTGGTGTTGGGGCCCTGCAGCACCTCTGTTTATTTTTCACATGGGCTCAGGGCTCGTTATCCCTCTTAACTCTGAGAGATGGCTCTCTGAGGGCCCTCTCCGGCCCGTACTCCATCACACATTGTAATATTTGATGGACAAACATGCTTGGAAAATCTGAGCTGGCGGGTAACCTGAGCGACTTGTCTGTCGTCAGAAGTGCTACCTTCTGATCCCCTTTGGAAGTCACGGTGCATGACGGCACATACCGTTCATTCTTACAGGGAATCATCCTGCTCATTGGCACAGACTTTAATCATCAAACCACTCAACATACACATATTTACATATACATACACACAATATATAAGGGAGGGGTTGATGGAAAATGGAGAAGGTGGTCGAGGTGAATGAACTGTCAGCTCTGGTTTAATTGGCTGCAGGTCTGGGTTGAAATGCTGTTTTTAGGTCACCTGTAAGTAAAAAAGATCACATAAATAAGTAAAGAATTAAAGTTATAAGAGTCCTTGAGACCTTGAATGAAATGTGAATAATAATAATAATGTTCTGGACCTGGACTGAGGATCCTGTGATGATGTATGTGAGTCAGTGAGCGGGAAAAGAGTACACCACTTAAAAGAGTTCAACACATAAGCAGGATCAGTTTCATAAATGGTGCCGGCTACACTTAACCTGTGGGAGGGGGGGCACCTTGTCACTGGATGGCTAATTATGAAGCAGCTACATTTTCCCAGCCACCACAATGGCAGCCTATCAACTTTCAGGCGTAGAAAAGGTCACCTGGTGCAGAGAAAGACGGGACACCTGATGTATGGACACTAATTCTTTGTGTCTCTTCAAGAAAGCAAACGAATGTCAAAGAGTCTGTTGACACTGCAGATAATGAGGACGAGTTGGAAACGTCTGGTGTCGTCATACTGAGACGCTGTCGGCCATATTGTAAGATCTGCAGTTTAAGTGTAGTATATCCAAGAATGTGAAGTCATGAGCATTTTAAAAAGATTGGAAGTGTAAAACCATCTTCCTCTGTGGCCCCTTGTCTCATTTTCTGTGTGAAGGATTCTGGGAAACCTCAGATCTCCACTTTCGCACAAACCGTGTAAAACCACCGACCAAAAGACCTGAAACTGGAGACAGACCATAAACTCCTTATTAAAACATTTACTGAGCTAATAAAACCGACTAAGAAAGCAGCGAATAAATCAGATTTCTTTTGTTCTGTAAATCGGCCTGATTGGCAGCTTGTTGTGTAGCAGAGCTGTTTCCGTTCTCCTGGATTGTGAGCTTTTTACTGTTCCTTCAGATGTTGCACTAATTTTTGTTTCTGTTCCATCCAGACCCCACAGCCCTGCTCCCTATGCCCATGTGCATCCATCAAAGAGGGTGTGAAGGACAAAGACAGTAAAAACACGGTGCCAAAGATCTTCTTTGGAACTCGGACTCACAAACAGATCACACAGATCGCCCACGAGCTCAAGCGCACCGTGTACTCCGATGTGGCCATGACCATCTTGTCCAGCAGAGATCACACCTGCGTCAACCCAGAAGTGGCGCCTCATTCCAACCGTAATGAACGCTGCAAAGACCTGCTGGAGGCCAAAGAAGTGAGCACATACACACTTATATTTGGTATCTTTATGCTTTTCCAGGTTAACTAGAGGTTTCATTTTACTTTCTCAGCGGTGGCAGTTTCAACGATCACAAGAGTTTCAAATAAAAGTCACCTAAAGGACAGATGAGCTTACACCCAACCTGCTTCACCTTTTATCTCAACAAACAGGCAGTTGAGGAAAACCTGAATCCTGAACACTAAACACAGAGTCAATTATGTTTAACATATGAAAAAATGTATAGCCTGAACTTAAACCATGGATTTAAACCACGAGCAGGTATCAAGGCAACAGAGGCAACCTCATGAGGTTTTAATTTTATTGTGAAGGCTGAATCTGGGCTCTGCCTCCACACTGGACTGATTCATCAGGACACTTTCAACCAGTCTTAAAGATGGGGAACATTTCTCACAGGAAGTGATCAGACTCAGGGAACAGGGAACGTCCTTATTTTCCAGTCATCTCACTGAGAGGAAATTCTGCAGTATACGTTCATTCTTCACTGAGGCAATGGCCTTCATCGGAACCAGCATGAACTTCAACAGCTCTCCTGTTGAACTATCAGTGGTCCCTGACCCTGTGGACCTGAACCTGGTCCTGGTCCTCACAGACCCCAATCATCCCTCAGAGCCGACTCTGCTCTTCATCACAGTCTGGTTTTTCTAAAAGTCTCTCTGATCTTCACACTTGCTGTTTTTCTGCTTCAGCATCAACTTCTTTGCAGCTGAGAGAAGAACCGTGACAGTTCTTATAAATACTAACTGGCCAATGAGAAGCATGTCTTAAAGAATCTAACCCTTCTCTTTATTGGTTCCCGCTTTGACTGTTATCAAAGCTGACGGTGTCTCACAGGTGACCTGTGCTCAGGTGTTACAGCCATTGTTATAGCTTCCATGTCCCAACACTCTCACAGTGAATGAAGACGACATGTAAAAGAGCTCCATCTCATGTACCGGGACCCAATTACTCTGTCAGCGCTCCGTCCATCTCACGTCCCACCCTGCTCTTTATGGCCACAGCTGTAGGTGACGCTGCCACACAAACACTGTGTGACTTTGGCAGTAATAATTTCTGAATGAAGCGAGCTGCGCTGAACTCAGACATTGAAGCTTGTCTGCTCAGTGAAAGGCTGATTGATGGAGCGCAGCCATGTTTGAGAAAGTCAAGTTGAAATGGAGGGCAGGTGTTTTGACTGAAGGCAACATCAGCCTATCAATGTGTGATATTTTTTGTGTATGAATGCCTTTGTGTGTAACCCGACACAGACCAGACCCCCCCCCCCCCCCCCGAGGTGATGAGGACTGCGCATCACTGACACCCCTCTCCAGTCAGGGGTTACAAACAGGCCAGTTATTTCATGTGACAAAAGTTAGACAATCACCACGAAGGCAAACACCTCCACTGACAGCTTAATTGTCCTCATTACAGTCGGCGCCTCGACTTTAGGACTGTACGAGGGGCTGCAAGTGTCTCATGTTTCTGGAAAAAGAAAAGCTGGCTCAAATGTTCTTGACATTTCAGTGTGTTAGAAAGACCCTGCTGGACCAATTGTGGATATTGTAGCAGGATAATTGCTGCTCTCGGGCGACATTATTGAGGGAAATTTGTCTGGTAGCAGTTACACTACAGTCTACAGTCAGAAAGTCAAAGGGCTGGTCTGTGGTCGAGTTACTGTCAGAGAGAGTGCAAAAAGTCATTATCACAAAAAACAAGACATAATACAAATATCTACCTGGAGCTCCCTATCTGAAAATCAGTTTTGAAGAGTCAGGTGTAAAAAAATCTTTCCCTTCATCTTCATTTATTAGCAAATTTTCTTGTTTTAATTGCTTTTATTTGTATTGTTCTCTTTTTAAAGTTCAGTATGGATTTGATTTAATCTTTTCTTTCTTCTGTAAAACCCACAAACACTGTGGTGCCTCAGAAATAAAGGTTATAGTTATTCTTTGTCTTGTGTGTGTTTCAGGGCAGGTCATGTCGGTTCTATCATGCTGTCCACAGGATGCGGGACCAGTCCTCGCTCCGGCTCAATGGACTGCATGAAGCCTGGGACATCGAGGACCTGGTGTCTCTGGGCAAACGTCTCCGCTCCTGCTCTTACTATGCCGCCCGTGAACTGATGCAGGGTGCCTCCATCGTCTTCTGCCCTTACAACTACCTGCTGGACCCAATGATCCGAGAGAGCGTCAGTTCAGTCTCCAACGAGCAGCAGAGGAAATCAGTCCCAGAAGTCCCAGATTATTTGACATGAAGAGACATTAACTCCTCCCTTTCCATCTTTATTCACTCCAGATGGAAATCAACCTGGCTGGCCAGATCCTTGTCCTGGATGAAGCCCATAATATTGAGGACTGTGCGAGGGAGAGCGCCAGCTTCACGCTGGACAAAAACAATCTGCTGATGTCCAAGGATGAGCTGGACGGCATGGTGAAGAACAATATCAGAGCGTCCAAACATGAGCCGCTCAGGAACTTCTGCTACAGCCTGATCAAGTCAGTCCTTCAGTATGAGTCCTGTTCACCTCATCTGCTGCTCAGCTGAAAAACTGTGTCTTCTTGTGCAGCTGGATCCAGGACAGCCAGAACCAGCTGAGTGACAGGGGATATGAGACCGCAGGTAAAGTCTGGAATGGGAAGGACGTGCTGGGGATCTTTCATGGCCTTGGAATCACTGCAGGGACCTTCATTCTTCTGAAGGTACAACGCTGATTCACATGGATTCACTGTCACACTTTTTTATTTGATTCATGTTTTGGATTTCTTCTGTATTCTTCTTCTTTTTCTTTTCTTTCTCTTTAATTGTTCTTCCTTCATCTCTTTTCTTTTTTTTTCCATCTTCTTTCCTGCTCCACTTCCTACAAGAGGTTTTCAAATTTGACACAGCAAATGGTGTGAAATCATCTCAGTGGCTCTCATTTATGTGTATTAAAATACTTAAGTGTGATTTTTGTGATGTTCTTTGTTCCACTGTCTTCCTGTGTGACAGCAATGTCTATCTGCAGTGCTGGAGAAGGAGGAGCGCGTTGGTCTGGTGAACGGTAAAGAAGACACGGTGCAGATCCCAACCATCAGCTCAGCTACGTCCACAGTCCTCAAAAACCTCTTCATGGTTCTGGATTTCCTCTACAGGGACAACTGCAGGTCAGAGAGGGTACTGATCCTGATCCTAGTGCCTTGGACCAAGTTAGAGCTGAACGGTTTGTTGTGCTTCTTGTATCTGCAGGTTTGCTGAAGATTACCGTGTTGCTCTGCAGAGGACCTACGCCTGGACCAACCAGGTCCCTCCTGACGTCCCTGATGCTCAGGGTTTCTTTGTTCGGCCTCGTTACAAACAGCGGCAGAGCATCCGTGTCAAGACCGAAGTCCTGACTCTCAGCTTCTGGTGCCTGAACCCTGCTGTGGTAAGAGGTTGGAAGATGCTGCAAAGTCCTTCGAAGATATAAAAACAGAACTTGAACTCGCCTCAAGTGCTCCTGCAATCTGTCTTCACATTGTTGCTCAAATGAATGAGCACAATGATCAGATAAAGATAGAAACTTCAGATCAGCTCTAGAACAACCCAAACACACGAGAGGCTATTCTGGTTTACGGAGTGAGAATCAGCTCATTCTGAATATGCTGAAACATTTTTAAAAATAACAATCTTATAATGAGAAACAGAAAAGCCTTCAGGTCACTCTAAAAGGGTTAAATGACTGAAAAGCTTCTTTACAGCCTCTTTCTGGTTCTTCTGTCTCTTTATCTCTCAGGCATTTTCTGACTTGAGCGGGTCGGTTCACAGCATTGTACTCACATCTGGAACCCTTTCACCCATGAGTTCCTTCTCCTCTGAACTGGGGGTGAAGTTCTCCATCCAGCTGGAGGCCAATCACGTCATCAACAAATCCCAGGTCAGTGGTTGAGTCTTTAGACACCAAAGTGCTTGATTCCTCAAGATAGTTCAGTTCATCCCAAAAACTTATGGAACTTGTTGTCTCTGTGATGGACTGTCCCTGTCCAGAGTCTATCCTCACTCTGTCATCTGGATCGATCCAGATCCACCAGCCCGATTATGTTTGGTTGGATGGAGATATAAAACAATCCGAAATTGATAACTGGTTACAGTGTTCAGTAACTGAAGACCTGATGGATGATTCAAGGCTTCGGTCTTTAGTCACTGAATTAAAAATGGCATTAAATATGTTGTAGCTATAAAAACTGTTGGGTTGGACTCCAGCGTATGTGAGAACTCAGACTCTGATGATTGTTCTCAGTTTTAATCCTAATAACAGCAGGATATTTAATCCATGGTGTAAACTGATTGTGCACCTTCTCCTCAGGTCTGGGTGGGAACTGTTGGAGCAGGACCTCAAGGCAGGAAACTCTGCGCCACCTTCCAACACACGGAGACATTCACCTTCCAGGACGAGGTGGGAGCTCTGCTGCTCCAGGTCTGCCAGGTCGTGGCCAAAGGAGTGCTCTGCTTCTTACCCTCTTACAAGGTAAATACAACATGAGATAGGCAGAGCAGGACCTACAGGACCCAGAACATCTCAGCATCAATGAACACACTTTATTGAGCTCTTTTTTTATGTTGTAAATCTTTATTTGATGGATTCCTTTTTTGGATCTCAGCTAATTCAGAGACATGAGTTGACCACAACAGAAACAGGAATCAATAAATGTAAAATGCAGAAATAAAGAGATATTACAGAAACACATTTATGAACAAAGAGAAATATATCAGGACATAAACAAAGAAATGTAAAAATACAGAAATATAATTTACTTGATTTAGAATTTATTTGTTATTTGGAGTTTTTTCAGGAGCAGGGATCAGATCTTCATATAAAATCTTTTTTTCTTGTTATCACTGACTCTGTAACTCCACCGGGTTGAAGCGGGGGTGCCATCACTGGGGGGCGCTGCAGACCACAAACTGGAGTGTGTAGCTTGAAGGTATTTGTTGGATGGTGCAGAACAGTCACGTCCTCAGAGGCTCCAGTGCCCTCCAGGAGGACGAGGACGGCTGTCTGGTGTCGTGTGTTCCAGCAGATCCACACTGATCGATTCCGGCAGTTGTCGGGTTCCTGTTAAGTGGCGTCATCCTCAGAGAAGTGGATCCTCTTTCAGTTAATGAGAGCGTCCTCGTAGACACTTTGTCCCCCTTTGTTTGTTATGCGTTTTTATTCATGAATAATTCATAGCTGCTGCAGTTCACCTGTCACATCAGCTCACAAAGACCTGAATGGATTTCATTTATCGTGTGTTTGTCCACATGAGACTTTGGCCAGTTTTTGGTTAGTCATTCCGATCAATTAAAATATTTATATTATCATTTTCATTTGATTTCAAATTTTAACTAACAGGAGACGAAAGCAGTTTAAAAAACGAAATGTTAAGGCTCGTTTAGTCTGTTTCTGATTTGCTGTATTAATCATCAGCAGCCACTCACATGTACAGACTTAAAACAACAAACTCTGTTTCTTTCTGTATATTAAGTATTTTTCACTTATTTTAAATATTTTACTATATTGCGATTTTTTTATTTATTTATTTATTTATTTTTAATTATTATTATTTTTTTCCTTTTTATGTTGATGCCTTCAAGGGTTACTCAACTAAATCACTAATTCAACAAACTAGATTTAGATTTCCATTGATTGACTTTATTGTCCCACTCAATTGAAATCTGTCTCTGAAAGATGAGATGAAGTTTTATTGATTTTGCTGTCGGGGAACATACAGGTACTTTATTCAGGACCCGACAGGTGAGATTCTGGTCCAGCTGCTAAGACCTGTTGTCATGGAGACCAGGCGGTGTGTCACCGACACACTGCTGTGATGCGTCAGTGCTGTTTCAGTGGACATTGGAACCTTCAGTTGTTTTGCCTTTGGCAGATTTGGTTTTTGCCTTCGGCACGTGTGTGCAGTGTGTTCGACTTGTGTTGTGCACTGCAATCGCTGGTTTGATTTCTCCACAGCCCTCATTGGCTCACTATCCATTTGCATTCTCGAACAGTTGATGCTAAAACCGAGCCTCGCTGTTTTCTCGTTTTACCTTCCTCTCTGTCAGCCCATGATGCCAGCCGAGGAGCGACTACGAGCTCGGAGATGTTTTCTTATTAATGATAGCCATGTAGGAGTCTTCTGTCTCTCTCTGTGCTGATGCATAAATATTTAATCTGCAGTCAGCTCTTAAAGATGAGGAGATGAGGGGATATGAAGGGCTGGGGTATTAATTGGAGCCCATGGAGGCCTCGTTGGTGCCTCTGAGTCCCGACTGTTCTGTGATCTGTGTGTTTGTCCGTGTGCTGCACAGAGGATAGGTCATCTTCAGACATCCCTGTTAACTGTGTCTAGGTGATTGTTATCAGCCACTCACACGCAACTGGCTCAGTGAGACCGAGGGAGCAGCAAGGCCATCGGGGTCAAGGAGGTGTCCCTCTGCACAGCAGGCTGCTTCAGCTCCACCTCATAGTTACTGTGCTGTTCAGGAATGAATTGTAGTAATATTTGTGGAGCAGATAGGGAACTCAAGAGCATCAGCAGCTCACTACATTTCTTTTTTTAAGACACATGGACACACACAGTCTGTCTGTAATCGTGTCCAAACACTCTCTACTGCACCAACGCTGTGGTTTTGTAGCACTTTAGCCTTAATACCCCCCTGGTTGATGCCCATTAAAACCACAGTGGAACCTGCCGTCTGGTCCCAGCCGCCAAAGGAACGGACCAGGAGAGGGAAGGGGGGGCTGCGCTGATGGTTTATTAAAAAAAGAGAGAGAGAGGGAGAGAGAAAGAAAGAAAGAAAGAAAGAAGAAGGCAAGGTTTGCAGAAGTGGCAGCAACTACAAGATGCTTTTAAAGGAGATTGAGATAAGGGCCATTAGGTGGTGTCGCCTCGCTGTCTGTGTGAAGACGCACCCGGTGCTGGCGCCTGGCCTCTGCCAAGCGTGTGTCAAATCAAAGTCAGAGCAAACTGCAGGACGAACGCCCACCGGCCTCAGCACCAATCAAACAGCTGCAGAGGTCCAGTTATCTAAGAGCGAGACTGTGTCTGTCTGCGTCTGGGACCAGATTAGATTCATGGGTCAATTTGCTCAGTGTGGGATAAACTTCCTGGTTCGTCCTTCGAGCTGAGGTGATGTTTTATGAGTTTTTACAGTGGAAACTTGAGGGTTACTGCTGTTTCACTGAGCTGACTCACATTTTCGAGACTTTAAAAACAGGTTAGATGGAGCTTCAACAACGTCCATGTTTAGGTTCCTCTCTGATCCACAGCAGCAACATGAGCTGCAGTGATTCATCTGTTTATTCGTCACCTCATTTTTTGATCTAAATAACTCTCATGAAGTAAAAATGCTGTGCTACGATTAGTATTAGTTGTTCCCTTGTAAAAAGAGAAAACAAAGTTAAAAAACAGCATCTGAAGCCGATTCCTGGTTCAGAGACCTGGATCAGGCCTCAGCCCCGCCCACCACCTGCTGGCTCCAGGTGAGAGACAGTCAGACCAGCAGGCGGCTAAGAGTGGTTAGCATTGTTCGTATCTTATTTCTTTGTTTGTTAGCTTTATCCAGCGGTGGCTGACACAGTTTTAGCAGTTGTGCTAGTGCTAACTCTGCTCACTGAATGTGACTGTTCTTTAATTTCAGTGAACAAATTGACATGATAATCCGACGGTGATGAGGTTATTAGATGTTTAATCTGACCTAATCTCACATACTGTAACTAACTGATTGTGTGTTCAGCTCCGTTTAAAATACGACTTGTGTCTTTGTAGAGAAGTAAATGCGATCAACAAGGCGACTGTTTTCCTCTCTGGGCAGCAGGAAGTGTTCTAGCCACGTTGTGTTGTCACCGCCAGTGTGTCAGCAACGTGTCGAGCAGGAGACGAGGGCTGGGCAGCAGGCCGGAGGTGGCAGGTGGCTTCTTGCCGCCGGTCTTGGCGTGATGGTTGCTGTGATATTTTGGGACTGAATAATTTACACCGCAACAACACGCCTCCCCTCGCCACCACCAAATGTGGCTCCTGGCTCCATGTTTCATTAATGCCGTCGCCTCCAAAGCACTTCCATAATTCAGCAGGCACTAGAGGAGCTGCAATGTGTCGCCACACGGCTCACTGACACCGGGGACAGGGGGAGGCAGCGGGGGGTGGATGCAGACGAGGTGAAAGATGGGGAGATAGTAAGTGGGTGGAAGAAAGGGAAAGTGTAAAAGTGCCAGAGAATCTCCAGTTCACTGCCTCGATCTGTTGTTCACCGCCTCGTCCCAATTGGCAGAAAGATCTAGCCCATTTTATCATGTCACCGACAGAGCTGAGCGTCGTTCCACCACCAACAGAAAGGACGATGAATTATTCACACTTTGTTGTGCTAAACGCTGCTCATTCCTGTTAATGTAGCCTCTAACTGAGCCCCCTGTTAAAGACTGAAACAATAAATACATGTACATTCACTTTAAGAGCAGTCGAATCATCTCTGCAGAGATGCCTCAAAACTTGAAAGATCTAAATCATTTACAGCAGTTTATTGTCAGTAATTGGGACGTTTTAAATTGATTGTTTTTAAGCAATAGAAACATGAATTGAAGAGACTGCAGGAATGAAAGTCATAAGGACAGACTCTTTCATTGTGTGACAGTTTACACCCAAAAGACAGAAAAATGCTAAACTAAAATAGAATTGTAAGCAAATAAAGAGATAAGAGAAAGATTAACACACATACATGTACACACATCTAAAACATTTGTCAGGTAAAACTGTCATGGTCAATATTGTGATTTTTATTCCGTTAAAAGGAGGATTATTGTTTTCACAAGTTTGTTGTTTTTGAAATTGTCGTCATCTTTTATCCATGTTCTGTTGGTCAGTTCGAGGTCAAATATTGGATAAGAGCAGCATGATGTGCAGCTTCATGTAGGAGCTTAGCAGCTCTCTATCACATGCTCTCCCTGAATTATTCATCGAGCTGCTTGTGTCTGTAGTTTTTGCGTCTGTAAGTTCTTTGTTGAGCGTCTGACACTCACATGGTTGAAAGCCTTTGCTGAAGGTGCTAAAGATCCATTTGACTGCACAGACAAACGCTTCACTACACATCAATACGTCCACACAGTTTCACTCATCGTAACCGACACAAGAAGGAGAAAGTTACACCTGAAATGTCCCACTGATGCCCAAAAGTCAATACTGAGCCAGATATAAACCTTCAGAGTTTATCTTCTGCAGAACAAGACAGTCTGAAATCATCAGGATTATTTTACATATTCACTTTTATCTACCTACCAGGACAGTCTGGACT
The DNA here is from genome assembly GCF_900963305.1 of Echeneis naucrates. Lineage (NCBI taxonomy): Eukaryota > Metazoa > Chordata > Actinopteri > Carangiformes > Echeneidae > Echeneis > Echeneis naucrates. The sequence goes on along the minus strand of NC_042523.1, from coordinate 25,152,905 downwards.
GACTGGACTGGACTGTTATTTGATTGCGAGCAAACATCCCCTCATGTCCATTTATCATTAAAGTAAGCGCATGATGTTTCTGTCAGTCACCGTTCTTCAGAGAAGACGATGCTGTGGTCGTCCCTGACGCCTTGGGATTGGTTGTGTTGTCCCTCTTAGCTCTTCTCCTCGTGGACTCAGCTCCTTTCCAAGTGCAGCCTGGCAGATAATGGCTGTTTTGTTTGGTGGTAGATCTTCCTTAAGTACATCACATGAATTATTCATCTCTTGCTCAAGATTGGACTGAAAAGCAATTGCAGGACAGTTTGCTGAATTTGAAGAGGTCCTTGACGATGTAACGCTGCATATTTAGTGAATGTATTAATGTTTTATTGATGCAAACCTCCTGGCCTCTTGTGGTAGGAAGCACCAACCTGATTAAATCCTTCCCATAATTTAATTTCATTACTGTGATGTCAGACTGACTTTGGTGTTTTTGTCTTCACGACACTATGTTTTTATGGCTGAAGATAAAAAAATCATTCCTCGTCCTTCTCCATCTTCATCTGGCTCCAACTCTTCAGCTCGACACACTGCAGTGAACTTTTCTGTTGACTGCAGGAGAAGAACTTCTACTTGACCCTTCCAACACATTTCCAAGCCAGTGAAGCAGCTCTTTGATTTGAGGCCATGCTTATTGAAGGATATAATCTGCACTGCGCAGACATGAGTGGAGCTGTGGTGGCATGAGGGCTTTTAGATCAATGTGTCTCTCCTGAGAGCTGCTGACTTTTTGTACTAACAATAGCACAACAACGGTGATTTTTATTACGGAGGGGGTTCAGACACGTCAGCTGTCTAAGTGCAAGCAAAATAAACAAATCAACTTTGAGGACACAGGAGCAAACATGTTGGGTTAAATGCCTCCTACCCTGACCCCCTAACCCGTTGCAAGCTTTTTGTTTCAGACTTGTAAAGTGTCTGTAATGTGTCACTGGACCATGTCTCTCACTTCAGAACTTGAGGTACGGTGTTACATGTGAGGATGTTCAGTCTTGGACTCTGCTCTGTATCTTCCCTGATGATGATTCTCAGGGTGTAGTTGGTCTGAGATCATGTGATGGACTCAGCCAGTCCAGAATATTCCACCTCTTCATCCTGAGGAGCTCTTGGGCCTGCTGGGTGATGAGGTGTCGCCCAATAAGTTGGATGGTTTGATGCTTTTGGCTGAATGTGTCTGTTCATCCTGCTGCTGCAGTGAAATTATCAATAAATGTCAGTTTGCAGCCCAAAGAAATAGAACTGGAAGAGAACCAGAACCGTGTGTGACAGATCAGCTGGTGGCGTCAGTCATGACTGATGACATGACTGTTTCTTCCTCCATGATGAGGTGGAGGATGAGTTTTGGTACACCGTTCCAGAGCTGGTTCTTTTTACGTTTACATTTCGTGACTCAGCTGAAGAGCATCAGTTCAGCTTCGGATCAGATCTGTGTTTTGAGATGATAAACAGCGATACCTCAGTCTGTGTGATCTGATTTTTACTTTTCATTTCCACCATGATGCCTCTTATGATTCACTCAGATGCTGGAGAAGCTGCGGGATCGGTGGAACAACACTGGAATCTGGGAGAAGCTGAAGAACCAGAAAACCGTCATCACAGAGCCGCGGGGGGGAGGGAAGGGGGACTTTGATGAACTGCTTCAGACTTATTACAACGCCATCAGAATCTGTGATGGACGAGGTACGACATCAATGCTGAGACAATTGAATTAGATTTAATGATGAAAGATGATTCTTCATTTGCCGTTCATCAACTCGTCTTTTCCTGTGATTCTTTCGTCATAGATGGTGCGTTGCTGATTGCTGTGTGTCGGGGAAAAGTGAGCGAAGGGCTCGACTTCACAGATGACAACGCAAGAGCCGTGATCACCATCGGGATCCCCTTCCCAAACATCAAAGACCTCCAGGTACGTAGAAGAAACAATCAGATACACGACTGGCTACAGGAAACTACATAAAGAGTAATTGGCTCCCTTTATGGAAATTGTTTATGTGAAAGATGAAAGTAGCCTTCATGTTCAGTGTGAAGAAGCAGGCAGTGCAGATGGTGATAGAGATCTGGATTAATGAACTGTGTGGTGTTTAACACTAGAATTACGTTTCAACCAACAGCCTGAGTGTCAGGTGTTTAGGGGCATTTGTATATTTGTTGCTGAGAATTCTTGGCCTTTGGAAACGCTGCTCTGAAAATATTTCATGACTTCAATAACAGCACTGGATTGTTAGCGCTGGACCTGTTAGGCTGTTAGCAGGTACAAGCTGCTGCTGGTTAAATCCCAGAATTCACACCGTAGGTCCACCCTGTCTGTGAAAACCTTTACTTCACTGGCTTTGACCGAAACACAGAGACAAATAATGTAACTCACAGACATCAACACACACTAAATCAGAGCATCCTTTTTGGTGATCCGTGAAATAAAATCCCAAAGCGATGTTGCTGTGTTGACTCCGTCCCGAGCAGATAAAGTTGACCTTTAAGTTTGAGCCCCCCCTCGTCATTCCTCCTCATCCTCCTGTCAGAGATGCTGAAGCTTCCGCTAACCTGTTCTGTCAGTGGTGGTGAAGCTACGGCTGTCAGCTTCACCTCCGTCAGCTCTCAGGGCATCGCTGCTTCCGTTTCATCAGATTTATTTTTTAAGTTGAGCAGGTGGATGATCTGTAGCTTAATGTGAAGAAGGGCAACTTTTTTCTTGAATTAAAATCAGTTTAACAGCCTGTTAATCAAAAAGAACCAGATATGCACATTTTTAGTAAAATAAATAAGTGAAAAAAATAAAAACTCATGATGAGGTGATTTAAAAACCTGCAGAAACACAGATGTTAGACGGATTTTAGTCCTCAGACAGCTCAGCACTGTTTCAGAGAATCACCGATGCTTCAAATTTAACAGTTGTAGTCAGTGTTTAATCCGTTTTAATCAGCTCCAGGTAAAAACTGATTCTTCACATAGAACGACCTTTGAGAGGCTGGGGGGGACTGGGGAGCGCTGGGGGGGGTGAGGTTCTTAGACAGCACTGAGAAGAGACACTGAGCCACGAGGCTGAGCTTTCTACTGATCAGAGTCAGTTCAGCTCCAAACTGACGCTGCGTCTCCCTGATCTGATCACTGTGATCACCATCTAATCAATCTGCAATCAAACCAGTCTACTGACACACACGCTTTAAATTCAACATGTACTAAACATAATTACAGGGAGCAGACGCACACATATAGAAGAATCAATACGAAACGCAGAGACAACTTAAAAATAGTAAAAGGACAACATGTGAAAAAGACAAACTCAGGGCAGAAAACGGTTTCATTCACTGAGTCACTCTTTTGCTGTGACTCCTCCTTCATTGGTGGTTTCTTCACCCTTTGCCTTTTTGCGTACTGTCACAGTGGACGTTCAGAACTTGACATGTTTTTGATCAATGATGTTATTTCCTGTCCAGCAGACGTGTTAATTCTTGTTTTAAATTGAGTTTTATTTTTCTTTAAACTTGTGTTCTCAATAACAATCTCATCATGTTGGTAACTGTCACGTGTTCTTATATTTATGTTAATTTACCCATCTGTCAAAAACTGAAGGGTCAGTCCAGCCTCACTGTCCACAGCACTACATCTATCAGATTGGATCAGATCCAGTCGCTCCTTCTGGGTTTCAGGAGCTTCCTGAAGAGAGAGGGACGTCCCTGCTGTGATGGACTTAAGGAGTTGGTTCCTCATCAGAACCACAGACCAGAACAGTCTGGACTGAGACGGTCCTGGTTCAGGGATGGTGATGACAGATCACACGGATGGAGGAGATTAGCACCAGTTGTGCTAACATGAGCTAACACGGACCCAGAGAATCGTCTGGTTGGTTCTGAGCAGGCAGCCCTGCTGTGAGGATGGTGGTGACCCAGCTTCTGGAGGTTTAAAGTCCCCAGTGATCTGGATCCCTCCTGGTCCACATTCCCAGACACGCATAACTCCTGAACGCCACAGCCGGAGCGCATAGCGTAGCATTTTACTGGCCTGTTGTGTTATTGTGACCAAGATCAAAGTTCGAACGTAAAGTTCTCTGCAGTGAAGGTGGAATTACATTCAGCTTGGATTTTTCCAATGGCATGTTTTACAGTAAGCAGTCATGGCCTGCGTGAGTGAGTCTGACAATAAGTGGCTTTAACGAGCAATAAAAAGACACTTACGACTGATGCAGCATCTGTGAGTTTAACGGCGGACTCAGCCTGCCCTTCATTACTGTTTCTCTGAGCTACACAGGATTTCAGAGGAATGTTGAAGAGTTCATGGAGCTCCACAAACTCTCCACCACAACAGTTAGAGAAAGACGGACATCCTGCAGTTCACTGCTGACACAACTCAAATGATCATCGCTCACAATAACGTCCAATCAGCAATCAGGGAGAACCTCTGTGACCCGTTGTCCTTCTGTTAACCTTGGTTCATGCTCCACATGACCTCTAATGGACAATGATGGAAGCCAAGCAGAGAGCTTTATCATGTTCACATTATTGTTCTCTTTGTGTTGATCTTGTCAGCTTCTTCTTCCAAAGCTCCAGTGTAACGCATTCTAACCTCTCTGTGCTCACTTCAGTCCAGGCCGATGGCTGAACGGGTGAATAATAAATAATAATAATTACAAACATGCTGCCAGGTTAAATCCAGAGTTTTAGCTCTGAGAAAGAGAAAGTTTGACTGCAGCTCCGTCTGAGCTGATCCATGATCCTGTTTGAAAGGAGTGTGATAGTCTGATGCCCTTCTGAGTGTGTAAGCACACAAACAGACACACACAGACGCTCACAATCTTCAAGATGAGCCACTCAGCTGTCACCTCAGCCCCATGTGACAGATGAGGCGCTCAGAATCTCAGTGACAGACACAAGATGTCCTGGACAGCCAGAGGCGTGCGCGCGCACACACACACACACACACACACACACACACTGTGTCAAATGTAGCTGGGACAGATGCGCTCAGCTGCGACTCATGCCTGCTGGTCAGATGTCTGTTTTTCGGGATGAACAGGTAGCGGTGGCGGATGGAGCTGGAGCGGCTCACTGATCTCCTGACATTTTAACTAATCCCTTCTAGCTGCTGCTTTCTTGCACATTTGGGAGATTTGCTAGCAGCCAGAATTGGCTTTTTCACATATGCAGCCTGTCATGTCCGATTGGACGGTGACATGGTGCAGACCGGGGATGTGACGGCTCTAACGCTGAAGTGGACTGTGATTGGATTTGGATGACATGGCTGACCCGGGGCTACTGGCCTTTCTGTTCCGGCCGACCGTCTAGAAGTGGATTCTTTAACTGCTCTGGTGTCTCATACGTTGGCAAACATCTCACCACGAATCCGGCTCCATGTATCAGACCTGCTGTGACATGGCCGCCTGAGTGTGACTGTAGATCTCCTGACAGGCCCTGGTCCACGTCACACAGACCGCCGGACTGATCCGGGGTCAGGGAGCAGGTCCTGCTCACAGGTGTTGGTTCTTCAGCAAGGTGCCATTAGTCATAGTCCAACTTTGTGGCGACATTTCGGTACTTCCTGTGACTGCTTGTTTGTTTGTTGTTTTTTTTGGGGGGTGGAGTGAGGTGATGCATGAGAAGGAACGGGCTGTACCTGCCGCAGCCTCGTTCGGTGGCTCAGGGCGAGCACACGGTTCCTGTCAGAAGCAGTTAGAGCCCATCCAGCAGCCTCTGTCAGACGCCAGCTGAACTTTTCACTTGTCAATTCTGAAAGGTTAGTGCTAAAACCAGCAGTGACAGATGCAAATGGACGGATGCTTCATGTCACGTAGCCCACCTGGTCTGCCCCCTCCCACCTCCATGTGGCCTCTGTTGCCCCCCCAGCGGATCTCAGTCAAACCTCAGCATTTCAGGCTTTGTCTGGTTGGCTGTGTCCCAGATACCTCACCCACTCAGTCCCCCCCCTTCGTGTCCCATATTAATCCAATTAGTTCTTCATGCACGAAGCTCATCTCACATATGATGTCGCACACCGCTGCCTTTTAGTGTGTTGGTCAAAATGTCATTTCACTTGTTCAGAGTCGAGTGGACGGATCAGGTGACAGATTCTCCAAGTCCGTAGTCCAGAATCAGAATCAGTGAACTTGGTAAGAAGGTCAAAGATAAACGCTGCGTACCCAAATACTTCAGAAGATCTGGTCTGAGAGCCGCCAGTTTGAAGACTCCAATCAGACCATCAGACATTTTGGTTTTATTAAAACAGGTAGAAATCATCTTTGGAGGAATGATTGGGTGGCATCGCCTGTCAATCACACAGTAACCATGCCCCTTACTCCATTAAAGCATTAACAAAACTAAAGTGTGACAATACAAGAAAATGGGTGAAAAATGAAAAGGACTTATGACTAATTAGTGAAGACAGTGTGATGTTCAGGTCATGAATCAGAGCTTCTAGCTGTCGAGTGGAAAATTATTTTTTGTTGTTTTTTTTTTTCATTCCTTGATGCATCAAACTGGAAATGAGCTCTAACTGAATAATGTTTTTGCTTTCAGGTGGAGCTGAAGATGAAGTACAACGACCAGCACTGTAAGTCCAGAGGCCTCCTATCAGGCCACCGCTGGTATGAGATCCAGGCCTACAGGGCCCTGAACCAGGCCCTGGGCAGGTGAGTCCCTCTCTGCAGCTTCCAGTCTGACAGAGGTCTCGGGTTTCTGAGATTCAGCCTCCAATCATCTGTCCACAGGTGTATTCGCCACCGGAACGACTGGGGCGCCCTAATCCTGGTGGATGACCGTTACCGGAACAACCCCAACAAGTACATCACAGGTCTGACCGGCAGCAGCCTGGACACTAGGTGGCAGTAGGTCTCCACCATCAGAGCTGGAGCTGAGCGTTTGTCTCTGTCTGATTTCAGGTCTGTCCAAATGGGTCCGGAACCTCGTCCAGCATCACGACACCTTCGACAACGCCATGCGCTCCCTGGTGGCGTTCTCCCAGGAGCAGCAGGCGACAGCAAGCTGCTCCTTGGCCTCACCTCACCATGGTGTCCGTCCAGCCGCTGCAGAGGACCACCATCCCTTCGAGACCCTACAACCCGAGACGCCTCACTCTTGTGTCAACAGGCCTGAACCCCAGCAGGGTGCCCCCTCGACCCCCCAGTGGAAGACTGAGCCAAAACAAAGAGCAGGTGAGACGAAGGACAAAGTCTGTTTTCAAGCCGTTATATCTTTTTTATTTTGGTTCTTGAAAACCAAAATATTCCTTTTTCTTATAATTAAAATACTTAAAATGATAAAACTGAAAAAAATAAAGGCTGCACTCAGACCAGGACCTGGTCCACTTCCTGTCCTCAGTAATGATGAGTTATGACATTTCAAACAGCATCGCTCTTTAAAGCGGGCTCATCAGAAGGTGTGTGTTGTTTGCACAAGCGTGGCATCATGGCGAGATGACGTGTTTGCACATTGTGTTGGTTAGCAGCCATTGTCTGCGGGGGTCACGATGAGGTTGAGCTGTTTGCTCAGTTGGATTCTGTGTGGTGGATAAATGTGGTCGAAGGGCAGGAACCCCCTCCCCGACTCAGGGGGGTGGGCTGGGATCAGTTGAGTGGCTTGCCTCATTACTGTAAGGTCTCTGCATGCCTGAGTGGCGTTGGAGCGAGCTGATGAGCAGATGTTGGACTGTTGCTTTTAATTAAATCCTCTTGACCTTTGTTTGGGTTTTAATGAGCATGAGCCGCCGTTCGTCTTTCTTTCTAACTCAGCTCGAACGTCGTGAGCTGAAGCTCCTTGTCTCTCTGTGAAGTGTCACGCCGACTATGGAGTCTTCCTGTTTTAAGTTTTATCACTGACTTCCAGTTTCTCTGACTCAGGGCCGCTCTCCTGCCAGGCAGCGGCGACAACTCAGCCTCTCTACTCCATCTTCACGCCCATCCCCGTCAGCAGCAGCTTCAGGAAGGCCATCTTTAAAGAAAAGGCCCCCACTGAGTCCATACAGGGGCGGGACGTTCCTGATCAGACCGAGCACAGAGGGGACCAGCAGAACCCGCCACAGGAGAAGAATGGGACCGCAGAGACGTCCAGTGACATCACAGGGGGGCAGTCTGTGGTCACGACCCTTCCCCCCTGTGAAAGTGAGGCGGCGTCAGCAGAGGAAGACGAACAGGAAGAAGACCAGACCATCTTTTACACACCAGAACTTTTCAACAATGAAGATGACGAAGGAGACCAATGGCACCCACAGACGGGGACAAAGTCAGAGTCCCCCCCTAGGGTAGTTTTGGTACCAGAGGGGGCCCCCCAGGTCCAAGGGGACAGGTCAGCTGATCGGGGTCCCTCTATAAGGGCAGAGTTGGTGGAGCCATCACAGGCACCTGAGGACAGTGCCACAGGACAGAGGGCAGGTGAGGAGGCGGAGCAGCAGGGGGTCCAGGTGAAGAGGAGGACGGGCAGAGTGCACCGGCTCTCCAGGTCCAGACTGACGGACCCCCCCACAACAGGAAACTGACAGCCTGGTCTGAGTCCCCCCCACATACACACACGTCCTCATATAGCCAGGACTCACACAACCTACACACGTTATGGCCATGTGACCGGGTAGCTCCCGTCTCGTCCAATCAGCTTCTTCTCTGGTGTTTTATTGAGGATGTGTGAATCATTAAAACTGAAAAAGTCATGCGCAGACTGTTTTTAACATCAACAATCATCGTTTCTTCATTTTTTCATGTTTTGGTGTGGACCTGGTCTCTGCTGTAGGTTCAGGTCTGATGGGCTCGTGTGATTTAATGGAAGCAGAATCTTCAGCAGGCGAGACGACAAACGAGACTAAAGCTGATTACCGCCGTGACTCGTCTCATTACGGCTCAAACTTCAGTTCATCGTTTCCACAGACGAGCAGAGACAAGTGTTTCGTTCAAAGCCTTTTCTCTGCCCCCCCCCCCCCCCCCCCCCCCCCCCCCCCCGACCCCCTCATATGTAATCATGCATGACGACTCGTTAACATCATGAGAACAGAGCTGGAGGCCGGACAGCGTTAAAAGAATCAGGAATAATGGCCGTTCCCCATTAGACTAATTCAGCATCAGATCATTAAAGCTGCAGCAAAACATTTCGCTGACGATAACAACAGCAGCGATAATAATGATGATGATGATGATGACGACCCATCATCATCATCATCATCATCATCATGGGGGGGTAGCATTTATATCTGTAATGGGGGAAGAGGAAGAGCTGCTGCAGCTAATGTGGGGGAAAAAAGAAACTTGTATTTATCTGTGCTAGAGTCCAACCTTCAGTTTTTATCCTGAACTTCCTGAATCCGGTTCAGGACCAGGACCAGAGTGAGACCTCAGATCTGGTTCAGAAGGTACAGTCGTGCTGTTTGTCAAAGGAGGTGCGTTTTAGTCGATCCCCTCCGGCTGGTTAATCTGGTTTCAGTGGAGTCTGGTTGTTCAGTAAATCCTTAATCTGCTTTCTGATCCGGTTCAGACTCAGACCTGCTGTTGTTGAAGGTCTTGGTTCGGTTGGAATCAAACTTCTGAAAGCTAGTCAGACTTTATTCAAACTTATTCACCTCTGTTTTGTTTTTGTTTTTTTGTTTTTTTTTAAGACAAAGCTTTTATTACGTTGTCTCTTTCTATTTTCCTTTACGTTTTATATTGTTTGGTTTGAAGAAATAACATTTTACTGAGAAGTTTAATAAAGTTTTATGATTATTACAATGAACATTTTTGTTATTATGTAAAAGTACAACTCATCAGTTTTGCAGCATAAGAATTACAAACTGCAGAGAAAATAAATCTGGTCGGTCTCACTGACCTCAGATTTAAAGATTAAACTCGGTTGACTCTGAATTCACTTCTTTCAGCTTCACACAACTGCATTAGTGAGATGTCATTAACAAACAGATTTAGATGCTATAATGATTAAAAAAGGCAGACTGGAGATAAAGTTGATATATTTTGATGTGAAAGATGATATTTTAAATCTTCGTGTGAAACTAAAATCACTTTAGTTTTGACGCTTTGAAGCTTCCTGATGTCAAACTTGATTTAAAGACATTTAGATCATCGGCAGACATGAAGATGATGAAGATGACTTCTGCGTTGTCACCTTTGGTTTTGTGCTGGACTTGTTTGTGAACCGGTCTGTAGACCTGGACCATCTGCATCACAGTGTGAGTCTCAGTAGTAGCAGTCCTGGCCCACCAGCCCAGGACTTGTCTCCGCCCCACTCTGGGTTTGCTGCCTCGGTTCGATGGGACTTCAGTTCTGACACCAGGACAGCTTCATCCAACACCTTCACCATCCGACCTTTGACCTTTCATTATCATCTCCATGACCAATAAACTTAAATAACCCTCGACTACCCAGACTAATCTATTTCTGCCAGTTTAATTCAGACACAGAGGAAGGACTAATAATATTATTCATAAGTTATTTATTTATTTACCTTTTAAAACAATTTTGAATCAGCTGCACAGAAAAAATAGAAAAGACAAACGCCTGAATATCTTAACTGACAGAAAAAGGCCATAAAAAGATCTAATAAAAAATAATGAAGAGAAAGTCAGCTCTTATTTTGAAATGACTTCCAAATGAATTTTTAATTAACACTGGCTTTTCTGTTTATCTTGGTTCGATGATTTAAATTAGACCATTTTAAAGGTTAATATCAATTACAGAAATAGATATAAAAATAAATATTCAGCCAATAAAAAAGAAACACAATCTGTTAGCAATAAAGTCATTAAGAAAACTGAAATTGAAAAGTTTCACAGAAAATAAAAGACAAAGTTAACAAATATTCATTAATAGTTAAACAGATTTACGTTTCCATCTGAGGGAATTCAACACTGTTAACGTTTGCGTGTTTTATTGGAACGTTTGTGAAGTGACATTGAATATAAATTTAAAATCTTTGGTGAAATATTCTTTATTTAAAAATCTGATTTTTTTGAACAGTCAAACTTAACAGGCTGAATATGAAATGAGTCTTGACTCGATAATAATGATGATGATCTGACGGAGTTTTCAACGTGTCGGGGGATCTCGGGGGGGAAACCAGCAGACTGACTGCTCTCTCAGTGAGAAGCTAATGAAATTGATTTCTTTAAGCGCGTGGAGGCCGATCAGGATTGTTTGACCGGATCATCTGAGGGTCTTAAACAATCTGTCTGCCGGAGCAGCTGTCAGAACTTGGCTGGAGTCTCAAGTTTGGAGCCCTCGGTTAATAAACCCAGATTTATTTCAGAGGGTCAGTGGAATTAGACACCTAATCTGCCTCCGTGGTTTTATAAGTGGACTAATCTTGGTATAGACATCCATTGTTTGGGCTCATCTTAGTGTGCTTACACCATAAGCTGGTTAAGGCTATAAGTGTGATTGTGGCAGCCGTTTGTCGAGCAGAAGCCTGATGCCCTTTTTGTTGTGAATATTAAATGGAGTCTCAGTGGGACAGAATTAAGCAGGCAATTAGCCATTTATGCAACTTCAGGCCAAGTATGAGGAAGTCTGATGGAGATCCATTAAACCACTTAACGTCTTTGTGTCGTGTCGTCTGTTTGTTTCATCCGTCGAGCTCTGATTCAGGTTTGTTGTCACAAACAGGAGGAATTGATACAGCCGATCTTATTAACAGAATATTAACCCAAACTGAAAAAACAGGAGTTTTTTCTCTGCCACAGAAACCGATCGAGCATCTGAAGTTAAATCAGAACGTTCAGAGCTGCTGAGGAGCCGTCACTTTGTGACAGAAACTGACCATCATCAGTCCGATCAGACAAAAGACCTCCACTAACGACCCCTGACCTTCATCAACTCCCCTGACCTCCACTAACGACCCCTGACCTTCATCAACTCCCCTTGACCTCCACTAACGACCCCTGACCTTCATCAACTCCCCTGACCTCCACTAACGACCCCTGACCTTCATCAACTCCCCCTGACCTCCACTAACGACCCCTGACCTTCATCAACTCCCCTGACCTCCACTAACGACCCCTGACCTTCATCAACTCCCCTGACCTCCACTAACGACCCCTGACCTTCATCAACTCCCCTTGACCTCCACTAACGACCTCTGACCTTCATCAACTCCCCTTGACCTCCACTAATGACCCCTGACCTCCACTAACGACCCCTGACCTCCACTAACTCTGATCTAGCTCATATCTGTACTCATCCAGACCAGATTTTATATTTATATTACATTCATATATTTTGTTTTGCAAGTTTGGCCTGATGATCTGATGTGACGGTGAAGAGCAGGTGAGAAAGGTCCCGCCCACTCTGTGCACCAACAAACTGGAGCACAGGTGCACAGACCAGGACCAGGACCACAGGCTGGGACTGTAAGTCAGCTCAGTGCCTGACTGAGCCTGAAGTCCAGTAAATGAGAGCTGGGAAAGTCCCTCAGAACTGGAGCGTGTTTGAATCCTAATCCAATATTTGAGGAGCTCAGCCTGAACCTTCTCACTCATCTCCTGCTTTCTGTCCTGCAGCTGATGGATCTGCTGCTCTGACAGACTCTGGGTTAAAGGGGAGACCTTAATCGCTGCCTGTCAGGGCCCTGACGTGTTGAGCGGCGGTGGGCGGAGCCATGACTCGGAGCTGTTGGTGGTCTGGCCTTGTGTAAATATTGGACGTGTGGGGCCTGAAGGCTTCAGCAGATTTATTTCTGAAAACAAAACCTCTGAAAAGTACAACCGGTGGAGCTGCTGGTGAAACAGAGGCCTCTGCAGATGTTGGGCGACAGAACATCTGGAACCTCACACCTTTTCTCACCGCACACAAGTGTTGGAAGAATCGAGGAAAATCCCGGCAGAGTACTGACAGGAACGTTTCTTTGTCCGGGCCTCTTAGTGGAATCTGGAGGTGATGACAGATGAGACTATTTAAGAAGAGCGGCTCTTAAAATCAAACAGGACACTGTCAGTGTTTGAGCGGGAGCCTGCCCCGACTCATCACGCCCTCCAGCCGCCGCCACACCTCGCCGTGGGAATGACACTTCAGCCCATCTCTGTTTGAACAGCTTAATTCCACTTTCTCTGCAGCATTCAGCTCTTTGACTGAAAACGGAGCACAAACAGCTCCGACTTCAATCGGCCTCCGAAAGTGTTGAATACGAACTTAGAGTGAGCACACAAACGCACCGCCCCCCGTTTGATGTAGGAATTAATGTGTGTTGTTGTGAACGGAGGTGTGGACAGACACACAACAATAAAGCTCAGGCAGTGTGTGACGGTCACGAAGAGAAAAGAGCCGACACCTGAACACATCATTTGGCTGTTTATGGACTCGTTTGTTTTTTATTTTCTGACTTTCTGTCAATCTGTCGCCAAGATTCAGTCAAATCAGACACGAAACACTTCAAGAAAAAAACATTTGAGAAGGACGGAAACTTTTTCCCTGAACGAACTCTATTTATGGTATTATCTTTACTTTGTTTCTCAGCTTCACAGAAAATATTCACCCTCATATATTCATGTGATTCACACAATTTATCCAGATCATCTTTTTCAGCTCAAAGCAGCAGAAATAAAGAATCTAAAATGTTTTTGTACGCCTCTTTCTTCTCTCCACTTCCTGGGGTCAAAGGTCGTCTCACCTTAAAGGCAGCAGGAGTCGGACACGAAAACGTCGTCCATCACACATGTTGTTGGCGAGCGTGGCGGATGCAGGTGTCTTTTTCTGTCCAATAGGAGTTCAGTCACGCATCAGTGTACGCAGCTCGCTCTGGAGCCGCCTGTTCGTGTCAGAAGACAAAGGCCAGGCGTCCCTGCGGTGCCGTTCGGCCGGGACGGGCAGGACAACACCTGTAAAGCAAACAGGCTCGGCTGCTCTTTATCCCGGCAGCACAAAGCCGTCTCTTTGTCCGCCCGTCCTCCGCCCGTCCTCCGCCCTCGTCCTCCTGCTCCACAACAGGTGCTGCTCCAAGGTGCTTATTCATTCATTGTTTCTTCTCTTCCAAAGCCCGCCATCTCTTTTTACGTTCCCTCTCATGACTTTGTCAGAGACTTTCTCTAAATGCACTCAACAAACCTCACAGCCTTTTGTGTGGTAAAAGCGCAGCTTAGTAAGTGTGCGTTTGTGTGTCTGTGCTTGTGTTGCTGCTTTTATGGCAGGATACCATTTTTCCTGTGAAAAATGACAAACCTCTGACGTCTGAGATGAATTCACTCAGATCTGATTTCACCTCAACATCTTCTGCCAGCTGTCAAAAGTCCTCCGAGCCAAAAGACCAATCACGACATGAGAGCATGAAGAAACAATCAATGTCTGACTTGACTGAAGCCTATGGGAAACTGTCCCTCCTCCTCTCTTATATTGAAGTCTATGGGAAAATGTCCCTCCCCCTCCCTGATGAGTTTATGGTCTCAGTCTTCAACACAACATGATGTTCATTTTTTTAGATGAAGGGGTTAGGGGGCGGGGCCAGAGGTTCTCCCAGAGGTCACAGAAGTTCAACTGAAGGTCAGTTATAATGAGTAAGATTAGTGTTTTCTGTTGGAGAGGGTGATCCAAAGGTGTTGTGGTGGGATGCTGCTGTCGTCGTGGTGACCAGGTGAATATGTCTGAAGGTATTTGAAGTATTTGGGTGTTGCAGCTGACTCCTGTCCTGACAGGCTGAGACGGCGTCTGAATTCAGTCCAGAACTTCAGTGAGTCAGAACTAAACAAACCTTCACACCAAAACAGAAAATCTGTTGTTCCAACGAACCAATGAGAAGATTTCTAAAATCCAGATCATCAGAGTCTGCTGGTCCTGCACCAGGTGAGCTGGACAGTCACATCGTGTCACAACCACAAGTAACAACTAACCCTCCCAGGAGGATGGAGTCCACTGTCCAAAAACCTGGACCTGGACTCTGGGTCTGCAAAGTGAAGCGTGAAACCTTCATTCCATCTACTGAACATCAGGAGCGACTCCACAGGCTGTAAAAAGAGGTCTGATTGTATTGAATTCTATGGGAAAATGAGCCCACATTAAACATATATCAGGTGCCTGCAGCAGGTTTGATTGTTTGTTTCTGTGAAGATGGACATCTAAACAGAGAAAGATCTGATATAAAAATCTTTCAGAGCCACATTCAGTCTTGTTTTGCGTTTCTCCTTTTTAAGCTGTCTCCGAGTTGCCTCAGATCCAGACTCATCTGATTCTGTTTGACTCAGTTCAGGCTGTGGAACAAAGTCTACAGAGAAGCCACCCTGAATGTTTCCTTCTCCACAGAAAAGTTCCTCTCATGTGTTTGGGTCGTTTTTATCTTTATCTGATCAGGAGTTCTGCTTAGTAATGATGAAAAATCAGCTCCAAATATCTGATTGTCTTTATTCTGTCAGAAACATACAGGACTGATCCAGAGACTCTCTGATTGGCAGATGTCACTATCAAAGATGGAGGATGAGAATGGATGGATAAACACACAGAAGGAGTCAGAGAGTCGGACTGATCCAGATCAGCTGATTTTGCTTAAGGAGGAAACAGGAAGAGCCAACAGGAGGAATAAGAGCTCTGAAGACCAGCTGATGGTTGGAAGTCTCTGTGTGGACACAGATCTAAAAAGTGTCGAGGCTCCTGAGGTGGAAATCTGATGCTTATATCTGATAAACACTAACTTTTACAGTCTTGTGATTAAACAATAGAGGAGCTGATGTTGTCAGTATTTATCCTAATGTGAACTTCCAAGCATTTTGTTTTTGTGTCATCCTGTTTCTTTACAGACACTGTTTGCTCAAACTCTGTAGAAGTGGGAGGCAAAGCCAAGAGATGAAAAGACAGCAGAGAAAAGAAAACATGTCAGAAACTGCTAAGTGTAATCCTGACGCAGCAGCCAGTCGTGTAGGTGGTGGAGCTGCAGCAGCAAATATCTGAGCAGAGCTAAAGCCACAGACTCCTGAGAGAGCAAACAGCGTTATTGACAGAAACACAAAGGGAGGTTTAAGGCCGTCTCATCCCAGCTGTGTGAAACTGCAGCCAAACACAACCCTCTGTAAAGGGGGTGGGCAGGTGACACCAGGAACGCCCCCCCCAAACACACACAGACACACTATAACCAATTTGTATGCAGTTTCCTTTTTTCTTCCCTAATGTGATTTTCAATCATGACCCAGATTTGGGGGGGACAAAGCCCCTCGCACCCCCATTGTGCCTGTAATAGCTCTGTCTCCAGTTAATAGGGCCGTCTCTATTTTTGTGTGCGTGCATCAGTGTACACTGATCATGGGGTAACCTAATAATCCCTCTTCTGTGACACGAAGGTGTTGCAGACATGCTGTCTTGGCCTTCTCCCACCTCCTGCTTGAGGCTTTAAGCCTTGTTACCCTTGACACGCTGCCCTGCAGAGAATCAACTCGTCCCACTTGTCTTCCTGTGGGCGGACAGACCGGGGCACTGTTTCTCTACTTTGGTGCGATGAGGTAGCGTGTTGTGTTTCTGTTTCTTGTGTTGCTGTTGCTGGGTTTTACCCTGATGCCTGTTGTGTCAGCAGCAATAAAGAGACATCTGTTTTTTAAGCCAATTCTGCCCATTTACAACAAAGCTCTCCGAAATGACCGGCTTACCTGGAGACATCCAGGCTCCCTTGTCCTTCACTTCATCTCCTCACTTTTGTTTTGCCAATCTGTCCAAACAGATTTACTGCTGCTGAAATGAAGCCCTGAAAGAATGTGGAGCCAAGTTAATGAGACAAACCAAGAGTCCACAGATGAAGACACCGTTCACGACACGAGTGGAGCCGAAACTAGTACAGCGTCCCCGGGGACAGACCGTTAACAAACCAGATAGCACGGAGAGACCGGTGGGAGCTCCGGGAGCAGCCGGCTGCTCTTTAACCATTTACTGTTATGGCATCGCTGTAACGCACCACGTAAATATTTGGAGATTGACTCTGGCCCAGACTGGTGTGTTTTGCTCACAGTGCCACCGAGTGAAAAGTCATTTATTTTGAAAAATGCTAACAGAGATGACATCACAGAAGCTGTTTGACTCACGAGTTGTGATTGTTTCAATTCGATTTTCAGTTTCTGGCTCTTGTGGCTGTTTGTTCAGGTGACAGACCGACTCAGTGACGACTTACAGTCACACACAATTTGACAATGTGTGTAATTTATCTGCTATATATTCACTAAGTCACTAATGCCTTTGTTTGTTGGAGCTGCTGTAGACAGAGAACACCATTAGCACTAAATTATTGTGATATTTAATGTGCCTGCATTGTTTTAACTGTGTGGTCCTTATTTATACTTTCATTTCAGCAGTTTTTCATATTTTACCACAACAGGCAGAACCTGTTGTTCTTTCAGGTATAAACTCAGTTCATCAGAGGATTCAAAAGGTCCAGTGAACTTTTTCCTTTCCTGAAGTCCATCAACTCCCCCGTGTCGCCAAAAACAAACCCTCCCACTGAAACACGTTCACTTTTGATTGATGAGCTGCTTGTGATCATGAACTGTGTAAAAATTAAGAAGTTGTGTCACTCAGGGTGTCAACTCCTGACGCATACTAACCAAACACAGGGATTGTTCAAAATCAACACTCACAACGTCTTAACAAAAACATCCTTACTCACTCTCACCTTGTAAGTACACAATGTGACAGAAACACACAGCGAGGCA
Organism: Echeneis naucrates; assembly: GCF_900963305.1. Classification (NCBI taxonomy): domain Eukaryota; kingdom Metazoa; phylum Chordata; class Actinopteri; order Carangiformes; family Echeneidae; genus Echeneis; species Echeneis naucrates. Next base: position 25,135,295 of record NC_042523.1, on the reverse strand, counting down.
ATAAGAACGAGCTGCAGAGAAAACAAGGGAGTGGAGCTGAAACCTTTAAAGCGTCTGAGGCAGCGAGGCCTGAGGGGACGAACCAGCTCCATCTCTCAGCCTCTGATTGTGTTTGAACAAATGTTTGCTTGTCTGTCTCTGTGTGTGTGTGTTTGCACTTGTGTGGATTAAAGTGCAGTGTTTGTTCTCTCAGCTCCAGTTTGGCCTTTGGCATAATGCTAATGGGAAAATGAAAGGACAGAACAGCATCAGGCATTTATATGGACTGACTTCACATTAATGTAACAAAGGTGAAGACCAAACCACACAACTGTCCGTCTGCATCATCACACCAGAGTCTGATGATCTCTGGTCGTTTTGTTAGCATCCAGATTAATTCACTGACAATAAACAGCTTTCATCTCAACAATGACAGATACATGAGCCATGTCCTGACTCAGAGGACCTGGTCTTCCCGGGTCTGGTCCCACAGAGGACCAAACTGAGATCAGGCCTGGCCTGCAGAGGTTTTTATTCCTTGGTCTCTGATTCTTGAGGGAGTGGTGCATGTCCTTTCTGTTCCTGTGTGGGCCTTCTCTGGGTTCTCCAAAATCAGTCCAAAGACCTGCAGCTTCAGGTTCGATGGAGACTCTAAAGTCTTTGTATGTTTCTATATGTGATAAACCGGTGACCTGTCCATTATCCACCGGTTATTCCCTTAAAGTTCTGAAGGTTTGTCCATTAATGACCTGGTTAATAAACTATTACAGCCTGATGGCAGCACAGCAGGAGCGTTCTTGTGATTGTCTGATTTGATCTTGATGGAGAACAGATAAATGAGGTATTCCTGATGAACTACATCAATTTTTCTTCTTCTGTATTACAAAAAAAACTGAAGGGTGCTTTATGATGATGGCTGATAAGTCGTGATCTATTGGTTTTAAATCTATTGAATATCACATCATTGATGTTATTAGTGTATTAAGTGTTAATGTGTCAAGCTGAAGGTCAAGAGGTCACCAAACCTCCTGGGACCAGATTTCACAGCAATATAGAACACAGTTGTGGAGCTGCAGGTCTGGATGGAGCTGTTGGACTGATCTACTTTCATGGATTAGCCCCTCCCTCTCCCATCAGCCCCTCTGTTTTCCTCTCATACACAGTGCAGGCACATTTTCCTGCTGCAGACACACTGTCTTGTTAATTTCCTGATTGTGTAATTATATCAGGATGTTGTTTGTGCTATCAGAGATGTTGCTAGTCATTGTTTGGGCTGTCTGTGTTTCTGTCAGATGAGTGCCAGAGATAGCAAACCATGGCTCCATGCTTGTGCTATCTGAGCAATCAGAGAGAGCAGTTCCTACACTTTGACTTCCTCACACAACACGCCCTTTCATCCAGCTCCTTAGTTTGAATGACTGAAACGTCGCTCAGAGTCTGAAGAGTTAAGATGCTTAAAATCTCATCCATCTCAGCCTCTGCTATGTAGAAACCTCAGGAGAAGGTGTGTTTGCAGGGTGAGCGGATGTTTTTCCCAGGCAGATAGAGCGCAGAGATCCTATCCAGCCTATTAACTGTAATTGTGCTTGTTTAGAGTTCAGGCCCCCGTAGGAAGAAGGCGATAGAAGGGGAGGTGTCATCCTCTCACATGAGACATGAGGCTCTGGGGCCCGGAGGAGAGGAGGTGCAAATGAGTTTAGGTCACAACGAAAGGGGGCTGTAAGATGGATGAGATAAGCCGCGCTGCCGCTGCCCACCCTTCCTGTCCCTGGTGATGATAATCACTCAGCTTGTTTTTCCTTCATGAGCTCATGATAGAAGCCAAGAGCTACATGACAAGACACTAAACAAACACTTAAGGTGATAAAGGACAGACGGTCAGTTCACACAAGTGAGCCTGCTCTAAAAACAGTGTGTCTCCCACTGGAGACACACTGAGTCTTAATGCTTTTACCTGCAGGACCCCGAAATCTTCCTTACTTCCCTACAACACACGAATAAACCTGTTGATCTGCAGTGTTGAAGTTCCAGCACAGAGACGTTCACTGCTGTTTGTCATTCCAATGTCTTTGGCTTGTACCTGCTGAGGACAAGAAAGCCTCAGTTCAGCACAGAAGTGGACGAGTTGTCCTCTGCCTGATGCCAGACCCCATCAATATGAAGCCGGACAAACTACTACAGTGTGACACAGAAACACCTCTGGAACAGAAGGCGTTGAGTCTGAGATGCACTAATGTTCCCGTCATCTGCTGTCGGCTTCTGTAGAACCTGTTAATCAATCAGACCAACACAACTGCAGCTCCTTCCTTTCTGCATGACAACAACAAGCTCGACACATGTTAGCATATGTCCTCTAATTGTTTCCTGCCAAAAGCTGCTGTCAGAATCCTTCCTGGACCTGTTTTGGAACACATTATGCAGTTTTCAATCCAGTGTAATGGGATCAGCCTTTAAATACCCTTTCAAACAGCTACACTAACAGGATGTGTGACCCGTTCTGCAGCCATCTCCCCGATCAGGCCGGCTGCACTGCGTTAAGTAGACACCTGATTTGATGGTGGAGCCTCAGCAGATCGTCACAGCCTGAGCTCAGGAGGGATGAGCCACAAATCACCTGCTAATACTCTTTGCAGTCAGAGCTGAGGATCTAAATCCCTTAGTTTACCTTTTCTTACCTGTGCTTAGTCCTCTTACTGTGCACTCGTTTGGCAGGACACTGGTCAGCCGCTCCGGGCCGTGTCCTGGAAAGGCCGACTGGTTATCCAACACCTGCTGTCCCGATTTACAGATATTAAAGAGTAAGGTCTATTCTCACCTCAGCCAAAGAACCTTTATTCGTTTATCAGAATAAATCAAATGTGACATAAGAAAGTGTGAATCACAATGACATGGCCCAGCTGAAGATGTGGCACCTTGACCTCGATCACCCAGGGCCAGAGTGAGGATGGTACTGTAGATTTACCACATGTTGTGAAAGGCCAAGCTAAAATCTGAAGTATTGACTAATCTTGACTGGATTATAGCTAACATTGCTGTTTGGTATTGTTGAATTTTCCATCATTTCAGTTTTTGTAGCCTCGAGCTGCATTCATTTATTCATTGATAACTAACCAGTTGTAACTCTTCTGTTAAACTGGTTAAAAACCAGAGAAATTAACATTAATATTTCTCATACCTTGTTTTTTCTTTTCTGGTGGCGCCATGTTTTATTATTCTGTACTAAAATTCCTCTTCAAAAAGTTGTTATTTCTTAATCCGTGCTTTCTTCTGAATTGCAGTCGAGTCGGACGCCATTTTTTTTCCAACTGGCGTTTCCGTGCGGAGCTGTCCAAGATGGCGGACGAAACTTGGTGTTACTGCGCATGAGCGGCTCGTCGTCGCTCTGCACCCGAGCAGGCTGCAGGAAAGTTCGCTAACACAGAAAGGTGTCGGTGCCGTCCAGATGAAAGCGTTTCTGGTTGGATGTATCGTGTCATAACTGGTCGGATGAAGTCAGCTGACATTAAACCATGACACAGAAACGCGGGAAGAGACAGCTGATTATTTCAGTAAAACGAGCGATTCACTGCGTCTGTTTTCAAAATGGCGGTCATTATCCATTAGCTGTTTGTTAGTAATTTGTTGTTAGTTGCTTATTGTAAGTTTGTTAGCTATTGGCTGTGAACTCGTTTGGTGTTAGTTGTTAGTTATTCGGTTGTTGGTTCTTGGTTCTTAGCCTTTAGCTGTTAAGTGTTAGCATTAGCGCCTAGTCGGTGATGACGCTAACGCTAACGGGTGAGACGTTTACGGCCCGGAGGAGAGAACCAGAAGTGGACAGTATTCCAGGACAAGACGGGTCAGGTAAGGCAGTCCTGATTCAAACTGTTCCCTTTGTGATTCAGGTAATGTTACCAGGTTTGGTTTTAGGTTTTATTTCTATCACTACGGTGTTGATATCATCACGTTTTTCCAGGTCAATCCTGGAGGAATTACAGGTGTTTTCGACAGTTTCTCGTTGAAATCCGGTCATTTATTTAGATTTGTGCAGGTAGGTAACCAAAAACCTTGATGTCACACCAACGCCTTATGACAACTTATATTTGTGTCTGCTGTTTATTAATGTCGCCATGTTGGAGAAAGAACAGATTTTATTGATTCATTTGAATTATTTATTTTTTTAAATCTTATTTCTGAAATGGCTCCTTGAGGAAGCGGAGGTGAAGTGTGCCTATTTGTGGTTTTGCCAACTGGTGGTTTGGTCGTCTCTTGGCAGTTTGAATGTTTCTACTTTTGGACCTGTGTGTGATCTGGACCACGCTTATCGAAACATGTATCCTGTCTGTTGACTTGTTCATTAAAGACTGGTTGGTTAGGTTATATAAACAAAACTATTCCTAGATTTAGATAGGTGTGTACATGTCCTGCTTTCGTTTAACTTAAGGGAATGTGTGCATCCAGCACACATTTATATCTTTAGACAAATTAATAGAAAGTGTTGATTGTGCCTTCAGAATTCAAAAGGGATATATTTCCATCTGAAATCAGTCCCAGGTCCGGTTATATTATATTGATTTATTTATTTATGTATTTATTTTATGTCATTTGTTGAGTAAGAGGGAAAAAAATACAATATAAACAACATTCCAAACTCTGAGTTAAAGGGAGCAGAAAGAAGAATTATCTTATTTAATCTGCCCCTTTCGTTCAAAAATCAATTTGCAGAGCACTAAAATTAAAACAACAACAAAACTATACACTACACATTATATAATGTGGATAGTTAGCTTCAGATTTTATTGTTAAAAGGGTCATTGACAGTCTTTATTGCTATTGAAGTGCTTCAGAAGTGTTCAGAGGCCAGCTAAGGGCAGCAGGGTTGAGTGCCAGTTTCTAAAAATCATTCGATGTTGACAGTAAATTGATATTTCATCAAGGAGTTTCTGAGGGGATCACGTGATGACTGTCACTCTGTGACTGTTTGAGCTGGTCTTTTCTTCAAGGGGACAAGAGAGTCCAGGAAAGTCTTTATAGGTGGCAGGAAGTAAAGACCATGAGGTTGTGACCTGGAAAATCAGTGCCACTAATATGAAGACGAGGCAAAATCGGCAGATCTAATCCTCAAACTAGATCAAGGATCTGATTCATGTGAAGGTGAAGTTCTGCGTAGGATTGAAGGAGTTGATGAGGTGCAAGATTGTGTTTTGTTCTATCCAATTATGAGCTCTACCTGTGAACGTGCAAAATGACGAACTTAGCTGTCTTATGCCTCTCACCCAGCCTTTCTTTAGGTACTTAATCACCTTCAGGAGGATTGTTCCTACCTTGGCTAACCTGCCCGTCAGCAGCATGTGATCCCTGGTAAACCGTACTTATCAAACTAAATACTTGATCCGGACCAGGCCGACAGCTAAAGATGTAGCTCGAAGGAGCCAGTGATTACAGACTTAGTGGAGGACAAACATCTTAGGGGGGATATATGTGACCACCCTGCTCTGTGAAGCCCACCTTTACTTGGACTGGTTCCAAACTGTCTGTTCTTTTGAACAAAAACCGTGACAGCTTCTTTTCTTTCCTCAAAATACAGCGATAAATGTGAAACTTAAGATTTTCCACCAATATGATCAACATGATTGTTTCAAATTTGTTGGTGAAAGAATTTATTTTCCAAGCACAATGTTCATGAGAATATTAAGACAATACTCAATTAAATGTTTGCCAGCATTTCACACAGCCATCAGGAGAAAAAGTGAAGAAATAGAATCTTGTATCTGAAAAGTACAATTGATATTTTAAACAGTCTCATATAAACAGTCTCATATAAAAATGTATGTGGCCACATACAGCTAGTTTGTGTGAGAAGATGAAATGAAGTAAGAGAACAAATTAAAGGTTTGTGGGTAAACTGATGAGTCTGAGGGAAATGATTGTTCTTTTTCAGATCATGTCTATCACATGACTGTATTTAGTAATGTCCTTAAGGTAACGCTGCTCATTTAACAGCAGTGCATGTTTTGTGTAAATGATGTTTTCATGCTCAAACAGCCTGTTTAGTAAATAATCTCTCCTACTGTGAGAAATGAGCCAGAAAGGCAGATGCAGACGCTCCTCCTCTGATATTTGAGAAGATTCACTCCCTCATTGATGCCACACATTTCAGCCAGTAGAGGGCGTCGGTGCTCCAACAGGAAATCCTGCTGCTGCCAAGCTTCATTGTCTCATCGTGGACCAATAGCTGGTTATTCCACGTCTCCACAGCCTGTTTGCACAGCGTGTACACTGCTGTCATTCTTCTTCTGCAGAGTGTGAGTCTCTGTTCATCAGCTGGTGGCCAGCAGCAGGTTAAAGAAGCAAATGACTCCTACTGTAACTGTATCAACATGATTCTGAACAGCAAAATAAAAACCTTTCCTTGAGAGTTTGTGAACCAGAGGCATGCACTTTGAATAAACCCACTAAGCTGCGATGAATCTGGTCGGGTGGGGGTTGAGGGGTTTAGGTCTTTGTCTCTGTCTCCTCAGCAGTTGCCTAGAAAGCCAGACATCAAATAGTCTCCAACCAGGGGTGAAAGAGGGCTGAGTTGGTTAAAGGAAATAATTAGGGATCCAGAGGGTGTGTCTCAGAGCTGGCTCAACTGATGACGAGGCCAGTAAGTTATTGAGAAACCTCGTACTTGTGGCAAATTCTCCACCGACCTACAGTCATAACCCAATCATCCATCACAGGTTTTACATGAGTCTCTCCTGCTCTTCGTATAAATTCTTCACCGGAGTTTAACAGTTGAATGAATTGAAAAGCATTCAGTATTAATGGCTTCTACATAACAAATTATTTATTTTCAATCATTTATGTTGGCAGCCCTTAATTTTAAGTATATTTTTGCTGGAAAAAATAGTAAGTGGTGATCATGTTTTTTTTTGGTTTTTTTTGTTTTTTTTTTTAAATTACTATTTTATTTTTTTGTTGTTGGGTCTTGCGCCTAACATGCATGTTCCACTAGCTCTGGAGAATAATATGATCATAGGTCTCTGTAGAACCACAACACTCGTGGCTGTATTAATCGACATATTTTACATTTACCAAAAAATTTGCAGCTGCTGACATTTACACTTGCCCATAATTTGATTTGAATTATATTTCAAATAATTGTGCTTTGGTCTTTCTGTCTTTTGAAACAACCTGTCTGGTGTTTTATTAAAAGGAAAAATAATGCAGGTTACAGCAAATGCAGGTCAGAGGCCAAGAGGAATCATTCTCATTGTGCATCTAGTTTAGAGACATTGTGCAACTCATATTAGATACACATGTATGCGAGGGAGGATTATTGTGTGTGTCAGTTATGAGGCTGAACACTGTTGTTAGAACTGTTCTATCATTTTTTTTACATAATCAACAAGAAGAAGCTTAGTATCTGAAACAGGCTGAAATGACAGCAAATAGCATCTGTCAACAATGCTTCCTCAAGAGCAACTGAAGAAGGAGCCCAGTCAGATGGTGGAGAGGTCAGGAGACTGTTCTGTCAACTGGTGGCAGCGGTATTTTAGGTATTGATGCCTCTAAACCAGCTAACATACTAATATGACACCAGTTACAAAACCTTTAGTCGAGTGCAACAGTCCTCCCTCCCTGACGTCACCTGTTTGTGAGCGGCTGCTTCCAAGCTTCCAATTTTCATACTGTGCAGCTAAACAGTGTTCAAAGCCACAAAACTTCAATCTGATGAAGCTCCCAGTTTCCAAAACTCTTAAAACACCTTAAATAGGTGTTCCTGAAGTTTCCTCTTCAACTCTTTAACCCTAACCCTTAAAAGAGCAGACACAGTAAATTTGAATATTTCAAGCCAATGTTTGCATTGAAGAGTTGGAACATTGTGGGAATAAATGAGAAGAACATTTAGTTAGTACAGAGATTTCACACACTATCTAAGGAAGCTGGGGCATCAGAGGACATGACATCACGCTGCTTTCACTGGTGATGAAACAGGAAGTCTCCAGGCCACTGCTCAGTAATTTGAATGAGTTACTCCACAAGCAGGTCAGGGTCAAAGGTGCTGTTACGTCTAAAGCACGAGCAGTGAAGCACTATAATTATTATGATTTATCAAAGGTTCAATCTGCTCGATCATTTATATTCATCTTCATGTTAATTCACCTCTATCACTTCCAATGAAATAAATATAGAACAGATTTCAGGTAAACACTCAAACTAAATTCTACAGGGGAGCCAAGGGGGCAGGGATGTGGGCAGTGACTGCTCTTGTTGTGACATCACAACGTTCCAGAAGTCCTGATGCTGGTTTTAAGGCTCACTTTCTGAGTACAGAGTCAGAAAAACTTGGTTAATCCTCAGAGAGAAATTCTGCAACATTCTGAAAGCTGCAAGCACTTTTGCATAGACCGAGACCTTTGGTGCTCTGACTGTTTAGACCTGATTATCAAAGACCACATGGAGGTCTACCTTTGGACTCTATGGACCTTTAACATCTACCACACTTAGACGCTAATATTTTATCTTTTTATTGAAATCTGCAGCATTCTTGTGTATCTGCAGATAATAGTCTATATTTTTACATTAACCTCTTCAGATGCATAAAGATGCTGCCGTAGCTGCTCACAGTCATGTCTGTATGATATTGGCAGGTAACATAGTGAAACTCAAGAACAAGTAAGGATGAGATTTTTCTCTTTCTGATTTCACAAACGATTTATGAAGATAATTTTTCTTTTTTCCTCTCTCTCTGTCTGAAACTGCTAATAATTTATGACCCAGTTTGGCCCAGGCAGAGTGTGGCCTTTGTTTTGCTGTCTCTCCACAGCATTGTACAGTATCTTCTGCCTAGTTTGGTTTGGTTTGGAGAAGTTGGAGTTTTAAACATTAAAGTCCAGAGATGACACATTGTGCTGGATGTTTGTGTCACTACTGCTGAGTTTGATGTGAAATGTTTTTTTACAGAATAAAAAGTAAATAAACTGTCCCATCTCCTTTCTCTAAATGTCTAATCCAGGAATTTATTGTAATGATTATTAGTTTTTTACGAATGCTTTTATCCAAAGCCACTTTGAAAAGCAGGAATCCTGTTTTATACAATAGATTTAGCTCTGGTTTATTCTGTTGCCAACCAGCTGTACGTTTGATCAGGGGACACAAACACAGTTTAGTCTCCCGGCACCACAGCTTTGAACCCGGAACATGTCCTTCTGGCCCGGCCCTCAACCATCTCACCCTCTGGAGCCACGGCCTTTGTTGGTAATCAATCTGTGAGTGTCGGAGCTCCTGTTCACAATTAACCACTTTCACAAACGAGTAAAAGTAGAACTTCTTGGGACACCTTAGCTTTTTAATTGTCCTTTACCAATTCACAGTGTCACCTCGTGGCGGTAAAACGTGGGCTCTCCTTGTCCTTCCCATGGCAGATCTCTGTGCATGTGGATCAAATCAGAATTGGCCACTAATTGAGTATTTACAGGGCTCGAGAAAAGCCCTAATGGACTTGATATTAAATCCCCCTCAGATATTTAAAGTGTCTTTTTGGAGCAGCTTGCCGAAAAAGCAGGCCTTTCCTTTTTTTACAAGATGGCCGAGTTAAGCCCCTTAGTGTGTCGGAATGGGCCAGCCGAGCCCGGGCGGCTGTTAGATGGGATTATGGGACGACAGTAAGGAAGGGCAGTGCGATGCAGGGGAGGGAGGAATGGCCAGATCTCCTCTCAATGACTTCCAGATGGACCACAAGCCCATGAGTTCCCTCACTGGAGACACTTGGTTAACTTGTGCTCCATAAGGGGCTTAAAGTTGGCTTCTTTCTAATGAGAGTGGCTGGAGTTTTATGTGGAAAGTTAGATAACATAAATTTCAATATGCCTGCTCTACCCTTTAAAGTACTATTAATGCTTTGAGCAAAAAAACTGGACTATTAAACTGAAGTTAAGGATCTGTGGTGTAAACTTGTTACTTTGCTTTTAATGTCATCCAAAAATGATAAAAAGCTTGTTTTAATCCTCATGTCAAGGACTGACTTTATGGTCGTATCACACTACAATGATATGGTTTTCCATATTTGCTCAGATTTCCATGTTAAAAGCTGCAGGTTAAAGGTCAACATAATTTTTCTGTGTATGAATTTTGTTTCATAGTTTGTATATTTATGATATGCCAGAGACACTTGTGATAAATATACCTTGGCTAGCTTTACTGCTTTAAATTTTAATTATCACTCTAATTGTGGTTAATTGAACTCACATTAGATCCTGTACAGCATTAACCAGAACCTGTGTGAGTTTGTTTGGTGAAGTGGGTTTACAACACTGGCTATCTAGTATCTTGGAGCGTAGCTGTGGTGTTTCTGGTTTAATAGCGCTGTGTAGATTTGTTTAAATTGTTAGTACAGAACATGAAATAATACAATAATATTAAAAACAAAAAGTATTCCTTTGTTTACAGAGTGAGCACAGAGCAGGCAAACCCAGTACTGCCCCTGGTCCTTTGTCCTCATCTGTGACACAGATGTGTTGATGATTTTATTGTTAAAATACAACAAAAACATTTATGGAACTAATAAATCAAGGGAGATGTAGGGACATTTTCCTATTGACTTCAATACTGTATGCCTTCTTTATGTAACAAGTGGAGGATGGTTTGAAGGCTCTTCAGAACTGACTTCGCTTAATGGACCCAGAGTCCAGGTTTAAAGAAGGTCTTATGTTTTGGTGCAATAATTTCCGTTGACTTTAAAAATAAAAATTCTACTTTTGTTACACAGACATGTTACTAGTTGTTTTATTCTTGAATACAGAACATTTTATTTAGATGATCCACAGTCAGTCTAGAATTTATTTTTATTTGTCACAAACAGCAAACTTATTATCAGAGATATAATTCCGCCTAAATCAATGAGACAGGAAGTAACCAGGAAGCGGATTTTGTTGCCTCCTCCGGCTCACATGCTGAACTCAGGTTTGAGTCCTGCTCTCCGGTCTGACATTCCTGTGCTCTGTACATGCACCATCCACCATCTCTCTGTGACTTATGTGGAACACAAGAGTGTACGCAGGAAAAATGTGAGTGAAGGTAATCCCGGCAGAAATTTCCCCTCGCTGTCTCAGCAGTTGATGAACATAATTTCCTGCAGACAGGGTTTCCATGCTGATGATTTTGGCATGTTTGATCATATTTGCTGTATTCGACTGTTTCGGCTAACCAGTTTGCAGAACATGCACGATGGCTTTTGCCTGCTCTTCCAGGCATTATCTTGAAATGTAACAGTAAATCTGACAAAAGCAAAAGCAGAGTCAGTGTTTACTGTGATGGATTACACAACCTGGACAAGTTTCAAGAGTCTTGATGATTGGTTTTCTTGTCATGTGACTGCCTGGAAGAGCGGCAGTGAACATCAAAAACTGCTCAGTGGTTATTTAAAAATACTCAGCAAAGGATGAGTGTTGATGATTTGTAGTGGAGATTTGTTGCTGCTTTGGGCCTTTCAGCAAATCAGGTCAGAGCAAAACGTCACTGAGATTAATGTCTCATCACGACTATCGGGCCTGATGATTTGTTGATTTGAATGGTAGCTCTCCATGAAGAGCCGCCCCTCGACCACATCAACAGCTGAGACAGAGATAGAGAAAGAGCTGCTGACATGAACCAGGGCCGAGCCATCAGCATAACTCATGATCTAATAAGAGCTCTGTGCGAGAGCGGCGCCCCGAGTGCTGAGGTGCTCGTCGTCACATTCCTCTTAACAAATCTGCTTTACATTGACTTTGAATTGTAACGTTCAGTGATCTGACTGCCTTCTCAAGTGCACTCTCTGCTGATAACTGCTGCTTCTTGATTCAATTGGACAGAACCAAGTTTTCTGTAGAATTCATAAATCACCAGATCAGCAATAAAGAAGATGCCACTATGAGAATTCACGGATCCAAGACCTTCAGCGGGTCGCTGAGGAACAGCAGTGGGGTTGTTAATGTTTCCAGGACTTTCTATGTTTAGGTCTTAATCACATGTAGTCTTTCTTGTCAAGTGAATCCAGCCTTTAACCTGCATCTGTTGTCCCTCAGGGGGCAATTGCACTGGATTCAGATTGTGTTGAAGTCAATGTGAAGATAGCCCTACTTCTCACTTGATTTGTTAATTTAGTAAGCAATTACAACGACAAACTGGAGGCTTCAAAGCAGCAGCTCACAAACCGACAGGTAATGTCAAAGTGGGCATCCTGAGTTCTTCTCAATTTTAATGTGTCAGAACTTTAAGTTTGACACCTTTTTGTTTATATTCATGTCAGATTAAAACTGCAGGTTATTACACTCGTTTCACACTGCTCCTCAAGACACACTTTTACGGGGAGGCTTTTATGTTGTTGATATCGACTGTGTGCTGATATTTTATGCTGTAAAGCACTTTATTTATATTGAAAAGTTCTGTACAAATAAGTTTATTATTATTAATAATATTAATAAATTATCCATGTGACTGGGGATCCTGGATATTCCTCACTGATTTCACCACCTGTGTTGGAGATGGGCTGATCAGGTCGCAATAGTTTTTATTGATTGCACTTTTGATTGTTGTGGTTATTTTGCCTTATATTAACGTACATTATGAAGCTGATCTCGTTACTTAAGTTTCTTGATTGTGTTTCGGAGTCGCAGCGTGTCAGCAGCTTCTAGTTGAGTCGTTAAGCCTTTGTGATGTCAGCTGACTGAGATGCTCCATTTTTGCCATCTTGGCGGTATCTGGAGTCCAAAGATCAGTCTGGTTCAGTCTATAAGGCACTAAATTAAAGGTTTAGGGAAAGTGAACAATAATTGGTTGGCTGTTAGGGAATACAAGTCTAATTCCTCCTTCTGCCATGACAATTATTATTGGCATTAAGTGTAAATACTGAGTTGCAGGATCATTCAGAATGAACGGCGGTCTCTGAGATGCTGTGCTGAAAACACAGCACAGTCTGAGCTGCAATGATGTAACAGCAATGAAACTGCCAAAGACTGGTTTTAATATGAACATACTGTAATATGCAAAACCCCAGGTATCAAATATGGTAGTTTCTTTATATGTAAAGTGATTTCATGTATCTCAGTGGTACAATGGTCTTGGATTAAATACAGCAAACAATAAGAGACATGAAAATGTTTATCAGGTGTGCAAAAATGTTGGTATGTTCAAAAATGTTATATTGAATTTAATAACACGAGATAAAGGAACAAATGCAAAAATATGCAGGAGATCATCAATGTACCCAAAAAATAGTTCAAACTGAATGTAAAGCCACTGGGAGACTCTGCTCTCAGCTTCCCTGCCTGCTTAGACTGTTTTGTATTTGCAGTCTCCAGAATTTTTTCCAAATAAGTCATTTGGGACTGGGATTTGTGTGCAGCTCTCTTTTCCGCTACTCACCATGACTTAACAGCGGTTCTTTAAGCTCCCATCTGGTTCTGCCTGAGAGTTCTTTTCTGTCCTTTTTAACTAGAATATTGTTTGTAGTTGTGAGTTTGGAGCCAAGCTCTGACAACCAACCACAGCAGGATGGCTCAGTCTTTCACCCGCACCATGGCTGCTAGTAACACGCAACTAGCAAAGGATGAGACCAGTACGTTGACATGTGCTGCTTCTTTCACTTGATTTGACTCTCCATGAAAACAACTGCTGCACACAGCTTACACATACATCTTAGTGTGTGGATTAACTTAAATCTTTCTTCATTATGTTTTCATAACATGCAATGAACTCTTGTAATGTACTTTTTACCATAAACATAATGAAGAAACAAATCTTGTTTTGGCACGTATGAATTGTTAGGAAAGGGATATTGGCTGTTTGTCCTGTCACAGTTGAACACGTTTCAAGACTGGGACTCTGTTCTTCTTGTCAACAAATAGAATAAAAAGACCCAAACAACAATGGTATGATCAGTGAGGGCTCTGTCAGTGAATGCAAATCAACCCTACTTACACTGTATCTAATGTGTTACCATGTGAGTGAATAACACGCATTGCTCTGATTCATTAATCAGGTTTTTCTAGATGTTCTGACAGCTGGTACAGGCTGTGTGCATTCTCTGTGAGCTGTTGTTTCAAACCTCCGGTTTTTCATTTGTCAGTTGGCCATCTTATTTATTTATTTGTTTTATATTTTTGGCAGTTTGGGGAGAGTTTGCCCTGCTCTGTACTCTATCCTGATTGGTGATACAGTCTGTCAGTAGCCACCCCTACAAACTTTCTGATCTACTTCCCTCTAAATGAGACTATCATATCATATCCAGGTTTAAGATTATGTTGTATCGAAGACTGTAAACTAGAGACCATAAACTCATCAGGAAAATGTTTGCTCAGGAGGAGGAGGGACATTTTCCCATAGACTTCAATATAAGGGAGGAGGAGAGGCATTTTGCCATAGACTGCAATACTATGTCTACTAATAAATGAGGGAGAAGGAGGGACATAGTGGTTCTGGTCTTATTCTGTTTGTTGACAAGAAAATATAGAATACTCCAAACCTCTGGTCTGATTGTTGCTTCAGGTCAGCGAGTCAGGACGACTGGGGAAAGGTCCTGTTAAAAGGTTTATGCTCTGACACTTCAGGTGATGCTCAAACCACAAAACCAGCTTGTTGTGTCAGATCCCAGGCTTTGGAGTGCAGCTTGGCCTTGATCATAACCAGTTCTTTACTGTACCATTAGCAGCTGGCAGTGGAGTAGAAACCTTGATGAATTTCAGACTTGCAGATTGGACAGAACTGGTTTCTGCACATTAGCTGTCAGTCCAGTGTGTCCCTGCACTGCTTAAACCGACTTGGTACTGGTACGATGGATCCCGAAGGGATAGAGTGCCTTGTGTGGGGTAAGCTGAGAAATCTCTATGGGGCCGGAGCGGTGACCCTGGCTTCTTGTGGTACAGAGACGGATGGCTGGACCTTTCTCTGGATCCTGGGACAGCTGGAGAACACGAAGAAGAGGAGGAGGATGGCGCAATGACAGGAAGACCACGTTGGACGGAAGCAGAGTTGTAGACACCTAAGTCGGCCTGTGATCTTGACACCATGGATGATGTGGGGTGGGGCACCACAGGTGTAACTCCGGCAGCGTTGGTGAAGTGAGCTGTGAAGGGCTGGTATGGGACGCCCTCCACGCTGTAGCGCGGGTACGGCTGCATCGTTGCCCACATGTTGCAATTTATGGAAGGAGAGTTGGTCAAGTCATCTGGATCTCCGGCCCCAGATCCGGACTCTGGTTCCATTGCACCGTACATGCAAGCCTCTCTCGAAGTGATGGCCTCAGTGCAGTATGGATGAGACAGTAAGGATGATTCATAAGAGGGAGCTGAGCGGAAGTAATGCTCCTCAGAACCTGCAGATGATGTCTCCAGATAGGGCCGCTTACAACCAAGCTCCAGGTGTCGGGCATTATCTGCAAGGGAACACAATTCATTTCTGGTTTTAAAAAGATTAAATCTTACTTGACAAGTGAACCAAGGCTGAGGACGTACCTCTGTGTTTAAAGCAGTGGTACAGAAGGCTGGAGTCTCTGCCCTGAGAGAAGTGGTTTGTGATGGGATCTTGGGGGTCTGAGTTGGACAAAGGAACCCCGGTTTCATACTGGTAAGAGGACAGGACTTGAGGGTGCCCTGTTAGGACTCCTGCTCCGAGCTTCCCTGCGAGGTGAGTGTGTGAGGACAGCAGTCTCTGGCGAACCATGTTCTTTGAAATCACTGGATAATCTTTCCTGCAGAACCAACAGAAAGGAAAAGGTCAGTTTTTGTTGTCTCTTATCAAGACACAAGAACTTCAGAATCTACAGCACATCGGTTTCCTGATGGTTCTACAGGATCTGTTTTAGCTCCCTGGTTCCTGTTTCTTGTAAACATACCCCTGAAGTCTTGAAACACGCAGATCTCCTTCTTCACTTCCTCGGAACCCTTTGGCAAAAGGATTGTTCTCTATTTTCAGCTGAGTGATCTGGGGAAATGACATTTCAGCAAAGCAGCCGTGCTCATTTGGTACAAAACCAAGACCAGTCACACTATTAAAGAAACACAGGTCAACCTTTGGGTGTCTGCTTTGGTGGAGGGACATGAACACCATGTCTGTATCACTATTTGTAACTGATGGTTTATACTCTTCTTTGCTTCTACTGTTTTAGTTTTGAGGCCATCTCTTCCTCGATAGTTCCTCCTTCCACATAACTCCAGATTAATTCAGAAATATTGCTGGATGTTTTATATTGAAAACTCCAGAGTACCTTTGGAGAAGAGCATGTTAAGTATGACAAACACCTAGACAGACATCACATTTTGCTTGGGGCGGACATTGAGGTTCCTGTCTGAACCCACCTTGTGGTTTTGATAAGAGGTGACAGAAATGAAGGCCGTCTCATGAAACACATGAGTGCAATAGGCTGTGTTCTTGGACCCAAAGGCGTTGTTCTCGTCAGCTTTGACGATATGAAGTCTGGGCTGGTACTTGTGCATAGAGTTCAGGATGATCTGTGAAGGAGACGAGGGGCCAGTAAACATGGGGTAAATAAACACAGGGTAGTTAGTTAGTGTGCTGGAGTAAGAAGATGGAGCTTCCTCAGTGTGTCCATCTAATCAACAGGCTGTTGGTCAGTGGTTCCTCCTTCGTTGAGTAGTCAGTCACTTACAGTCAGTTGGATTTACAGCCACTCTAAACCGAAGATTTCAGCAGGCATGGGCCCATTTTAAAATATCAAGATTATCCTGAGCCAAAATCAATTATTTTAACAATCAAGGAATCTTAAAATCACACTAAAACAAACCGCAATCACGTTACCTGACTATTTTTCACATACCGGAATGATTCTAACTGATTTTAGGGCAAACTGAACTTTATTAGACAAACAGTCCTTCGGTCTCATGACAGACTGAGATGAACCAAACTTTGGTCCTTGGTTGGAACTGGATAGCACGTTCAAGTCCCCGATGAGGATATAATAATTATTCTGATGATTTGAATTCACATCATGAACTTTTAATCTCCCTCTGTCATGATAGATTTTTCACATGGAAAACAAGGAGGTAAGAGGAAAAAGTCCTGAATGCTGAGCTGCACAATTATGAGACTTTTCACAGAGGCATCGGTGGAAAACCCAGCTGCTACCAGTAAAACTAATAGTGGACAGAAGTTAATCTCAGTCATAGCCTTTGGTTTAGCTAATGAGGCAGCCATTATTAATGGGCACAGCTACAGGTACCTTAATGATGTCTATTGGTTACAGCTGTGGGAGGTCTGAGGGTGCAGACAAGCACATGTATGACTTTAACCAATGTCTTTACTTTAACCTGATTTACATCACCTTTTGGCCAGATAACGCCTTCCTCAGACTAGAGCTAAAAATACTGTTTGTCACACCACCCCGGGTGGACGTTGGCTGCATGCTGCTTCGATGGTATTTCATCTGAATTTGAGAAGAACTTAGTAAAAGTAAAATTCGTCTGTTTGAAATCATCCAGAAGTCGGCGGTTTGCCTCCCTGGGAGGTGCCACAGTGGGGGCGGGGTCTTGGAAAGGAAATTTGCCACACTGTGTAGCAGAACTTTAAGTGCTGTCGACAACATGCAACTAAAATGCTCTGAGGCTGAACTCATGGCATGAAACAGTAAACGCCATTTGATCATAATGATAATATTGTAATAACTTTTAAATATAAGTTTCAGGTTTTTTTCAACATTGCTGTCATAATTCAGTTTGATAAGGGGAATTGTTTGCTTTTGCACTGAGCCTGTTACCATCCACATCCTGCTGAATCACACGTTGAGCCTACATTCATGAGTGTCAATTAGTCCCGTGAAGTATTTCTGTCTTCTTTCATCACCAGCACCTTCATGTGTTGTGTACCAGTATAGCAGGTAGCATGTTTTGAGTGTTCTCGGTGTTTGGGTTGTTTTGGTGGCTCCAAGTCAGCCCACGACGTTCTGCCCGCTCACCGCAGTCCGGCACTGATCCCGGTGAAGCGTCAGCAACAGTGTGGCGGGGTCATCAGTAGTCCAGCTCTGTCAAGGCCGGTAAACGTCAAGACCTGCACCTCGGCTTCCCTTCTTATCTGGCAGACACTCTCTTGAGGAGCCTCCTCCTCCAGGGGGCTCCCAAAGAGAGGCTGAGGTTGAAGAGGGCGCCGGGGGTGAGGATCGGATTGAATGGCGCTACACTCACGTGCTGCTGTTGCTGAGGCAGGCTGGAGACAAAAATGAACCGTTGGCTGGTTCACCAGAGGCTCTCTGTTGACCTTTGTGTACTCTGCTGTCTGGCTGCTGTCTGACGGTGATACTGGAGACTCCTGGGTGACTGTCTGAATGCAGCTATCATGGATCATGAAAACATTCAGGCAAGATTGTTTGCCTTGCCTGATGTGTCTCAAAAGTGTTGTTACCAGCAGATAACAACTGAAATATGAAAAACCATAAGATAGAAACGGAGAAAGTTCCTCTCATGTGTTTGGGTCGTTTCTATCTTTATCTGATCAGCAGTTCTGCTCATTAATGATGAAAAATCAGCTCCAAATATCTGATTGTCTTTATTCTGTCAGCACAATAAACTCAGAAACATTCAGGACTGATCCAGAGACTCTGATTGGCTGTGAGCTAGTAGAAGCGTCCAATGTAGAGACGTGACTCTGGAGGTCACTATCAAAGTTGGAGAATGAGAATGGACGGGTAAACAGCCTCCTAACTCTAGCCCTCCCCCGATTAGTTTCCCTAATTCTGATATTCTGGTTTCCATTGAACTATAGTCCTTTTGGTTTGGGATAGTTTACCTGGGCTGAACTACCTGAACCTACAGGGCAGAGAAGAGTGGGGACCTTGGGTAAAAGAGTCTTTTACCCCTGGTCTGGGCATCAACTGGGCTCTGTTCTCATTACAAGTCCTGCTCACAGTCCAGACTCCTGACTTGAGCTGACAGCAGGCCCCGCCACTGATCTGAGGGGTTATGAACCTAATGAGCCCGCCCATTGATGGGATGGCTTCAGACAAGTTCTCCCAGAGTTCCCCATGGGGAGGGCTGCCACAGTCAAACTCTTAAGCCCCCTCCACCTCCCCGCCCCCTCTGTGGAAAACAGCTTCAACGTTTTTTCTGGTATTTAGATTCAACACCAGCTGAAATGTGTGAGGGATTCAGTGAGTCAGCACTTCGCTCTTCATCCGCATGTACTATTATTTTTCTTTGAGTAGTTTTTGTTTTCATTTAGAATTATAGTTGAGTGGACAGAGCCTCTGTGAGGTTGTTGTATGTTGTGTCGAAGTTGTTTACAGGTTGTGTACATGCTGTGTCTATTGTTTGAAATCTGTAAATTTCTGTGAAAACAGACCATAAAGTCTTATCTTATGTTGTGTTACTCACGTGGCCAAACGGGTCCAGGTGATTGTTTGTGAGTTTGAGCTTCTGGAATGAGATGAGCTGCCTCATCCAATGAGTTCCTGTGGCTGGAGAGTCCGGATGAACGTACAGTCTCCCTGGCATGGCGGGCTCCGCCTTCCCAGCCACCATCCTGCAAACAGAGGAAACACGTGGCAGAGGAATAACAAACTTGTGGATTTCTGGCTGTGTTGCTGCTTTAAAGAGCTGGCCCAGTTTTTATACCAGTCTCATTTTACAGGATTAGTACACCCTGACTCTCAGTACTAAATCCCTCAGACTGGGAGGTGTGGCCTCTGCTATAACATCATTACTAATTACACCTCTCTGAGGTGTTGCTGAGGAACACCAGACCCCCCCAGTTGCAGCTCGCACCACAGGACCAGGGCTGTAAAACACCTCTCTCTGCCGCACACTCTGAAAACATCCCAGCTTTATATCCAGCTCTGATTTGAAGGTGAAGCATTCGAACTTCGGTCATCGCCTCCACATTCAGGTTCACCAACCCTCATCACTGTCCGCCAGGAAAGACTTGCAGACAGCATTCATGTTGTTGTTGTCTTTTGGGAGGGAATAAAATCCTGAGGGTCTTTGGATCACAGAGGGAATTATTTACCCAGAACAGACACAACTGAGGCAGCATGTGAGACCTGTCCCTCTGTCTCATGGACAGGAGAACAGAGCAAAACACTGAACTACTTCAGGGCCACAGTGAACACGAAGCTATATTGAAGATTTGAAACTAGAGACTTAGTCCATAAACTTATCAGGAATATATTTTCCCATAGACTTCAATATAATACGTTAAAGTACAATAGCTAAAATGCAGGTTTAAGGTATGTGGTTTTCCTGTGAGTTACCCTCTATGACTTCAGACACTGAATGTCAGCGTTGGAAATAGATGAAAAGGTTTCTGGGAAACCATCAGACAGACTCTGTAATGGCTGATGAACTTACCAATTGTTGTCACAGAACTTGTAGCGATGGTCGTCAGCCGGGACGATGTCAATCAGGAGGATGTACTTGGTTTTGGGGTTCATCCCGGTCACTTTGACCTTGTAGCTTGGAAACATTCTCCTGTTAGGGTTGTACAGGGAAGCTGTTAGAGAGAAGCTGACCTCTGACCTCCGCACTTATCACAAATCCCTCCTTTCAAACCGAACAGATCTGGACTGAGCGCCTCCTTAAGACCGGATTCTGCATTAAGACCTGTGGTGTATGGAAGCAGTGCAGCTTCGTCACCGATGGTGCAGACGAAGATCCGATCAGCTTGCTGATACTCTTAAGGGACCAGGCTGAGCTTGATTCTGTGGAGCTGGGTGAAACGCTTCTGTGAAACCTGAAATAGCCTTTACCTGATAACCCCACTGAGCAAAGAGCTGGAAGCAGCTGCCAAAGCTCTTCATGTTGTCCCTGCTGTCAAAATCTTCAGTTTTCTGGCCTGGTAGTAATTTGTCTCCCTGCAGACGGGAATCTGGGAGAGGACTACAATCCTTTCATACCTGTGATACTAACCCATAAAAAGCACAGAGACAGACTCGACCTTTCATCTTCTAAATCTCTCCAGACTAAAAGACAGAATATACCAATATAGCAGCCGAGGCCGTAAAATTGACCCCGACTTTTTCATCCCATCTGCACTAAAGGAAATTTCACAAAGGGGTCTGCGCCGCCTTATAAAGCACTAAGTGGTTTTTAATGGCACCAGAGACTGAACAACAGTTTAGACTTGTCACTGCTCAAGAGGCCACGGTCAAAAAGGCCTGCAGTTTATCTGTGGCTGCTGCTCGTGGCAACGTCTTCAAACACTGGAGCTCACTTCTGTCAGCCCTGCATGGTCTCTGCAGCGGTGGTGTCGCATCAGAACTCTCCATCTCCAAACGTCTTCAAAGGCTCACACCATCTGATCATGTTACTGTCCACGCTGCCTCACATGAGAGCAATGGATGGCAGAGGGATTGAGGGCAGGTAATTTAAATCTCTCTCTTCTAAATCTAATCATTAGGAGAGATCAGTGGCGTATCATCCTCACTGACAGAGATGGGTTAATCCCAGAGGAACATTCAAAACAGACCTCAGCTCTGCCCACACCGTAGAGACAGGGCAGATGGAGGCCTTCGCTCCTGTTTAATGTGACTGTAACTACCTGCTGAGGAGCCCTGATTCACCAACAAAAGCTTACTGATCCCCAAGTTTGTTTTCCTGCTCACACTGAAGATACACAACTGCAGGGAGTGATGCCATCCCTTTACCGCCCAAACGGATAAACAGTCTTTTCCTCGAGTCACTGCTCCTGTAAAAGTGTCGACGTGTGTTTGTAAAGCCTTGTGCGTGCAGCTCCTTGTTTTAGTTTAACAGGTAACGGCTCAGTTTGTGGTGTGCGAGCTCTGTTACAGCAGGAGCTGATGAACATCTGGCTCTGCTGCAGACTCAGCTCAGTTAGCTTACAGCGACTAACATTAGCCATTCACTACCAATCCTACCCCTGAGGGCCATCTTTGTTTTCTTTAACCAGCAGACACTGTACTTGGAGGAGAAGGTGGAGCTGACCCGATTGGCAGGAAAGTTGCCATGCATGTCTGTTGCTGAGTCATTGCCAAGAAAGACCTAATGTTAGCTGGAAAGAGGCTTTATACTGTCACCTCTGTAGTGACGCTAACTTTAACAGTGTCGCTGTAACGTGAGACAAAAAAGACAGAAACAATGAGAGTCCATCTTTCTGAGCAGACTAGTCCCTGATGCTCCCCGGTATGATGTTCAGATGGTTTTTGTCGTCAGTGTGATCCAGCAGACCTGTTAGTTTTATGTTTTTAGTTTAGGGGCCGTTCATTGGATTTGAACTGCTGAATTTAGGGCTGACCCTCAGTCAGGTGAGCCATCAGGGTGTGTACAGTAGCACTGTTCCTGTGACGTTCCCAGCAGAACAGTGTGTGCCATCTAGGGCTGAAAAATATAATGTTTAACAAGCACTAAACTGTCCAAGTAACAAAAACCAAAGCAGATTTAACAAAGAAGGGATGAAGAAACTGGGGAACTTCATCTATCTGGCAGCAGTGAAGTAAACAATGCTAATGCGTTGCTAATGCTAACAGCTTGACTGTTTTTCTGCCACCTTCATCAGGAAGGAGGACTGAACGCTGCTTTCAAGACAGAGGACAGGCCGGTCAGTCTGAGCTTCATCCTACAGCCAGTGAGCCAGACAGATGATGAACACCAGCATAGTCTCAAGATCTGGATCACGTGGATCCGGTCTGAGATGAACCTCACAGAGGGTGGGAATAGTCTGAGTTTGATTTCCATCACAGACAGAAGTGAGTTCAGCTGCTGTATGATCCAAAAATCAGATTCACTTTAGATGAACAGAAAAGATCTAATAGATGTGTTGTATCTACTAAAGGCCTGTGTCGGAGACACGGTTGGGGGGGGCAGCGGTGTAGGGGAGCATGAGAAATGGAAGGTGGAGAGTGTGTGTATGATATCAGTGTCAGGGTGTGTGTGTGTGTGTTTCTGTGCCAGCTGTTTCTCTTAACATTCCCACATGTTTAGGCCCTGCAGTGATCCATTCCCTCTCTGGGAATCTCCAGTACCACAGTCAGATCAAAAGGCGTGCCGGGGGTGCAGAGGGGGGATGATGAAGCACTACAACCGAGCAGACTCAGCCTATTGTGGGCGCCGGATTCCTCTTATCAAGCGGCTGCTGCCGTCTTGACGGGCTGTATACAGAGAGAGAGAGCGAGGGCGAGCAGCACTGGGCGCTTTGAAGAGGGAGGATTACGCCTGGACAGTGACACTCACAATAACAAGCTCTGCAGGCTCAGAGAGGTGCTGCTGCCGGGGAAAGGACGGACCTGGTCTCTGCTCAGGGTGTCGGGGAAATGTGGGCTCCCCTGGGTGACAGCCTGGTGCTTCAGTATCTGTATCTCCTCCCCTGCCACCTCTGCACTGACCCCCCGCCCCTCATGTGTTAGTGCACAGGATCCATGACTTTCTCTTTTTACTTCAGAACATCCTCCAACATTATTTCTCTGCTGTAAATAATATAAAGTTCATTATCAAGGAAACATGAGAATAATAGTGTAATCTGTACATTTAAAACAACAGAACTTAACAAATAAAAAACAAAGAACTGCAAACTCACAAATATAAAACACAATTTCAAGAAGCGATTTTGAATCCCTCTTAAGCTACGTTCAGACTCTTCCATTCTTTTTTTTTTTTTTAATTTTCAGTCTTTTGTTTTTATTTTAAAAACGTCTCCATATATTCAGAATCAGCTGATTCTATCAGTGGCATGAAGGTTTGCAGTTGCCATGGCTACACGTGATCTTAAAGGTGTTATGTCACCTCTGGTCAAAGGAAATGTCACTGAATCAGGGTTCACTTCCAACAACTGTTAATGTAGCACTGCATCTAACCACCTGAATGAGGTCATCAGCAGGTGATCACGTTGAGATTCACTGATGTCCGTCTGAAAGTAGGAAAGACGTGCACATATGCTTGTAAATTAATTATTATTTTAAAAAAAATGATTTGTGAATTTTGTGCTATTTGCGAATCTGTTTCATATTTGTAACGTATTTTTAACAGCTACCTTCAGACTGCTGCGCTGTCTTCTGGTAAACATTGTCACTGTGGGCTCTTAGTTGTGCTAGTGTTACCACTCAGTACTCAGCAGAATTCAACTTTCACAACTCACTGAATTTTTCTTCTTGTTTTAAAATGTTAATGACTTTTTTCTTAGCCTTGTCTTCCAACTTTAAAATTTGTATACGTTAAATAAACAGTTAGGTATTTCGGTTTGGCTTCTGGTTGATGATTATTCATCTCCGAACACAAGACTAAACAGATGTGACTGAATTAGTAAAAAAAGGTTGTTTATAATAATTGTGTTGAGTGCTGGAGGTGCTGGAGGTAAAGTCTGGTTTACATCATTATTATTGTTGTTGTTCTTGTGTATTTGTTCTGTCTGATCAGTGATATTTCACTCATTATTGGACAGTGAATCAGGTTTGACTGAAGAAGGTCGTGAACACTTTGCTTACAGCTGGCTCTTTGCTGTTACAGATGAACATTTCCAAATATCTGCCGGCATGATAACAAGTTGAGCGACTCCACATGCACTATTTATAATACATGTGAATAATGCAGGCTGGTTTGATATGGTTACAGCGAGCTGGTGTTTGGAGCTGAAGGAGGAGGCTGGTGTCGGTGACCTGAGGCGGCGGCTCCTTCAGACTGACTGGAGGTGAAGGCCGACAGGTTCCCAGCACAGCTGCTCAGCTCCGCCGCTGCTCAGCCCTTCAAAGGGCTTTAAGGGATTGAGAGCCCACTTTATCAGCCGGACAAGGGAAAGCCCATCTCTCACAGTTATGCAGCATTAAAGAAAAAATGTGGTGACCTTTTACATTTTTTTACTGGAAAAAAAATCATGGCATTGGGAATGAGAGGCGGAGGTCGGTTTGAGAGTGTACTCGTTCTCTGGTTAATGTCCAGAGGCCTCGTTATCTAATCCTCAGGTCACATTAAATCCAACGAGCCCAGCAGTCATTTGTGTTTTCAATTATGCTGCAGGAACGTTGTGTCTCCCCCGGAAAGCTTTAGCTGTCTGCACACAGAGATGCTGCTCATTTGGAATAAATGAAGTGGTTTCATCTTTTCACTGTAAATTTCTTTGGATACATGGCGTGCCACAGTTGTCCAAGTTTCATGTTGGTGGAAATTCATCTGAGCTTTTTCCTCAGAGGACAAACTGACAACATCAATATTTGTCATCAATGAACTTTATTATTAGCGTTAATGAAAGCAACTTTGAACTCAGTCCAAAATGCTTCTGGGCTTCTGAGGAGAAACGACGGACAAATACTGGGGCTTTACTACTTTATAGTTTCACTACATCACATGATTCTGAATTTGGTTACAAACATTTTCATAGATTAATGCCAGTTTTTAAAGGTTGTGAATAAATATGACGTAGGGATGGGTCAGTATGTATAAATCTTCAAATAGTCATTAAAAAAAAAAAAGGAACTAAAAATATTTTATAAAGCTTTCACAATAACACAATAATAAAATGTTATTTCCCCCATTTTTTTCTAAATGTAAAAATGTGTTATATTATTAATGTTATAGTTAATATTATAATCCAGCATCCTACAGTATTGTGTTATTACCAGATGCTGCTGAAACACTGAAACATGTCCTGACTTTTCTATTAGACCTCAGAAGTGGCTCTCAAATTCGACAAATTCCTAATAATCTTCTCTGAGGCAGAGAAATTATCCTTTTCTGTCTGTTTTATGAGGAACGAGGTGGCGCCCTTCATCGTGACCTGCCTTTAACACTTTCGTTGATAATTCAACAAACTTTTTTAGTTTTTATTTTTAAGGAATTTTTTACGGCTTGAAGCTGAAAAGCTGTCTTATTCTCCCATCACAGGTTATTATGATAATTATTTATGATATTGGGCTGAAAAGGTCCGGTGTGTTTCCATGGAGACATGTACGTGTGTAGGACATGGCTTTTCAGAAACACTGTCTTGTGATCTCTAACATCTGGATGGTTGTGTCTCTGACAGATGTTTCACTCACCTGCCTGCTTTGGTAATGATCATCTCTGTTCCTGCTTCGTGGAACTTCTTCCACAGCTCCCGCTCATGAAGGACGACCTTAATGTTCTCGATGTTCTGTGGAGGAGAACGGCCAACGCCATCAGATTCAACGCCAACCACAGTATTCCAGGTGTCAATAAAACCATGAAGTCATGTACAACATCTACATCGAAAAATACTCAGGAGTCACAAATGAAACCGTCAGCTCACAGTAAGAGCTGACAAATTAGAGTTTGAACAGGTTTCTGTGTGCTCGTACCTGGTCAGGCTCACTGGAGCTGGGAATGGCGGAAGCTGCGGGCAGGCCCATCCGTGGCCGGTCTGGAAGCAGATCTGTCTCCACGCCGGCCTGGACCCGACTCATACATTCATCTGTCACAGCTGAAGCCTTCTCCTGCAGCATCTCTGTAGGATTACACAAATACTCAGCTGTCAGACGTGTCAGCGGACACAGGACACCGAGACACTGGGCCGAGAGCTGAACACTGTGATATCAAACCTGCAGGCAGCCAGCGTTGGTGAGTTCACTACCTCAGACATACAGTTTATATACACGAAGGCGTATAAAGAGCTGTGTGTTGTCTGCTGATGAGGCTTTTTAGGAAATTTTAATTGTCCTGAAAATTAAACAATATTGTAATTCTAATAAATTAGTTAAATTCTCAGAAACATGTTAAAATTGATCTAATTTCCTGAATGAGTTAATATTTTTCATAACTATGAATTGACACCACGTGATTTCAAATACTTCTAAAATGTAATGTAATAACAAACACTTAATAAACTTGGTTAGTTTTATACACCAATGATTCAACTACAGGCTTCAGACACAGACATCAGATTAATTCAAATCTAATTAAAATCAGTTCACGTGTTTTTAATGTAAATAATGAAATATTTACATTTATTTAAATGTAGTGTCTAAAAGGTCCTGTACATGTTGGTGTAAAAGGTTTACCTAAATATCCATCTATAATATTTCTTTATTCCTCTTTGGCTGCTGGGTAGATGTTTGAGTAGGAGTTCAGATGTTTTGGGTTCAAACTGTCGTCACCAGAAGCTGAAACTGCCGCGAAATTGCTCAAACGTGTAAAATCAATGAACCCACATGATGCAGGTCACGATCACACGAGTTTCAGTGAGACTTTAACTGGAATCCTAACCTGCTTCCTTCAACTGTAATACGGACAAAAAAAAATTGTTTGCTTATTAAAATATTTTAAAAAATCACTCATTGTATTTAAGATATATTATCAGTATAAACAAATAATATAAATCTATAAATAAATAAAATTAATCGTAAATAAATCAGGCTCAGTATTTTCAGGGGATTAAAGACAATTCAGTTGGGCCTATTTGTTTTATTTTATTATGTCAATTTAAAATATCTGCATCTAAACACACCAATGAGCCCCTAACATAAACCATTACCTTTGTTTCATCCCACGATGCAATGGGGCAAACATTGCACTGATCAGGGTAACGTTCTATTAAATTCCTCTCCTTAAAAAAAAAAAAAAATAAAAAAATCACCAACTGATTGAAGAACTGATTGAACTTCTCAGTTTGATTTAATAATTAAATAATGACACCAGATCAGTGAGCTGAAACCAAAACTGTTCCAAATGAATTGGATTTGATTTTTAAAAATGAGCAACGCCAAAAGAGAAAAGATAAATGAACTCTTCTTATGTTGTTGGACCTGCCCCCCCCCCTCCACCACACACCGTTTCGTAAAGCAGCGTCTCCGTCTGCTGTTCTGCTTCCAAGCTCTGGTGCTGTTGGCCGCAGATTAGCTGAACTATTTCAGCTTCAACTGATTTATTCCATTTAAAAATGTCCATTGTTGCCTGAGTTAAAAAGCCCTGCAGCTCCTCAAACTGACGTGTTTCATATTCTGACTCTAATTTGTCTCTCAGCTACTGTTTTTCAGGCTGGCTGTAAGATCTCATCACTCTCCTAAACTTTTATAGAGCTTTCCATTATCTTAACAGTCGATCTCTCTGGAGCACTGTGGAGGAACAACCTGAGGCCTGTCAGGGGAAAACCTGCTGCTCCTGAAGCCTCGGTGAGCTCCTCAGGACGGAGGACGCCCCTGAACGCAGAGCGCCGCTCTCAGCCGTGACTGGGGCCCGTCGGCTGCAGTGTAAACTGAAGGAGACGTGTGTGTGAAAGCTTGTAAAGATAAAGCCTGACGGACTGAACCTGGGCCTTTCACTGACGCCCTGACGCCGGCCAACACTACAGAAGGTAAATAAATACAAACAAGACCTTGGCATCGGTGTCAGAGTTGACCTGGTTCTGTTTAGATGAGTCAAGTCCTGCAGAGTCTGATGTTTGCACCGTTACAGATGTTTGCTTTAAATGAACCTGCCTGTAAAACATTACAGCGCACTAAAAGAAGAAGAAGAAGTGTTGCATGTGCAGCAGTTGATAATGTTCCTCCACATCTGGAAAAACATGGATTAGAGAATCAGCCCTGGTGTGCATGTTTCTCTACAAATTTAATGTCCAGCTTCTTATTTTCCATGTTGTTGGTCCAGATCACGTGACGTGGCTGCCATCTAACTGTGCTGGTCACATTAAGGGAGCGCTCTGAGGAGCCTGCAGGAAGGTGGTGAGACAGCTACAGGTCGCACCTTTCAATCTGCCGCCATTTTATGTCTGCTTCAATAGTGACACAAACAACCAGAAACTTTACTGGATAAATAAGGAAATAAAACCAGTAAACAAGAACAATCTGCAAAGTCTCCAACTCCGTAGCATTTAAATCACCTCCGAACAAACAGCCTGAAACAGAAACCTCCAGGTCCAAAGAAATCAGCAACAAGAAGGCTGCAGATTTAACCCAACAACAAATGACTTTGTTCACCGAATAACATCAAGTCTCCAGAAACATTATATAAATATTAGGACTCAGCAACTGCTCCCGGGCTCTGGGATAATTTAGAAAAGAATACAAAAAATTATATTTTCAAATTTAAAATGCTTGTATTTTTATTTCAAAATTGGTTCCTTATAAAACTGTGCAGAGCAATAAATGTAGCAGCTGCCTGTTATTTTAATAATTTAAGAACAAAGTGAGATGTTTAAAAATGTTTAAATAAAAGTGACTGTAAATTTGTGAAAGAATAAAGATGCGAATAGATTTGACCCATATATTATTTTTTTAACTTCGACTTTTTTGATATTTTCATGAGTACATAATAAAATGTATCAGTGTGTGTAGAAGATGGAGACAGTTACACCTCCACATGTCACAATAAAAGCCTCCAGGTTAAGGACCCCGCTTCCTGTCCTGACGCCGCACGCGCTGTTTACAAACACCAATGATCAGATAATCAATAATCGGTGATCAGCTGATCAACTGGACTGGACTTTACCTCCGGCGGTCACCGATCAGCTGCTGAAATCCATCTCGAGCTCGGCGGCTCTGTCTCGGGCTCGTGAGCGGCGGATGTTCCGGTTCTACCTGCACGTGTCTCTGAGAGAACCGGAGCGGGAGTCTGGAGGCAGCGGGAGCCCGCGAGGAAGTGTCGGTGCGTCGGTCCGTTCGGTCGGTGCCTTCAGCTGCAGCACCGAGCTGCGTCTGCGCCTGTGCAGAACTGGTTCTGAGGGGAGGGGGACTCAGGGGGGTTCTCTGAAACACACACACAGCTGATGTGTGAAGCAGCGGGAGGATGATCCGTCCCCCGGCTCCTCACCGGGGCGGCCCCCGAGCTGCGGCTCCACGGCGGGTCGTGCTGCAGCTTCGGGCCCTCACAGACCCGGCAGGCACCTGAACGCATCATGACACTTCCAGCAGTACAGCCGTAAACACATCATCATGATCAATAACCAATAATCACCTGTATCTGATAGACCGCTCAGTGAAACAAAGAAGCTTTGTTATAGTTACATTAATAATAAATTATTGATTTTAGATTTTGTGGCTGCTTCACGTTTGATGATTGGTCACCTTAAAAAAAAACACGCTATGACGTCACTTATCCCGAGAATCAGACCAACTTTTTTTTTTTTTTTTTTTTATAAAGTTTGTGATTCGGTCTCACCCAGGCCGGACCAGGATCAGGATCCGGGTCTTTTTGATGGACCTTCGGTCGCTTTATATCTGACAGTTTACAGTTACGTCATAATAATTATTCTAAATTATTAATGGTTCTTTGTTTTGTCCGAACTCAGCGTCCTTCTCTTCAGTTGATCTGGATCCGTTTTTAACACAATCCTGGTTCTCGGGGCCTGTCGGGGCCTGTCGGGGTCCAGCGGATCCGGAACTGGAAACACTGATATTATTTATTGTAATGGTAAAATCCACAATGTGTGTGTGTGTGTACAGAAACGACACACACTCGGACGCAGTCTCAGCTGAAACACGCTCAGTTGTGGTTTTGCGGTAAATGAAGCGTGAATCTGCGGAGAATAAATCAGCTAACAGCGAGTTTCAGGTCTGCTGGTGACAAGGCCGCCGTTTGTCACCGAGTGTGTGTCTGTGTGTGTCCGGTCTGCTTCACTGTTCACTTCGTTGTTTAAATGAACACACAGCAGATCTTAGTTGACGCCCTGATTCCGTCAGAACCAATTAGACAATGAGACCAATTAGCTGAAACATAATTAATCCTGGACTGTTTAGAGCCTTCTGCTCCAGAGTCACTCACATGTAGCAGCTGTGATGGGGGGCTGCAAATAAACATTTGTATCAGCAAAGAGTTTTATGTTTAGAACCTAAATGAATTTTCCTCTTTGACCTGGCTCCACAGAAAAACGAGCTGTTTTGGATTCAAACCTGAAGGAAGCAGCGATTTGGCCCTGAGCCTCTTACCTCCTGACCTCTGAGCTCCGTCCTCACCGTGGAACCTCTCTGAGCTTCTGCTGCAATAAAAAAACTTAGGCCTTTTTTATATGTAGCTGCAGAAATTGAGCAGAAGTTGTGAAGGGGAATCGAACGTCCACACACTCCCCCCGTCACGTGGTGGTGGCAGGAGGAGGCTTCAGCTGCAGCAGCCTGACACCAAGCTGATTCTCCATTCAGTCAGCGGACGCAGACGGACTGTGTTCTTTTAAATGAACAGATTATTATGATTAGATATTAGACTCTGTATTTATGTGTGAATGAACACACCTGCAGTGTCAGTTAGAAACCATAAAAATACAACGTCACTAAAGTGTTGATTTCTAATATTTGCTGCTGGAGCTCAGGAGGTTCAGGTTCAGGGAGACTCTGCTTTAGTTTTATATGAAAAACGCTTAACTTTTCTATGGAGTCTGGAGATTCAATTCTAAAAACAGTTTTGATAATAATATTTGTTTGCAGTGAATTAATAAGTTCTGTAAAAACAGGCCTGTTTGTTTTTACCTGTTGAAAATTGGATATTTTACGACCAATGTAATTTTAAAGTTTTAAAATTTCTTTTTTAATCTTAAATTTTGTGTTAAATCCAAACCTAATTTCAGCAGCATGTTAGTGACTGAATATTGAATCTGGACTTTTTCTTTGGATTGAATTAATGTGATTTTTATAAACGTTTATGAAGTGGCAGGTTCATCTGTTTTTATTCGTAAAGTGCTCGGACTCTTTGTCATCGTTTGGATTTCGTCTTCCTCGGTGATAACATGATGAAGAGCTGCTTCGTCTTCGAAGCATTTGGAGTGAAGCTGTTGGTGTCGACGGTGGGGTTTGGGGGGGTCTGGCCTCTTCTCTTCCTGTCAGAATATTTTCTGCTGTAATTTGCAGGAATGGTGGGGGGGTCAGGGAGGGATGGGGCTGTGGGGGGTTTGGCTAATGGACAGCACCACATTTCTTTCTCTCAGGGTCTGTGTCTCTCCTTATTTCCTCTGCAGTCAAAATGGCGTCAGCTGAAGCTCCTCTCTTATTAGCTGAATACAGTGTCAGCCCCCCCATGACCCCCAAGACCCCCCCCCACCCTTCCCTCTATCGCCACATGGCTTCATTCTAATCAGTGATTGGACAGTTTTGGTTGTCTTGGCCCACGTGGTGCTCTCAGTGGTTGGTATGTCACAGATAAGGTGGTGATTCGTGTGTCCCCCCTTCAGGGCCCCTTAGGTCTGGAGAGCCCCTCAGACCTGGGGGGGGGGGCACAGCACAGACTCATATCAGGTTTGGTCTGACTGAACTCATTGATGGTTCCTCAGTTTGCGTGTCCTGTTGTTCACCCTCAGCTGTGTGTTGTGTTACGAGTGTGCGTCCAGACGAAGGCGGCGTCATCAGGGTGACCACAGTGACGGTCAGCACATTCACCGTCATCATCAGGTGATATTATCTGTTTTTACAGCTACAGTCACTATACTGCAGATGATTGATCCTTTTGTTCCTTTCACCGGCTGATTTTTGATCACATTGATCGTCACAGTATTTCACTATGTTCAGTTTGACCTTCAGTTAACTGACACATCAAACTTAAAAAACTTTTAACTTGACAAATAAAAAGCAAATAGAAAACACAAATATATAAAATGCGTTTAATTTTTGATGCAAACTCACAGATTGTGCTTCACCTTGTGCAGTTTGTTCCATATATGTAATAAGTGTAGTGTCTGTAAAGGAAGTACCCTGAGACATCCAACACTGTGCTTTGGCACAATTATCATTATTAATGCTTTCATATGATGAGGTGGATCTACATCTACAGGTCACGTGTAGCAGGGGATGTTCATTTGATTTCATTCAGTGAAAAGCAGGCCTCTCATTTTGACCCTGAAATCTTCAGTTTTGTTTTATTTGTTTAAACTTTTCCGTTTCCGTTTTTTCACTCTTGTTTCCATTTCATTGTTTCAAAATGTTCGTGTGAAAATGCTTTGACCTGATTTTAACTGAACCGCTGCACCAGATTTTTGTCACTGAGAGACAGTGTGGGTCCTGGTCCTGGTCCTGGTCCTGATTCTAGTCCTGATCTTGGTCCTGGTCTTGTAGGGCAACACTTGGGAAGATATTCATGAGTTTATCGACACATAGCCTGCCGTCTCGGCTGCCATGATGGTTTCCTCTTTATGATTCGTGGGTCTTCTCATCTGTGTTTGATGATCCAGTTCAAAGGTCCAGAGGAAGCTGGTCGTCTCGGCAGACCTGGACCTGAATCAGGATCTTCGCTCCAAATGAGTTCCTGTTTGTAGAAAATGTAACATGTTTTCTGTAAGTGTAATTGAACTTCCTGAGTTGTGTTTTAAAAAGGTTCAGACATTCCTGTGTCTGATCCGGTTCAGTGGGAAAGGCCTGTACTTTGAGGAAACGCTCACCCCTGTGGTGGGTAGACGCTGTTTTCTGATTGGTCAGAAGCTCAGCTCCATGCATGGTGTTGCCATGTTGTCGGGGAGCATGTGTTCATTATGTAGAGCGACTGAGCGACGCGGTCACATCACATCCCACCCTTAATCTCCTGCGGCCAATTAAAGGAAGAGCTGTGGTTTGTGTGAGACGCAGCGGTTCGGTGGCGTCAGAGCTCGGCTGAGTGTGTCCTCCTGAACGTCATAATCAGCCATTTAAATCATCGCTAGCTTCTGACAAACATCATCGGACCTTCATTTTATTCTCCGTGTGTTAATGAGTGTTCACATCCATCTGGAGCAGTTCACCTGAAGCTCTGATGGAACACGGAGGAATGCAGACCTCAGGTTAAATCACCAACATCAAAAAGACGTCTTTCACAGTGAGCTCAACTCCAACGGACGTCTCGACCGCAGTGGTTGGTCCTCCGTTGACACCTCTAACAGGCTGGAGACTCCGAACTGTCCCTGAAGACATGAGACAGTCCAGGACAGGGAGGACACATCTCTGGTTCAGATCAGGCTCTTCTTGTGCTGCTGCATGTTGTTTCTTTAGCAGAAACGTTCATCTGACATTCAGATGGATCCACAGATCAAAGTACTGAAGACGAAATTCTGTCCTGTCTGTCTCAGACTGTGATGGACTGGGTGGTTTTCCAATGACAACCATGTCTCTTTATTTTGTGTTTCCTGTTTCCTGTCTCTGGACTTCCTCAGTGGCGGTTCTATTGAAATGCACTTTTTCATTGTTTAAGAGAAAAACTTCTTTTATTTGTAGCAACATTTCTGTTTTTGTTGAAACTATTAAAGCTCCTTTCGTGATCATCCATCAGAAGCTGCATCTGAAGGTTTCTTCAAATGTGACCCTGAAACAATCAGAATAAGAAATCCTTGAAAATGTTGTTTATCGGTTCTCCAGAATTGAAACAAATATGTACACACTGAAGAGTTGTAACGTAAAAAATCAAGTCAAACAAACACTAAAGCACAAAGTACGGGATAAATAAAAATTGTGTAAATATGTCAAAATACAAACAGTGCAGTATGTACAGGTAAGTATTTAGTATGTAAGGTGCAGCTGAAACAAGCTGGTTGCTTCGTGGTCCACCATATCCCATGATTCATCGTGTTCCAGTGATGAAAATACAACGGTACAAAAAAGGATCAACAGTTAAATGTCAATGTTTGGTTTCAGGTAACAGGACGACTGTTGGAGCGGGAACAGCTGGAGACACAAACCAAAACTCCTCCACAGACCAGATCGTGTCTTTGAAGGACCAGACCATTGTGGACAAATAACAAAAAACAATAACTTCATGTTTTTCATCGTTCAGGACCATATGAGTTCAAATGAACCAAAAAACGTTTTTTACAGTGTAAATTTATACACTCATGACTCCCTCACATGATCATTATATGGTCATTTCTAATATTTTTTTATAAGATCCTTCTGTGTTTGAGGTAATTATGACATCAGGGTGTTGTGAAATTACACTTAGTTAAATAAGGTCTGACTATTTTGTAATTTTATTTTTTCAACCTACAGCGGATTCTTTTTCTTTGTCTTTCTCACACATGAAGAAGAAAAGATGTCGTCCTGCGTGTTTACAGTTGGACAGTTGGTTCTGTTGTGGCTTCGAAGTGAAGTAAGACGTTCTAACTGAAGCAGCAGAAACTGAACTGGTTTAAAAGCAGAAGCCCCATAAACCTGCCCCCCGACCCCCCAGTGTCATGCCCCTTGTTTTTTGGCCCTGGGCCCTTTGAAGTGGCTCCATGTTTGCACTGGGACCGTTTAATCTGCAGTGCAGCCTGATGATATTAGTGTCGGGGTCAATTGCTGATTTCAGTGGGACTTCAGAAGCTGCTTCGCTGGACGTACGTGGACGTCATGTGCTGCTCGGTTCAAGAGCTGGTCAAACCCATAGTCTAACTTACACGACACACACACACTCCCCAGCTCCTCCAGTTCCCCTGATCCCTGAACATGTGACAGGGCAGACATGGGACCTGCTGAGTCCCGAACACTCAGACCTCCCATGAGTGAGGCTCCAAAGTCGCCTTTCTTCTTCCTCCTGAGTCCAGCTCGTGGTCCACCGGAGCAGTTTTCAGTGTGCAGACTGCCTGCTGCCTTTACAATCAGCAGATTTAGATAAAAAGTGTGGACGTCAGTGTTCTGATCGGCAGCTGTCGATGAACATACAATGTGACTTCAAATTTTAGGTCTGGGGCCATTTTGCTTCTGGTCTGACAGATTCTGGACTCCCCCTGTCGTTGGACTCTGTCCACGTCACACATGAGGGTTCACTCTGAGCCCCAGTCTGCTGGCTTTAGTTTCAGATTTCACTAAAGTTGAGGGAACTCTGGGCTTTTATGGAGACCAGTTTTTGTCTTCGTCCTCTGAGTTTTTATTGGCTGAGTGTTGGAAGTCTAAATCTTTGTCCTGCTGGAGAAAAACACTGACAGATGTTTCCTCATAAAAAACTGTCACAAGTCCTACAGCAGAATCCCACAAACTGTAACGTGTCAAAGTGAAAGTTCTGACTGATATTTGATTGGGCCTGATCAGATGAGCAATACTGGAATAATCAGCAGGTCACAATTGGAGCTGCTCTGTTTTCTGTGATTTTTGGAGCATTGGAACGTTTATCGAGGTTTTTTGTTTTATCAAACGGTTCAGACATAATAAAGCTACATTATGTGCTTAGAGTAATATAAAAAATGGACATGTTGTATTGAAGACTGAGACCATAAATTCATCAGGAAAACGTTTACTGAGAAGGAGGAGGTCTGAGTCCAAGTCCAGATCTTCCTGGAGGTTTAGTCTCAGGATCTCGCTCAACATCTCCAGGTTGTTAGTCTTTGTGAATCTCCTGTGTTCATCTTGGAGTCAGGCTGGCGGAGGGGTGTGGCCTCTGAGTTTATCTGACCGGAGCCTGGTACAGTTCTTTGGATCAGCTCCTCTCCAAAGGAGGCTCGGATGTGACCGGGCAGTCACAAGATGGCGGCTCCTCCCACCATGTCGTCAGTTTTTGCTCTGTTTTATTTCCTGGTGGACTTTTTTCAGTTGGTGAATTATGTGGAGAGCAGCAGATCTCCAGAGGACGAACCACCTTCACTCTGAGTCCTCTCGCCTCAGCGACAGCCGCGACGTCTGCTCACATGGACCTTTCCAGAAGGATCACAGTCTCTGGTCCTCTCAGACTCCTGATCCCGGGCCTCTGAGGGTCCTGATCCTGGTCCTCTGAGTCCTGATCCAGGTCCTCTCAGACTCCTGATCCTGGTCCTGATCCTGGTCCTCTGAGTACTGATCCTGGTCCTCTGAGGGTCACATGGACCTTTCCAGAAGGATCACAGTCTCTGGTCCTCTCAGACTCCTGATCCCGGGCCTCTGAGGGTCCTGATCCCGGTCCTCTGAGTCCTGATCCAGGTCCTCTCAGACTCCTGATCCTGGTCCTGATCCTGGTCCTCTGAGTCCTGATCCAGGTCCTCTGAGGGTCTTGATTCAGGCCCTCTGAGTCCTGATCCATGTCCTCTCAGACTCCTGATCCCGGTCCTCTGAGTCCTGATCCAGGTCCTCTCAGATTCCTGATCCTGGTCCTGATCCTGGTCCTCTGAGTACTGATCCAGGTCCTATCTGACCTGATCCAGGTCCTCTGAGGGTCCTGATCCCGGTCCTCTGAGGGTCACATGGACCTTTCCAGAAGGATCACAGTCTCTGGTCCTCTCAGACTCCTGATCCTGGTCCTCTGAGTCCTGATCCCGGTCCTCTGAGTCCTGATCCAGGTCCTCTCAGACTCCTGATCCTGGGCCTCTGAGGGTCCTGATCCCGGTCCTCTGAGTCCTGATCCAGGTCCTCTCAGACTCCTGATCCTGGTCCTGATCCTGGTCCTCTGAGTCCTGATCCAGGTCCTCTGAGGGTCTTGATTCAGGCCCTCTGAGTCCTGGTCCATGTCCTCTCAGATTCCTGATCCTTGTCCTCTGAGTCCTGATCCTGGTCCTCTGAGGGGCCTTGATCCCGGTCCTCTGAGGGTCACATGGACCTTTCCAGAAGGATCACAGTCTCTGGTCCTCTCAGACTCCTGATCCCGGTCCTCTGAGTCCTGATCCAGGTCCTCTCAGATTCCTGATCCTGGTCCTGATCCTGGTCCTCTGAGTACTGATCCAGGTCTTATCTGACCTGATCCTGGTCCTCTGAGGGTCACATGGACCTTTCCAGAAGGATCACAGTCTCTGGTCCTCTCAGACTCCTGATCCCGGGCCTCTGAGGGTCCTGATCCTGGTCCTCTGAGTCCTGATCCAGGTCCTCTCAGACTCCTGATCCTGGTCCTGATCCTGGTCCTCTGAGTACTGATCCTGGTCCTCTGAGGGTCACATGGACCTTTCCAGAAGGATCACAGTCTCTGGTCCTCTCAGACTCCTGATCCTGGTCCTCTGAGTCCTGATCCAGGTCCTCTCAGACTCCTGATCCTGGTCCTGATCCCGGTCCTCTGAGTACTGATCCTGGTCCTCTGAGGGCCCTGATCCTGGACCTGCAGCATCAATATAACTGAGATCTAGAATTAAAAACTGAATGAAAACCAAAGTTCAGATTTTAGTCATAATTAAAATCTATTTATCAGAAGCTGTTAGTCAAAACAAAAGCGAACAATATTTAATTTTAATTTTTATGGTTGATGTCAGATTGATTTCAGTTTGTTCTGATAATTTTTTTTATCTTTATTCACCTGAATGTCTTCACAGCTTTTTACATTTTTATATTTTAAAGATTATTATGATAATAATACAGATATTATAATCAGATCATAAACATGAGACATTATCAGTAACTCGGCTGATGACGATGAACGTTTTGTTCTCATTCAAATAAAACTTTATTGTTCAGTTCAAAATTTGACATAATTGATAACGTTGTGAAGTGAACACTTGTGCCACCTAGTGGTTGTTTCTGTGGGAGGGAGCTCTGCAGGAGAAATAAGCTGATGATGCAGAAACTTTAACAAACAGGAGATAATATCATCAACAACGACCTAAATAATAAACATAATAATACTAATAAGGCTTCAGTGAAGAGGTTGTCTTCATAAATGTGACTGTGATCAGATGTTTGTGTGACAATGGAGCCTGATTTAAAATGTGAAACCTGACCAGGACGTCACAGTTACAGTGCATGCTGGGAAAAGAGCCAGCTGTTACAGACCCTGACTTAAAAAAACCAAAGAAATTAAAAAACGTGCTGAATTGTAAATAACATTGAGAATAACACAAACAGTACACGTGTGGACAAAAACCTCCAGATGTTGTGTTACATTCTGTCATATTGTATTCTGTTCAGTTCCTTTAAAAGTGTAACTTTAAAGTGTGTTAACTGTCAGTCTTCAGGTGTCAGAGTCCCTCAGATGGATGATGAAGAAACCCTCCAGGAGGGGGCGACGGGCCGACACGCTGCACACGGTCCACAAGTAGGACACACACACACACACACACACACACACACACACACAGTGGGACTTGTTGCATGTGTTGCTCCTGAACACACCGCAGGAATCTGAATGTGACAGTTTTACACAACAGCCGCAGAAACGTGTCACCTTCTTGATCTAACATCTGATTGGTCAGGAGGCCACGCCTCCTCTGGCTGTATACAGGTGTCAGTCACAGCTCTGGTGACTCCTGATTGGTCTAAATGGATGTGTTGTCGTTTGTGTGTCACTGGTTGACACTTTGTGTTTCCTCTTCTGCTCATGGAGGAGAACAGAGGCCTGTGATTGGCTCCTCCTACTGATGACCCGAGCAGCCAATGAGCTGCCTGCTCTGTGGGGGGGTCACCTTTAGACCCCTGCACCATACAGGTGTCAGGAGGCCCCGCCCTCAGATCTTTATTTCATCATAATCAAACTCACTTCACATTTTATAGAAATACTTTTAACGTAACATGAAAATCAAATGAGGACGTTAGAATGTGTGTTCACCTCATAACAATTTATTCTTTTAATTCATTTACATCTAAATTATGAATTATTGAAAATTCAATATTGATGATTTTACTAAGAATTATAATAAAACAATAGAATTAAAGCTTTAGAAACTGTTCAAATGTTTCTGCATAATACCATAATATTTCGACAAATACTGGCAGTAAATATTGAATAAATGAAAATGTGACTGATAGTTCTCATGTTGCTGTTCATTTATTATTATAGTTTTATTGAGTAACAATTAACAGTTTTTATGATGTGATTTATTATCAAAGTAAATGATGATATTTTAGTCTAAATATAAAGAAATCGAAATCTCAGGCTCACGTCTGTGCTGCAGGGCCTGGGACTTCCCGGTGGGATCTCCCAGAGTTGTGAATAATCTGGGCCTTTTCCCGCCACTCCGTCAGCAGCAGTTAGTTCTGATCCACGAGGCCTCGGCGGGAGATTATTGATCAGACATCGACTGATTGATTCGGACAAATACTTTTCTGTCCCGGAGCGGGAGGTCGAGCTGCTGCTGTTAATGAAGATAACGGGGGCCAACCGAGGCCCCAGAAGGACGGAGGGTCTGTGATTAATGCTGCAGAAAGAAAGGAAGAAGGAGGGGGCTCTAATTAGGAAGCGGGACGGTGAGGAGGCCGAGGCCGGCAGGCAGGCGACAGGCGCCGGGTCCCGGACAAAAGGCTGTCTGCTGCTGCCCCCCCCGTCCTCCCCCCTTAACCCTTTAAACTGAGACACACACAAACACACATTTTACCTCAAAACAAATTAATTCACATTTTACAGCCAATGGAAAGCGTAAATTCTGACCGGGCCACGTGACGTCACATGGCAGGTTGAAACAACAACAACGACCAAAACGCTTCAGTTGAAGTCTGGTCCAGATCGGTCCAGAACAGTCCGGAGCCTGGACCGGAGTCCAGGCCGGAGTCCAGACCGGAGGCTGGACCAGAGTCCAGTCAGGAGTCTGGACCGGAGGTCAGACCAGAGTCTGGTCCAGATCGGTCCAGAACAGTCCGGAGTCTGGACCGGAGTCCGGACCAGAGTCCAGTCCAGAGTCCAGACCAGCTCCGGGCTGCAGAGAAAGCGCTTCCTATCAATACTGAGGTCCCTCTAAAAATACACACAAACACACAATAGTGACGGAAACCGGCTCAGAATAGACCCGGACCCGCCAACACCGACAAACACACACAGCTGACGTGTACACACAACTGTCAACACAACGTCACACTTTTCTTTGTGTTCTGCTCAGACAATGAAGCTTCATGCAAACAGTTTGAGCCACAAACGACACCAAAAGATTTTAATATATTTTCAATAACGTGAATTAAAACAACATTTTCTTTAAGGAACGTTGTCCGACAGAGGGCGCTGCTGCCCCGTGTGTGTGTGTGTGTGTGTGTGTGTGTGTGTGTGTTCATAGAAAGGCTCTAAATCTATACGGTTGATTTTGAAGAATTAAACAGTAATAACAACAACAACAATAATAATAATAGTCATAATAACAATAATAATAGTAATAATAATAATAATCATCATCAAACGCCTTTTAGTTTTTCAGCACAACGATTTTTTATTGAAATTGTGAGACAATCCAAAAAAAAAAAAAAAAAAAAAAAAAAAATACCCGGACAACCAGCATAAAGAAGTTTGTCTTTAAATATGTTCTGATATATTTCAGGTGAGCGGCAGCCGGAGGAAGGACCTGAGAGCAGCTCCGGGTTCGGCCTCGGCTCCTCTGACAGTCGGTGAGTTCGGAATCAAACACGTTTCCTAAAAAACAGCGACGCTTCGTACAGTTTGTCAAACCAGCTAAAGAGCTTTTTAATTTACAGTTGGAGGTGATGGAGCAGGAAGGGGAGGAAAAAAGCAACGTTAAATTCGAAATATATACACGCTAATAATATACAGCCTTGAATAAATTAATACCAATTGCATATTCTTGGATCTTAGCTTTATTTACAGATTGTTTTTATTTTTAATTACATAAATATTCAGAAAGGTTTTTCTGGCTGAAATGATGACGGACCTTCAGCTTCCGCCCTGAAATCATCAGGAAACAACAAAAACCAAAGTTTTTGGACGCAGCTTGAGACCTGCAGGAGGAAGATCCTGCTCAGGGATCAGAACCAGGACCTGGATCCGTAGTGTGCGGAGCCGCAGGCGGGTTAGACGGATTTCTGGGCCCAGTGCTGGTCCACCTCTGATACAGTTTGTGGAAAAGCTCCATGTGAACTATTTAAATAATATATATTTAAAGGATTATTATTTCTTGTATTTCTTTTTTCCTCCGTGAACATTTGATTGATAATTAGTGAAGAACTGAGAGACTGCAGAAGGTTCCACCTGCTGTCTGAGGGACTTCTGGTCTCTGCAGGACTTCAGACTCTCTTCACTTTTCAACGGTTCAATTTCATTATTTGGACTAAATTTCTGTTTCAATCTGCAGCTTTGTTCCAAAAAAATATTTCTTAAGAGCGTCCACCAGCCGTGAAGG
Organism: Echeneis naucrates; assembly: GCF_900963305.1. Lineage (NCBI taxonomy): Eukaryota > Metazoa > Chordata > Actinopteri > Carangiformes > Echeneidae > Echeneis > Echeneis naucrates. The sequence goes on along the minus strand of NC_042523.1, from coordinate 25,093,616 downwards.
TGGGGACCCTTGTCCCAATCTGTGATGTGCTGTACAGGACATTTGCACGTTGAGTCCTCTGGTGTTCAAGTCAAGACCTGGTCCTGGAGAGTCTTCATCACTTGGGAGAGTCTGCGGTCGGGGAGGGGGGCTCCCTCTGGCCCTCCAGGCCGCTCACCAGTCTCTGGATGCTCTGCAGCTCGTTCACCGAGTCCTTGATGGAGGTCTTTGGAGACGGGGCCCTCCCGCTCGACCCTCCTGACTTGTGGTTGCTGTGGTGCTCCGGGGCCGGACTGGCCTCCCTGCTGCCCGGTTTGGAGGACTCGGAGCCCGGGTTGAGGCCGGAGGGCAGGCCGGTGGTGAGCAGACTGGAGCTCTGAGGCAGCGACACCGGCAGCTGGTAGGGGTTAAAGCGGAGCCGAGGCCGGGACGAACCCAGGAAGGGGTTCCTGGACAGGGGGCTGGAGGTGCTGGTGGTGGGGAGGGCCGAGGCCGAGGCCGCCGCCGCCGCCGCCGCCATGTAGGTGTAAGGATACGAGAAGAGGCCTCCGAACGGCGGCATCGGGATGCCCTGGACCGGGACAGAGGACAGAATCAGAGTCAGACAAAACAATTCAATTTACACAAATGGCTCAGTTTAAATCTAACCCTGATTCTGCTGCGACAGTTCAGGTCCTGGTCTCTAAAACCCGACAGGTGAGCGTCCTTACCTGAGAGGCGAGCATGTGCTGGGACAGATGGAAGGGGAAGGGGCTGGGGGTTCCTGCCGTGCCCTGGGTGGAGAGGCTACCGTTCTCCAGGCTGCCCGCCCCCGATACAGAGGCCAACAGATGCCCCATGCCCATGGCAGAAAAGGCTCCGGGGGCCATGGCAAACTGCCCGGGGTGAAACAACAGCGGCGATCCGGCGTTCAGGGGGTTAAAGAACTGCTGACTGTGCAGCCCGGACAGAGCCAGGCTTTGTAAGTGTCCCGGGCTGAAGTGTGAGGGGCTCTCCGTCTGGACCATGAGGGGGGAGAAGGCGTCCTTAGTGGCGCTGATGCCCCCGGACTCTGAGTCCTTTGTCAGTGCGTCCGTGGCGTCCTTCCTGTGCCGGCTCTCGGCCTTGTCCTTCTCCAGGTTCCTTATGCTGAATATGGACTCGTCCTTCTTCTCGGCACCGGGCCTGTCGCGGATCCGGTCCTCACACCTGGAGCTGAAGGGGGACACGGGTTCTGGCCCCGGACTGTTGGAGGCGGTGCAGTGGTCGTCCTGGTGCTCCAGCTCCTGTTCACTGTCAGTGCACGTTTTCTCTTCTGCAACACAGGAAGGAACGTTTTGACCGTCAGCACAAACACACATTTACACAGCTGACCTCTTTGTTTTTTATTTTCAGAGCAGTTAAACAATATCCTCCAAACAGCAGATAAAAATAAATCCAGTCTTACAAATAAATGAGTTTGATGAAGTAAAAGACAGAAAACACTACGTCAAACTTAATAATGACCAAAATCACATCAACCCTAAAAATGGATTCATTCATATGGGACAGTAAACCTGAACTCTTTGTTAGATTTCAATGTGACTGAAAATGGTCCAAATTAGATTTAATATAGAAAACAATGTTTTCATGTTGAACAGTGAAACATGTCAGTGACTGAGCTTGAATTAATTCCACTGATATGATTTCTTTAATAAAATATTTATGATATATTTTAAAATGAATCACAGAAGAGACAAAAATCAGGCTGAATAAATAAAACACCTCCAGCTGAGCTGTATTTTCTCTAAAATCAGCGGACTCACCTCGGCCTGGTCTGCTGAACCTCAGCGGGCTGGATCCGGCTCCCAGCGGGGAGTGGACGGCGTCTCTGCCGGCCGGAGCTTCACTGGAGGACGCGTCCGAGTCCGCACCCTCCCGGTCCGCTTTACACTGGTCCTCATACATCCGGAGGGACGGCATGGTGAGCTGCTTCCTGCACAGCCAGCCCGCCCCATTAGTCAGACTGATGACAGTGATAACAACAACAACAACAATAACAATAATAATAATAATAATAATTATAAGGACAACGACAATAACGGTGGTGTGACGTCACAGCGGTCACCTTTTCTCCCGCCTCCCGTTCCCGGTGTCTCTGAATCCTTTCGCGAACGGATTATTGTCGATCTTCAGCTGAGTGATCTGTGAACACGAACACACTTCACGTCAGACCGGACCGGACCGGACTTTGTGGTCCACATGTGGTGAACACTCAGAAACATGTCGGGGGGATTTGCATTATTAATAAAAAGCTTTATTTTATTCTCATTGGCCCCTGGAGGGAAATTGTGCCCGTCATTTTTGAGTGCGGGGCCGCAAAAGGACCCCCCCAACAGAGAAGGGGTGGGGGGGGGGGTGGGCAGCACCGGAGCAGATGATCACATCAATAATTAATAATGCGGTTTGGATCTCTGGCCTGTCCCGATGTGGAGCAGCCCGGTGCGGCGTCTCCACGCACGGCCCCGCATGGAGGGGGGGTCTGATAAATAAAAAGCATCTTCACCGCCTGAGGGTGGGGGGGCAGCCCCTTTAAAAGCCCCTTTAAACGTCCTGTAATCCATTGTGACTCTTTGACATAAACCTTTACAACAACCCCCCCACCAGGACACCAGTTTAACTCTGACAGAAAAATACTGAAAAAACTGACAAATTAAAAAATCTGATTCATAAATAAAAACAGAAATATCCAGAAAACCAAACTGACTGTTCAGACACACAACCAGCACACTGACTGCAGGTCTGAACACACACACACACACACACACACACACACACACACACAACCTGAGCAAAACAGCAATTAAAAAAAACACACAAGTGGGACATGGGAGTGAGTCCTGCAGGGAAATTAGGCGACCTAAAAAATCAGATTAAGGCTCCGGGGCGGGGGGGGGCTGTTAGGACATTTATTTTGAAAGTATAGCAGCTGTAGTGTGTTTGTGTGTCTGTTGTGTGTCACCTTGTCGTTCTGGTACGCGGTCACAGCCACGAACTCGGTCTCGGGGAAGACGTAGGTCCGGAAGGTGCTGTAGGGCAGCTTCAGGATGTCGTTGGCCCGGACGATGTGGAACCGGGGCTGGTACTTATGCATGGAGTTCAGGATGGTCTGCAACAACACAGCAACACAACAGACACACACAGGGCGTTAGGAGTCCGACCTTTTTTCTCCGCGTTGAACCTGGTGCGTGATGTTACTGACGCTGTTACACTCGGTGTGTTATAATTATTGTGTTATAATCTTTGTGTTATAATCAGCGCAGCTCTGTCTGTAATTAGAGCAGGACGAAAAGGGAAAAACCGGACCGGGCCACACATGATGTCACAGAAAATACATCTGATCTAATTCAGTTTCATCCAAAACAAAAATACGCGTTTCTACTGTTTCACTTATTACACACACACACACACACACAGCCTGACACACTTTAACATTATTATGTCACAATTTATAAAATGTACAATTTTTCTTTAGATTGATTTTAAATGAAATTAAATATGTCTTTAAAAATATCTAAATAAAATATAAATTCCATTCCATTAATTGTTGATATTTTCAGGCCTTTTTAAAAACAGATGTAAACAGACTGCTGTGTGTGTTAAAGATGATTTACAGTGACATGTAAATGTTGTATTTGTTCCCAGTCACAGAGGTTAAATCATCTTCAGCACAGATTTATCATTTACTGATAAAAAAAAATAACATCTCATGTTAAATAAAGAGTATAAAATTCAGATGAATTGAATAAAAATACACGTAAAAAATTGAGATTAAATCAAAGACGGTGCAGCAATATAAACAAACACACATAATTAAAGTGACTGTCGTTTATATTATAATATACTGCACAGTACTGTGATATAAAATAATATAAAGGACATATGAAGTTTTATTGTCTGCTGTTGGATTTTCAGCCTCTTTTCTGTCTGACCCGGTTTTGATGTCAGACCAGTTTTCCTCCATCCAGCTCAGATCTGATGTTTATTTTTATTTAATTTTATTCGCTTTATTTCTAATAAAACCTTACTACTTTTTTTTTTTTTTTTTTTGAGGGGAGGGGGTGGGCGGGTCCGGGTTCGGGGAGGTCCAGTCTGCAGGCCCGGACCTGGTTCTGGATCTTTGGATTCAGACTGATAAAATTCAACATAAGCCCCCTGAGGTGGATCAACCTGTCCTGTGTACTCACAAATCCGTGTTTGTCGGAGATGTTGTTGGTCAGCTTCAGCTTGTGGAAGGCCACGGGCTTGGCCATCCACTGCTCCCCGGTGGCCGGGCTGTCCGGGTGGATGTACATCCTCTTGGGCATCTCGGGATCGGCCTTCCCGGCCACCATCCAGCGGGAGTTGTGGAACTTGTAGCGGCAGTCGTCGGCCGCCACGATGTCCATCAGCAGGATGTACTTGGCCTTTTTGTCCAGGCCGTTAATTCTGACTTTGAACGGCGGGAACATCCTCCTACAGGGACAGAGACGGACACACACAGGGAGTCAACACAACCGCAACACAACAGCAGCCGACACAGTCCGACAAAAGACGCAAAAAACAGCGGAGGAAAAATCCCGAGGCCGGATTTTATTCTGATTAATATTCTTACTGTTTTTATCGTGTTTGTCCAGAATTAGACAAACCTCCCAGAGAGTGTGTGTGTGTGTGTGTGTGTGTGTGTGTGTGTGTGTGTATTCATGACCAAACCACTTCACGTTCCTGCTTTTTGAAGTGACAGCCTGTTTATAAAAACCAGGAGCCCGCAGATAAAACCCGGATCCAGGTTCAGGTCCGGGTCTCCAAAATATCCCCCCAAATCCGAGCAGCCCGGAAATGTGTCACCGATATTTCACAATAAACTCTTTAAACTGAAATCGGGCTCCAGCTCGGAGGCTCCCCGCCGGCCCGTTTTTGTGAAAAAGGTGAAACGGGCTGAAATCCGACAGGCCGCTCGGTACCGTGGATCCGTGTCTGCTCCCGGGAGACCGGCTCCGGTCTGCGGGGCAGAGTGTGTCCGGGGTCGGCTCTTACCTTCCGGACTTGGTAATAACCATCTCCGTCCCCAGTTTGTGGAACTGGTCCCAGAGATCCTTGGCTTCCAGTGTGACTTTGGGGTCGTCGTCCACCTCCTCCTCGGGCTCCAGGCTCTTCATGCTGCGGAGGTGAGCCGCCTGATGGTGGCTGAGGGCCGGGTGGAGCCCAGCCTCCGCCGCCCCGGCCAGGCTGTGATCCGGGATGGGCTTGGTGAGCGCCCCGGGAGGGAGGCTCAGCGCCGGGAAGAAGGACGGCTGCGCGGCCGCCAGGAAGGCGGACATGGGGAAGTCGGTCGGCCGGTGTGCGTGGAAAGGGTGATAAGCCATTGCAGTCCCCGTAAAAACTGGATCTCTCATCGGTGCATCCACAGAAACCAAGTGAAATACGGGATATTTAGTGTATTTCCTCCGCAGTAGGTCCGCGCCTCGGCAGCGGCGTCGCCTCGGAGCCTCTTCGGGCCGAAGAAAGGAGCCTTCTGCCGGCTTCCCGGAGTTCCTCCGCCGGCTCCTTCAGTGCAGGCGGCGCCGCGGACGGAGAGCTTTGGCTCGGAGAGAGAGAAGCCGCCTCTGCGCTTCAGTCATCCCAGTGAGACTGGAGAGATGTGGCCCCGCTCACTGCAGATCTGTGACTATCTCACATGTCCTTCCTGCTCCATCCCAGCACTAATGAACCAAGCCCCTTTGATTGCTGATTTTACGCTTTCTGGACCAATTGTGGGCCCCTATAGGCGGAGTTCTGACAGCTCGGGCCAGGCTCAGGGAGGGGGGGGGGCAAGAAGGTGTCGGAAGCATTAGCAGTAAGAAAACATGTCAACAGAATAAAATATTAACCAATGACAGGAAAGATCGGGAAATCCCACCCCCATTTCCAAGCCAAACACCGGGTCAGCCCTCAGTTCTTGGCCGGTGGAGGCATCACCTCTCTCGGCTTGTGTTTTTAACAATGTCGCCTCCGGACGAGCCGACCTGTCGGCGGTCTGAACGGCCGCCGTCCCCCGGAGGAGGAGCAGCTCAGCCCGGCTCCGACTATTTCAACTTCTGGGCTGTTTGGAGGCTGAGAGGCGGGATGAGCCCCGGGCTCCGGGCCCCGGGCCCCCCGGGACACAGACGATGCTGAAGGTGGATGAAAAAGAAGAAGCGGTGAGTTTCACTTCTGCCTGTTTTATTTTGAAGGGATGCAGATGATGGACTGTGGTTGAGGATAAATGTTGTCACTCTTGTTGCAGTTGTGTTGTTGTGTTGTTCCCGGTGTGTAGTTTGTGTCTCCACATCAAACACAGCGGTGATCAGATGATTTAGTGTCCGGGCTCCGGACTCGGCTTCGGCCCGAGGCGGAGTCGGATGCTCCGGCAGGTTGGATGTAGTGAGGCCGGGGCACGGAGCGGGACTGCCGGGCTCCACCTGCCTCCCCGACGGCCCCCGAGGATCCGGGACTCCGGGACCCCGTCTCGGTCCGGAGCCGGAGTCAGATGTGGGACAAATAAATATAAATGCATTTTAAAGTGGAGGGGTTAAACATGATTTCCTCAGATCTAAATTTATTCATTATTCCGAAATTCAGTTTATTTGTAACAAGAGACAGTTTGTCTCATTTAATGTTTGCACATCTTCACCGAGATACACACTTGTTGCTCGGCCTCCATCAGCAGCCCCCCCAAAGGGGCCTCCACTCATCAGAGCTCCCCGGAGCATCGGCCAGCGGAGCTGAATCACCGGAGCTGGTGCCGGTCCCGGTCCCGGTCCCGGTCCGGGTGCAGATGGCTGTCAATAATGTTCCATAAAATTAGTCCGCTTTTATTTGTTCTGCGGCGCAGAAGTCTCCATTGGAGCCGTTCAAAGCCACCAGAAGGACTCTGGTTCGGTTCGGTTTGCTTTTTTAGGGCTCCTGAACCAGTTTGGTTCTGATCTAACAGAATGAATGAATGTTGGAGGCTCTGGGCCGCCGAGCCCCCCCTCCTTCATTGTTCCTCTCCCTCTCATCGCTCCATCTTCTCCTCCATCTCCCTCCTCATCTCTCCGGCTAAATTTAGCGCCGAGACTGAGGCCTCGGCGCCAGACAGTTTAAGACCTGTCAGAGTTCCTCATATTCCCGTCACATGGAAACCAGCGGCCTCCTCCTCCACCTCCATTCTGCTGAATTAAACAGATCACTTCTCAGTTGGAGCAAAAACAAACACACACACACACACACACACTCTCGATGATACCCCCCCCGGTCACCGGCAGCCTCCTCCTGTCCGGCCTTGTGTCTCAGTTTGGCCGCTGCTGGAGGCTGGAGGTGTCAGACTGACAGGTGGACTACCAGGGGGGGGCGCTATGGTGACCCGGGGAGGGGAGAGTGACAGGCCGGCCATCCTCCACACACACACACACACACACACACACAAAGTATTAAATTAAAGTTCTTATGTTTTAACTTTTTCATTAGAATAAATTCACTTGAATAACTTGATGTAGTAAAATAACGAAAGTCTGTTGTGGGGGGGGGGTCAGCTGTGGGGGGCTCCTGAAGCCACAACGGCAGCTGAAATGTTGACATTTTAGTTTTTAGTTTAGTTTGTTCGTTTTTTTTGTCGCATAAAAATAAAATAAAATAAATATTCTGTTCGTTCGTTTTCTTAAAAATATTTAAAGAAACACTGGAAATAATTTTAATACAGATTTTTTTAAAAGGTCTCAATACCAGAATTAATGTAAACTCAAATTTACTGAAAATAAAGTTCCAGTGTTCATTTCATTTACTCAATCTAAGTAACATTTACATCGGTGTGTGTCTGTGTGTGTCTGTGTTTGTGTACCTCAGGTGTTAATGATGATCTGTCAAACAGGAAGCGTTAATATTTTCTGATGTTCGTCTTCCGGTTTTTTCCAGGTGGAAGCAGAAGGCCGCGAGGAGCCGACACACAGCACGGAGGAGACACAACAACAACAACAACAACAACAACAACAACAACAACAACAACAACAACAACAACAACGTCCTGTCAAACGTCTTCAGGAGAAACACTTCAAATCATCAAACTATCAAAAATAATATTTTAACTTAAAACTCAGTGAAGCTACATCATGTTGTTCTGCCAAAGTTAAATTAATTAGAGCTGTAAATGAAAATAAAACATCTGCAGACAATAATAAGTTAATGATAATAATTAATTAATAAATCAGTCTGACGTCACTGAGTTGAACTCAGTTTGTCCTGAATGCACTGAGTCTGAAACATATTTATATTTATTTATATGCGTCTTAAAAATTCAGATATTTAAGAAGACAATGGTCCAAAAATCTGCATGTTACACTGCAGGTCCGGGTCTAACCGGGTCCACTGTCTCCCACTGATCATGGTTCATGGTCATCAGCTGGTCACTGACGTCACTTAAATCTGGTCTGGTGGACCACATGAAGGCCCAGAACCCTCAGGTGAGGCCCAGATTGAGATCTGGATCCTTTTTTCTGTTTTAGTGAGGAAAAAATCTCCATCTCATCGAAATATTAATTATTAACAATTAAATTATTTCTATATCAAAATAAACCAGATAATTTTTCCTTTTTGTGTGTTCTTTTTTTACAAAAGTGTAAAATTTCTGTCAACCTGCTTTTGTGTTAAAACCAGATATACAAAATCAGCTGATTGTTTAAAGATTAAAAAACAAAATCAAAACCAGTTCCCTGATTTTTACTGGACTGAACTTTATTCGAAAGGAATCAACATCTCAGATTAAAAGCCCCAGATATGAGTTTAAAATAATAAAAAAAATGATTAAAATAAAGAAATAAATCAATTAAATCATTCACCTCCATTAAAAAGCACGTGAATCTTATTAATGCTAAAGTGAATGCAGCCTGTATGCTATGCTAACCTGTGCCACTGGGAGCTAACGCTAAAGCCAATGCTAATGTTTGGCCTTTCTGAGCCTGAGTCTGTCTCAGCTTCAGGTCCAGGACTTCTCCAGACCTGGACCCTTTAAGTCCTCCTCCAGTCTTTGTTCTGAAGTGTCTGCACCAACTTCATGTTTTTATCTTGAAGATAAAACATCAAATAATAATTATTAAAAGTTTTTGAAAGATGTAACTGGAGAAAGTTTCAGTTAAAAACTTCTTTTTGTTTGACACATTTACAGGATTTGTTATTTACTGAAGAATGCATGAAGACACACCAGAAGGAAAGAAATAGTTGAAAGTATTTGTTTAATTATTGAATATTTGAAAGTTTTTCATTTGTACTTATTGACTTGGTGAACACTGATGATGACTTTAAGAAACAGACTCGCTGCTGATGAGCAGAACAAACACTCTGGTTTCTTTTCTCCGTCAGAACAAAGAGCTGAGTTTCCTATAAAAAGTCCTTTAACAGCTTTAACGGCCTGTTAAAAACATGGGACTAATTAGAGCGGCGCTGAGGGTCACAAACACACAGACGCCTTCACTCCTCCACTTTCATTCTCCTTTTATTTGCATGAATGCAGGAAAAAGTATTTTACAGATGAAATCTTACAGTGAACAACATGATTCGGGCTGTCAGACCAACGGCGGGAAATGAGGGATTGTGGGATACGTCCTTTCTAGGATCAGCAGAGTGTTTTTCATTTTTCAGCCACTCAGTCAGACTTCGTCCTCTGCTGCAGGAACACTGAAGGAAAACACACTTTTATTTCTCTTTAGATCCACAACTAAAGTCTGGAGGAAGATTTTGGTCAGAAGCAGCTAATTTACACAAAACAGCAGATTTCTGTCGTCAGTGAGTTTGAAGGCTCAAACATTTCTCAGCTGAAACTGTCGTCTCATCACGGCTGCTGTCAGACGCCCTCAGACACCAAATTTAATCAGAAACATTTAGCCGGAGGCCGCAACACAGACACACACACACACACACACACACACACAGAGGAGCTGCTACATGTTGCTGCATGGACTCAAATGTCTCTTCTGTCTGTGTTCACCTTCTTTGTTACAGCTTGTTCAGAAACACACACATTTGATGGAGGGGTGATCTTGGTCTGTCCTTCAAACAATCAAATTTTTTTGTTTTTGGAATGATTTTTGTCAAAATGGTCAGATTTATAATTTTGGGAATTTAAATAAAAAGCAACAGCAAAAGTATTTGTTCTGTTTGTCGCTGAGACACACAAACACAACATGACGCACAAGTCAGTGTCAGTGCAGTGCGGACTGGAGCTGGACCACCAGAGGTTGGGGGGGGCTTGCTGGACGGCGGTGACGGCGGCCCCTGGGGGGTCCAGGATGGAGAGAGGGGGGTGCTATGGGAAGTTGGTGGGGAAGAGGCTGAGCGGCTGGCCCTCGTTGGTGGGGAGGGGGGAGCGGTAGCCCTCAAAGTTGCGTGGGATGCTGCCGCTGGTGGAGCCGGAGCTGTTACTGAGAGTCTCAATGCTGCCCTCCCTCTGCAGCTCTGTGGGGGGGGGGGGCAGAGAGAGAGAGGAGGGAGAGAGAGGATCAATTACACTTATTTTCTTCAGACTGAAAGTGAATAATAAAGGACTGAAATTGCTAACTGAGCTAATGGCTAACGCTAATGTCTGGTGGAGTCATTTGAATTGAAAACTTTATTTAAAGAAAAATTGAAGACCTGTGGAGGTCAACCCTAACCCAGAGGTCAGAGGTCAGACTGGTGGCTCCAGCGCCTGTAGTTCTGAGTCTGAGCGCAGGTGAACAATCTGATTGGTCTGCATGCTCTGCTCTGATTGGCTGACTGCTTTTGGATGTAAATCTACGCCGAGACGGTTTTTCGTTGAAAAATCATAAATATATGTTCTTATGGATACCAGCCCTTCAAAATAAAAGACTGAACATATTCCAATATGGACTTGAATGTGACGTGTGGACCTGTGACATCAGGACGTCTCCTCAGTTCAGCTGCTTCTGATGAGACACCTTGTTGTTTGGGACCCCCCCGTCTGGATCTCCTTGTTACAGTGTTGGTGACGACGCTGTCAGCTGCTGAACGCCCAGTAAAGCCCTGAAGGCCTTTTCTAGTGCCGCCTAATCCGCCCCATTGTGTGACGACTAGCAGCTATTCAACAAGTCTTAACCTCTCACGCCCCCAACACGCCCCCCCGCGCTCCAACACTGGGATCTCTTCCTGTGGCTGATGTCACCAGGTAAAGTAATATGGTTATTTACAGGCTGGTTTTGTGTGACTTGATGTGCAGATAAAGCAGCTCTGGAGTCGAGCCAATGAAGAAGCGGAGCCAAGTCTGAGTTTGACTGATCTGAGCTTTTAATGGAGTTGACTGATGAATATTTCATGGTAATAAATCGTCACTTAGGATGAAAAATGTCAGGAATTTGACTGTTTCTGCTAAACAAGTCGGCCCGTCAATGTTGTACGCAGATTTTGACTTCTATCAAGCATCTTTTGGTTATTTTATATTTTAGAAATTCACCATCGCACAATCTAAGGCACAGAGAGCGACGCAGTTAATACCTCATCGGCCGGTTGACACAGAGGAGCGTCCGGCCTGCAGCCTCGGCCGTGAACAGGCCGTAATCCTCTTAACCCACAAACACAAACACACACAGACTCCTGATACACACACTTTCGTTTTCATACAAACACTCAAACACTAAATTGACTCGCAAACACAAGGAACAACAAACAGAGCAGCAGCTGACAGACGGACAGTTTCTCTTCAACCTTCTCATGTGATGTTTTATTGTGATTTATTATTTATTCATCTAAACAGTTTGGCTGTGATTTTCACTCCTTCACAATAAAGGTGATGAAACTGAAGCTAATTCTCACATGAGTCAGTGTGAGGCGTTCAGGAGCAGCGCTGAGAGTAGGTCACCTGTGTTCTGGCATTAATACAGTTCATGTTGTGTTTAGAAACCTCCTAAATGGTCAGATTTATCAGTTCTGTCTGACGGCTGAAAAAGTGTCTGAATGTAACTCAAGTTGTTTTCCAGCCAAAAGCTGCAGGAAGTTTTATTTCCTCTAACTTCTATTACAGGAAGTAAAAGGTTCCTGTAGTCGAAGTCCTGCAGAGATTATGTTAACGAGGCCGATGACGTACAGAGAGCACTCACAGCAGCTGCAGTAAGTCACCAGTCCAGTAGGTGGCGGTGAGAAGAAAACGAAGGTTGTCCAACAACAATTCACAACTTTTTTAGCATCAGTGATGTCGACTAAAGTTAAGAATTCATCTTCAGTCAAGCGATCGTGTGTCCTGTTCTACGATGTGTTGCTGCGCCAGCGTCGACCCGATGAGCCGCTGGAAGGGACTTCTGGGTGTTCTGGTGACAAGAAGTCCTGCCGGCTGGTTTTAAGGTTTCAGTTTCTGTGTCTCCGCTGCTGTCATGTTCTAACTTCAGATTCAGAGGTGAAGTGAGTAAATACTATCTGTAAAACAGCATTCATGAGAAACACTTATTGACCTGTGACACACACGTGTCGGCTTCAGTGTGAGACCTCGTTTGTAAAATCCTTAGAAAGCGGTCCAGTTGGACGACTGACTCCACATTAGTGGGAAAGCTCATTAACATCCACCGGAGATCATCCTGATGGACTGTGAAGAGCCAGGCTTAACACACCCTGCTGCGTGGAGGCCAGCACGCACGCACACACACACACAGGATATGAGAATATCATGTGCAGACTTCAGATGGAGCCACGTGACGGATGTTGGAACCTCGCCTGCTTGTTTTTATTCAGATTTATCAGCAACAGGAAACATTCAGATGAAAGTTTCTGCTGTTCGAGTCCTGAGATCACAAACTGACCGCCCACGTCTCCCCACCAATCAGGGAGGGGCGTTTAAAGGCCACCGTCAGCCCATGAATCCTGACACTCGGCAGCCGGTGTGATTAAGGACCAAATGAAGAGAAGCAGGTGATGGATGAGGCAGACTGAGGCGACTTCAGACGACTCATTAGAGCGAGTTCTCCAGCACTCTTCATGGGGCCGCTTTCAATTAGGCCCCTAATTTGAACCGAGTGGTGGCCGAGGCTTCGACTGACCGCTGCCTCCACACCAGACGGTCATTTCCTGTCTCTCAGGTAAGCGCCACGTCCACCTGTCGGCAGCTCGCACTTTCATTTTTCTCACATCAGCATTTAAAAAAGACAGCAGGCAGTTTTCTAAATGCGTCAGCAGAACAGAACCCTCAGAGAAGACCTGAGCTGGACACACAGACGTCCTCTGACAGCCCTGTTTGGATGTCCGGCTCACGGTTCGGACAGGACAGCTGGTCTCAGCTGAAAGAGGCTGCCGGTGTCGGTGTCTGCTGAGGACGACGACTTACGGCTCAGCGGCGGGAGACTGTCATTCGCCATCACGTCACGTGTACCCGACCGGGCTGAGCGTGGGCCAGATCAGGCCGCCGTCACACACGCAGAGAGCTGCTGCCTTGGACTCCATCTACTCCAGATGAGGACCGACAGCTCAGTTGGACATAAACAATGAAAGACAAAGCTCTTAACTTTCGATGTGAACAGTCTGAAGAGACGACGTGTTTTCATCTTTGGGGGAAACGTCTCTGTTCTCAGGTCTTTTATTTCTAAAGCCCTCAAACGTGTCGTCGCACCGTCAACCTTCTGACTTTACTTCTGCAACAAACACGACAATGCTGCCGATTCATCAGCTGGAAAACATTTACTGAGCTACTAAATCAGGGACATTTTCCCATACACTTCAGTGCTGTCTGTCTGCTTTCACAGCCAGCGGAGGTGACGTGTTTTCTTCACATCAGGATTAAAATCTGACGTTCCTGTCAGTGAACGTCTCACCGCCGGGTCAATGATGTTTTCTGAAAGAAGGATCTGATATTTCTGTCCAAACGCAGCCATGATAGCACAACTGAGACACCAGACTCACAAACACAAACACAAACACACAAACACACTTGTGGGCCTCCACAGTGTTTTCTGGGGAATGAGTGTGAAAACAGCAAATGAAAGCAAACTCATGTCAGACGACAGAGCTAAGAAGACGAACAAGACTCCATTAGACACACGTACATGTTGACCCTGTGAGACACACAACACATGTACTATACACACACTAATGCACAAACAGCTGATGAAGTGGTCAGCGAAGGGTCAAAAGGCAAAAGTTCAGTCGGTGGCTTTAAAAGAGCAGAATTCTTTGAGCGGATACAAAGAGCCGCCTCCACACGTGGATTTCCTTTATGTACAGTAGAAAAGCTGTTTCCAACGGAACAGATCCGTCAATCTGGATCTGAATAAACAGCCGAGTTGTCAGCTTTTCACCCCGATGCTGACCTTTGGAGAAATATGATTTCCTTTATCTGTGTCCATGTGAAGCACTCAGTCTTTAATCTGAACAGGTTAGATACGGGTCAGGAGAGCAGCGCACACACACACACACACACACACACACACAGGAAGTCCTTTTTATCCAAAATGGTTTTATGTACTGAAGCAGGTTTGTAGTGATGAGCTGAAGAACATCTTTAATTTAACTCAAATATGAAGCTTCACCTTCTTCAATGTAACTTTCTTTACACAATTAAAGCTCAAAACTGATCAAGTGCTTCCTGTTTCCTTCAGATAGAATCCACGTGCCAAATGAAGTCACACACACACACACACACTCTGTTGACAGGAAGTTCCAGTGTTGCTGGTCTGGTTCAGCTCCACTATGTGTCCCATCACTAATTCATGCCTCCATGTTTTATTGATACACACACTGGAATGACGGGTCATATCAGGAGAGTGTGTGTGTTTGTGTGTGTGTGTGTAACATTTCTATATACATGAGAGTCAGTGTGACAGGGTGTGAGCTGAATGGTTGTATACATCAGTGTATCTCCTCCCCAAAACACATCATCTGCACGAGGTGTGACTGATGCAACTGTACGAACACAAAGTGTGTGTGTGAGCTGGATCATGTATCTCCACTCCACCTGTTCACGCCGAGCAGGAAACTGACTTCAGCTGCGTTTTCATTTTGTTGTTTATAAAATTGTTGTTCTTATTTGAGTTTATCGTAGACTCACCTGTACTGACACACTGAGGAGGAGGGAGGGCTCTAACCTGATTGGGTGGTGCACTCTGTCAGTCACACAGTAGCCACGTCCCCAACACATATCCTGCTATATGGTTCATTCATTCATTCATTCATTCATTCATTCATTCATTCATCTTCTTCTGATCTGTTTCCGGGTCACGGGGGGTTCTGAAGCCAATCCCCGATGGGCGGGGTCACCTGGACAGGTCTCCAGTCCATCACAGAGACAGACAGACCTACGGACAGTTTAGAGTCACCAATGAACCCAAACAGGACGTCTTTGGAGGCCCCAGGCCGGGAATCGAACCGGGACCTTCAGAGAGAACCACCGTGACACCGTGCTGACACAGTTTTATGGTTTCCTGTAGACTTCAATACAATCTGACATTGATGCGGTCAGATGGACTGGGATGGTCATGGAGAGCTGTGAGTCCAGCTGGTCCAGGACCAGGACAGCTCAGATCGGAGTCTTCTGGGCTCTCCAGTTCCAGTTTGGCGCAAACGTGACGTCTCAGATCAGCTTCAGCGACAACAATCTGCTCCCCCACCGAGGGGGGGGGGCAGATTGGGTGAAGTGGATGAGCCTTCAGCCACGAGTCCTTCTCCGCAGTGAAGCACAAAGTGTGTCTGTCCTTGCTGTTGTCTCGTCGACCCCCCCGACCCAAAACAGGAGCAGGAACGAGGCTTAAAAAAACCACTTTCTCTCTCACCATAATCCTCTCTCTCTCTGTTCTCGCTCGTCCTCCTTTTCTGTGAACCCTTACAGCCCAGTGTGTGTGTGTGTGTGTGTGTGTCTCCCTTGAGCGAGCTGTTAAGTGCAGCCTCCAAAAAACTCCACAAAAGCCCATTTGCAGTCAGCTGAGCACCATACACACAACACACAAGTACAGAGTGACACTAACGCACACAGACACACTTTGATTCACACACTGGAACCCTCACACATGTAAACACACACACCCTCACACTTGCACACATGCACACTCTTCACACTTCCCTCTGGGCCAAGAGGCCGAAGAAGCTCAGATAGATGATACAATGATCTGCAGGCTGACTGTTGGAGGAAGAGGAGGAGGACGAAGGTGGGGGGGGGGGGGGGGGGGGGGGCAGCTCTGAATACAGGAATTATTCTTCATCGTCTCACACTGTCGCCACACATTAGGCTCAAACCCTCAGCGGGCAGCACGGAGGGATGGAGGGAGGAGCGGGGGGGGGGGTAGCAGATATAACGACCACACTCCTCAGCCTGTTGCCCCCCCCCCAAACACACACACACACTCTGTGCACTCATTTGCTCTCTCTCTCTTTGTTGGTGGACGTGAGGGGACGCTGTGGCCCTCTGGGCGTCCCACAAAACGATTAGCTCGTAGTTTTGTGACAGTCAAGTGTCCAAATGGTGTGTGCGTGTCCACGTGGTCCTTTGTGTGTCCGTGTGGTCCTTTGTGCGTCTGTGCATTAGTCGGCCACTGAGCTCATGGTCACAATTTTGTTTCCAACATCATACAAAGCCCTCATCTGCTGAGCGGCCATATTTACCAAGCGACCAAATGATGGGCGGAGCCCCGTCTGTTCCATCATCTTTCAGGATCTGACTGATCAGCTGAGTCTTTACTGGGCTGCTCTCAGTTTCATTGACAGGAATAACTCATAGTTAATTGAAGTCTATGGGAAAATGTCAGGTCCTCCCTTCTTTTATGACTGTTCTGATCTGGATCTGTATCTTATTTTATTCTCCTTCTGTGTAGAAAAGCAGAGTGAGACGTCTTCATCGAAGAGCAAACCGGCATGTGAACCTGTGACACAAACATTGTGCGTTTCTGTGTAAACAGACACACACCCGCTGCCCGCTGCAGCGACGTCTGAACTGATTGATAGGAAACGAAGGCCCTCTGAGTCTGTACCCCCCGACAGCCCCCCTCCCCAGCCTGTCAGCTTGTTGCTCTTGTGATAGGTATCAGTGAACTAAAACAAGGCTGAAAGGCCCAGAAACATTGTGCGTCTTTGTGTGAATAGAATTTACAGCCAATCCAAATACAGGATGTTTTGTGCGACCATTAACTCACACAGCTGTCTGAGCAGTCTGGTTTCCTTAACGGGCCAATTAATGAGCTTTTCTCTGGTTTATACAACAGACACATACAGAACGCTGACACGACAACACATCAGAATACTGACAGCACACACAGACACACACGGACACACACAGAAACACACAGACATCTTTACTGACTGAACTCCACCAGTTTGTTTTCCCAGAACATGATGGAGGCTCATAGACAGCAGGTGGAAACCTCTTTCTGTTGTCGCTGAGGGATCGTCCTGGTCTAGGCCCGGTCTGAGGGATCGTCCTGGTCTAGGCCCGGTCTGAGGGCTCGTCCTGGTCGAGGCCCGGTCTGAGGGCTCGTCCTGGTCTAGGCCCGGTCTGAGGGCTCGTCCTGGTCTAGGCCCGGTCTGAGGGATCGGTCCTGGTCTAGGCCCGGTCTGAGGGATCGTCCTGGTCTAGGCCCGGTCTGAGGGCTCGTCCTGGTCTAGGCCCGGTCTGGTCTAGGCCCGGTCTGAGGGATCGGTCCTGGTCTAGGCCCGGTCTGAGGGATCGTCCGGGTCTAGGCCCGGTCTGAGGGCTCGTCCTGGTCGAGGCCCGGTCTGAGGGATCGGTCCTGGTCTAGGCCCGGTCTGAGGGATCGGTCCTGGTCTAGGCCCGGTCTGAGGGATCGTCCTGGTCTAGGCCCGGTCTGAGGGATCGTCCTGGTCGAGGCCTGGTCTGAGGGATCGGTCCTGGTCTAGGCCCGGTCTGAGGGATCGTCATAGCTGCAGGACTGTTGGTCTTTGGGTTGGTTTCCTGCCTGTTCAACATGCAGACTGACGTTACTTCCAATTAAAGCTGCTGCCAACATAAAGTCTGTGTTTTCAGGTTGTGTTCCATGAAAATATAAAATCTGCAGTTTGCTTCATACAGAACTGCAGAGATGAGTTTTTTCCCAGATAGAGAAAATCGGTCCAGTCTCTCTGTCGGCTCCACCATCAGATGCTACGTCTGACCCAGAATGTCCTCCAGACGATGGCTCGGATCTGTTTCCCTCCAACAGCCACCAGGATTCATCCTCTGTCCGTCTCTTTCAGGAAGACTCCAGAAAATAACGTTCATCAGGTTAAATTCAGACTGAATCAACACTTCAGCTGAAACACTTAAGTTCAAATTTGGACCACTGATATAAAATCTGAACGTGTTCATTCAGCTGCTTCGTGCGAAAAAAACCTCGGAGAGATGTTGTTTTAAAGAAAAAACAGCCAACGATCCAGACATTAAAAAAATAATGAAAAATAATGAGTGGATGAACCAATTACTGGCCACAGGGACTAATAACTGAGGCAATTCTGCTGCCTCACCAATGAGTAACGGTAATGAGTAATGTATTGTATTTTTCCAGTCAGGAGCCGGACGACGCTCAGATGTTCGCTGCAGATTACAGGCTCTTAGCAGTGTGCCAGTGGCATTAAAACAATAAAGCATTACATTTGATTGGTTATTGTAATATACAGAGAACATTCATCAAAAGGAAAAGGAACGCTCAATCCAAATGAAAAAATGGCGGGCTATTAAAGCGCGAGGCTGTCCGGTGTAATATTGATTAGTAAATGGGGTGAGAGAGATAAGCAACGCTGCGCTGCTTCTTTAAGATAGTTGGAGGCCGAGTGCTAAAACCTGCATGCACACACACACACACACACACACACACGGTTCAGTGTCAGAAAGGAAACACTCCATCTGCACCAAGAAATTCCACCAACAGATATTTCCCCTGTCAAGCTTTTTTATCTTTCATAGGTTTTGGACACACACGCCGTCGGAGCCGCATCTGGCCGCTGAGCTGATGTTTTCTCTGAAGTGATAACATCGAAGTACGGTGGAGCGTTCCCAAAACACACACAACGTCCAGCCTTCAACACCAAATGACCAATTACTGCGTCAGGACGCCTGTTTGGACCTTCGCCTGCACTCAATCATCAAACACACACATGCACAAACACATGTATGAAACTGCTGGAAGTAATCAAACCAACACACAGGAAATACTCTCAGCTCTGTGGTGCTGATAACCCCCCCCCCCCAAATATCAGTGCTGTCATCATCATCATCATCATCATCATCATCATTATTATTGTTGTTGTTATTAGCAGGTTCTTTGAGCTGGAATCCCACAAACAGGAGACAGTTATGAGGCGGTGGGTGATCTGCTACACCTTCACCTCATCCATCAACAAAACTAAACCCGACACACACTGACACACACTGACACACACAGCACCACAAGGACATTTAACCTGAACCTGAACCATCAGAAACATAAATAAAAATAATAAACACAGGATCCAAATCGCCAGACAATTCAATCATTTAGAAAAAGAAGAGAAAACTCCAACAATAAGCGCGCTGACTGGTCTGTGTCGGGAGAGATGAAGACAGAAACAGTTCATATTCTCTCTAATGGGATCAGCTCCTCTCATCTGATTGTCTGACTGTTTCCGGAGTGCTCCAATCAAAATATTACATCTGTACACGTAGCTGATTTCAGAGAACCCAAATCAATGCGAGGTTGGATAGTGAGTCCAGGTGGGCGGGGCCTGGGACGAGGATGAGGGTGGTGACTTCTTTGTTGTGACATCACAATGTTCCAGAAGTGAAAACGTCGCGTTTCATCAGTCGAATACTGTTGAAATGTTGAAATTCTTCCAACATGAATTAAAGACAGAAATCCTTCCGATCAATCCGACGCCAACCTGATTTCATGGTGAAGCGTCTTCACACTTCCTGCTGTGAGATCTAAAGATG
The DNA here is from genome assembly GCF_900963305.1 of Echeneis naucrates. Lineage (NCBI taxonomy): Eukaryota > Metazoa > Chordata > Actinopteri > Carangiformes > Echeneidae > Echeneis > Echeneis naucrates. The sequence continues at coordinate 25,073,788 of NC_042523.1, read as the reverse complement.
GAGGTGAGGAGCATTAGAAGGGCTGCTGTCCCCTCTGAGTGGGGGGGGGGGGACCGGGGGGGGGGGGGGGGGGGGGGGGGGGGGGGGGGGGGGGGGGGTGGGTTCTCTCTACGTATAGCTTCAGTGGAATTTATGTAGGACAGGAACCAATAAGCTAAATCCAGTTAGCAACATTATATCACTGGAGGCTAATCTGATTTCAGCTGCAGTGTTTTAGTCACCACGGACTGTGTCCTCCCTCCTGTGTCCTCTGTCCCGTCTCCTGTCTCCTTCCTACTGTCTCCTCTGTCCTCCCTCCTCCCTCCTGTTTTCTCCCTCCTCCCTCCTGTCTCCTCTGTCCTCCCTCCTCCCTCCTCCCGTCTCCTTCCTTCTCTCTCCTCTGTCCTCCCTCCTCCCTGTCTCCTTCCTCCTCTCTCCTCTGTCCTCCCTCCTCCCTCCTCTGTCCTCCCTCCTCCCTCCTCCCGTCTCCTTCCTCCTGTCTCCTCTGTCCTCTCTCTCTCCTGTCTCCTCTGTCCTCCCTCCTCCCTCCTGTCTCCTGTCCTCCCTCCTTCCTTCTCTCTCCTCTGTCCTCCCTCCTCCCTCCTGATTCCTCTGTCCTCCCTCCTTCCTCCTGTCTCCTCTCTCCTCTGTCCTCCCTCCTCCCTCCTGTCTCCTGTCCTCCCTCCTCCCTCCTGTCTCCTCTGTCCTCCCTCCTTCCTTCTCTCTCCTCTGTCCTCCCTCCTTCCTCCTGTCTCCTCTCTCCTCTGTCCTCCCTCCTCCCCCCTCCCTCCTCTGTCCTCCCTCCTTCCTTCTCTCTCCTCTGTCCTCCCTCCTTCCTCCTCTCTCCTCTGTCCTCCCTCCTCCCTCCTCTCTCCTCTGTCCTCCCTCCTCTCTCCTCTGTCCTCCCTCCTTCCTCCTGTCTCCTCTCTCCTCTGTCCTCCCTCCTCCCTCCTCTCTCCTCTGTCCTCCCTCCTTCCTTCTCTCTCCTCTGTCCTCCCTCCTCCCCCCTCCCTCCTCTGTCCTCCCTCCTTCCTTCTCTCTCCTCTGTCCTCCCTCCTCCCTCCTGATTCCTCTGTCCTCCCTCCTCCCTCCTTCCTTCTCTCTCCTCTGTCCTCCCTCCTTCCTTCTCTCTCCTCTGTCCTCCCTCCTCCCTCCTCTCTCCTCTGTCCTCCCTCCTCCCTCCTCTCTCCTCTGTCCTCCCTCCTTCCTCCTGTCTCCTCTCTCCTCTGTCCTCCCTCCTCCCTCCTGTCTCCTCTGTCCTCCCTCCTTCCTTCTCTCTCCTCTGTCCTCCCTCCCTCCCCCCTCCCTCCTCTGTCCTCCCTCCTCCCTCCTCTCTCCTCTGTCCTCCCTCCTCCCTCTTGTCTCCTGTCTCCTCTGTCCTCTGTCTCTGTCCATCCATCCATCTCTCTCTGAGTGTCACCTGCCCTCTGAGCTGGCGACGCTTCGTCTCGCCTTAGCGTGAGAGCCCCATTACTCTGACTGGAGGCTTTGTTTTCCCTGTGAATCTGTATGTGTGTGTGTGTGTGTGTGTGTGAGTGTGTGAGTGTGTGTGTGTGTGTGAGTGTGTGAGTGTGTGTGTGTGCGCAGATAGACAGTGATTTGTTACATCAGCAAACATTCCAGCTCTGAGTGTGTGAGGAGACACTTTGGGGGTAAAAGGTTTAGTTTGTTGTTGTGTTTCTGTTGTTTCGCTTTGTGTTAATTATCATTTTTTGACAAATAGTTTTTGTAGATGAAAAAAAGAAACTGATAAACAAAGGCAGAAAAACAGATGAATAAAAAATACAAAGTTTTAACGTCAGTCTGGAACCTCCCATGATGCTCTCTGATGTCACTGGATCACGATCATTGTTGTCCCTGTTTGTCATTCGACTTCTGATTACGTTTGATAATATAGAAACGGTGCGTTCAGAATCATAACTTTTCTCTCGCAGCTTTGTAAACTGGATAATTTGTGATACTATAATTATATATCATTTTAAAAATATGATTTATGTTCATGTAAATTTGTATTATGAAAAATGTGTATACTGAACATTAACAAACAAGAGACGTCCAAAATATAATAAAATAATAATATTATAAATAAACAACAAAATTTATGGTACAATCAATATTTGGGCTTCACTGCATCACAATATTCATATAATATTTAATATTTATGACCTCCACAGTGTTTCCACTGCATCCATCAGCTGCGACTTCAGTATGAGATCGACCAATCAAATCTGTGCCGCCGTCAGCATCCATGTTAGCAGCTCCACTGTGTGTGTGTCTGTGTGTGTCTGTGTGTGTCTGTGTGTTGGGGGGTGCTCCCAGCAAATGGAGCCACAGAGGAACATCCCATCTGTTTCTGCCCGTCTCAGCCTCACGCCATGAAAAACACACACACACACACAAAGTCTGTAAACACAACACATACTCTTCACACTCTGATCGCACAAAAATGAACACAAGGGATTTCATCACGTATGAGGTGTTCAAAGGGGACGGTTCTGCTCTGATGGACTTCAGGACCTGTTGGTCCTGGTTCAGGGATGGTGATGGAGGTGATGGTTCTGATGGTCCTGATGGTCTTGATGAGCCTGATGGTCTTGATGGTTCTGATGGTCCTGATGGTCTTGACGGTCCTGATGATCTTGATGGTTCTGATGGTTCTGATGGTCTTGATGGTTCTGATGGTCTTGATGGTTCTGATGGTCCTGATGGTCTTGACGGTCCTGATGATCTTGATGGTTCTGATGGTTCTGATGGTCTTGATGGTCCTGATGATCTTGATGGTTCTGATGGTTCTGATGGTTCTGATGGTCTTGATGGTTCTGATGGTCTTGATGGTCTTGACGGTCCTGATGATCTTGATGGTTCTGATGGTTCTGATGGTCCTGATGGTTCTGATGGTCTTGATGGTTCTGATGGTCCTGATGGTCTTGACGGTCCTGATGATCTTGATGGTTCTGATGGTTCTGATGGTCCTGATGGTCCTGATGGTCTTGACGGTCCTGATGATCTTGATGGTTCTGATGGTTCTGATGGTCTTGATGGTTCTGATGGTCCTGATGGTCTTGACGGTCCTGATGATCTTGATGGTTCTGATGGTCCTGATGATCTTGATGGTCCTGATGGTCCTGATGGTTCTGATGGTTCTGATGGTCCTGATGATCTTGATGGTCCTGATGGTTCTGATGGTTCTGATGGTTCTGATGGTCCTGATGATCTTGATGGTCCTGATGGTCCTGATGGTTCTGATGGTTCTGATGGTCCTGATGGTTCTGATGGTTCTGATGGTCCTGATGGTCTTGACGGTCCTGATGATCTTGATGGTTCTGATGGTCCTGATGATCTTGATGGTCCTGATGGTCCTGATGGTTCTGATGGTTCTGATGGTCCTGATGATCTTGATGGTCCTGATGGTCCTGATGGTTCTGATGGTTCTGATGGTTCTGATGATCTTGATGGTCCTGATGGTCCTGATGGTTCTGATGGTCCTGATGATCTTGATGGTCCTGATGGTTCTGATGGTTCTGATGATCTTGATGGTCCTGATGGTCCTGATGGTTCTGATGGTCCTGATGATCTTGATGGTCCTGATGGTCCTGATGGTTCTGATGGTTCTGATGGTCCTGATGATCTTGATGGTCCTGATGGTCCTGATGGTTCTGATGGTTCTGATGGTTCTGATGGTCCTGATGGTCTTGACGGTCCTGATGATCTTGATGGTCCTGATGGTTCTGATGGTCCTGATGGTCCTGATGGTTCTGGTCCCAACACAGGAACATTTCCTTGACGGTGGAGTCTCGGTGGATTAGATTATCCTGCTCCATCAGATCCTGATGATTCTTCAGCAGCTCCAGGCCCGGATTGTGTGTGTGTGTGTATCACGGGTGTATTTTGATGTAATGTGATCAGTAATGAATTTTGTGTTGCATTAGGGATGGGGGGGGCGGGGGGGGGGGTCGTGTGTGTGTGCTGGGGGTCAAGATGCGAGATGATGGAGGGAAGAAGAACAAGAGGAGACTGACTGTTAGAGTCCAGGAGACTCCAACATCTAATCTAATGAAGAGACGGGTCGGGGGGGGGTGATGAGAAGAAAGAGAGTCAGAGCAACAAATGAGGTTAAGAACAAACTGGGGGGGCTTCAGGGTACAGGGCTGGATATGGCTGAAAACGGGTGGGGGGGGTTGTCGATGCTAAATCCATTAAAGCCTTGTGAGCCCCCCCCAACACACACACTTAAATCAAAGGAACTCTTGTTCACTTAAGGGTGGGGGGGTGGGGGGGCAGAAAGCACTGGTGCTTCCTAAACGAGTTAACCATTTGGACTGTCAGGGCCAACGGCATGTCTGACACACACAGACACACACAGACACACACACACACACACACACATACAGGAAGCCTCAAAATAAAGCAAGGTGTGTGTGTAGATACGACAAAACCCAGTGGGCACACAAACACATGGACCAGCACAGACATGCACAACTTCAACACTTTTTTGGACCGGTGAATAATGAGAATTTGGACCAATCGGAACAAACCTGTGAATGACATCACAGCTGAGCTCAGGTTCAATGACACGTCTTCACAAAAGACTTTTACTCTGAAGGGGCACATCTCAGAAGTTCTTTCTGGGACTTTGTGATGTCACAACAAAAAAGACCACGCCCTCGGCCCCGCCCATTTTTAGACCTCTGATGGTTTTTGGTTCTTGAAATCACACCATTGTTATTGATTTCAAATCAGTGTTAAATTAGTAAAACAGACAGATTTTATCACCATGACGACCAGCTGGGTTGAAATCCAGACTAAAAAAAACAAAAACAGGACACGAGTTTGTGTCTGTGTTACTTCTGTTCATTCATACGTGTGTGTCGTTGTGCTTCATATGTGTGTAACGTGTGTGTTGTCCTGTCTGACCTGTGGCCGATCCCACGATGTCCCTGGAGGGGGACTCTGACATGGCGTCGGCCAGTCTCTCCCGCAGGCCTTCATCGCTGGCATCGGCCGATCCGATGTTGTGCCGGGGAACGCCGAAGCTCTCGGGCCAGCTGCCGCACACCTCGAGCAGGGTGACGCCACGCCCATCAAACGGCCCTACGGACACACAAATGGGAGTCATGTGATCACAGGATGGAACAGGAAGAGGAAGAGCTGAACACAAACGCTTTCTTCTCTTAGTCCCGCTTTAATTTGTACTTTCATGGAAAACTGTTGGAGGGAAATGGAATTTTCTAGGCAACAGGTACGGTGGCCCGGTGGGCTCAACACACAGCAACTGAGGAAAGCTCACACAGACAGACAACAAAAACACAATAATGACTTTGTGATGATTGATAACGATCAATCGCCATCATGAACCAGCTGTCTTTTTTTCTCGACAGTCCAATCATGACGTTCTTCTGTAAATATGGAAAAAGCAGCATGTTTGAATTTAAAGACAGTAAAAAAATAAAAAAACACAAAGAGCCAAAAACACTTAACAGCTCAAACACGTAAAAAGATAAAGTTGATTATCTGGATTTATCTCAGCGTCTGTCTGCGGTCGCTTTGACGTCACACTTCATCAAACCTCCGACTTCCTGTGACCATATTCAACGCACACACATTTCAGCACAAATGGATTAACAACGCGCTGGTTCTGCTGCAGTCCAGCAGACCAGCTGCTCCGGAGGCACAAACTCACACACCCAACAAACTACTCACAGGCACAACACAATCTTCATGGCTGTCAAACCGAACGCACACAGACTTACACTGCGTCTTAATCTCTCCTCCTCTCTGTCTGCCATAATTTCTGCAATCAGGGAGATCTTGTGCTTTGGAGCCAGAGAGTCTGCAACCTGCCTCTCTCGCCCTCTCCCTCCCTCTCTCTCTCTCTCTCTCTTTGTGTGTGTGTGTGTGTGTGATAAGCCAGCCAGGCATGCGGACACTAAAACAACTGGTTATTCTATTAGTGTGTTCATTCGGCTCCCTGAGAGGTGAAAAAGACTGAGGATGATGATTCAGCAGTGAAACAACACGATCACGTGACCTCACAGCTTCATCACCATCATCAGTTCTGCATATCAGCCCGCTAACACGCAGAAAATATGTGACGCCATGATGGCGTCGGTGCAGCAGCTTGCTCTGAGCTTCGGTGGCATCTTAAAAAACATGAGAAGCTCAGACACTACTCTTCTTCTCTGTCTCTTGAGACGAGGGCGGAGGACGTCCTCTCTTATCTCCGCTGTACAACAGCAGTCACAGATCGAATCAGCTGATTCTGAATACGAGCAGACGTGGAGACATTTGTAAAATAAAAATGTTGAAATCTTAAACGTGGCACTGAAAGGTTTATGAAGAAGACGCTGCCATAAATAATGAGTGAGAATATGTGAGTTTATGGTGTGAATGTGTGTGTGAATTCTGTTGTTTTGGCCTCTAACGTGTCCTTGAGTGTCCTGAAAGGTGCCTATAAATAAAGATGTGTTGATGGTGCGGGTGTGCTTCAATCACACAGACACACCCCCCCACTCAGAGCTGAAGTGAGCAGCTTTGGGGGGGCTGATTTAAGGTGGACATGTCAGAGTGCTGCAGCCTCCAGAGGGTTGGACCTTCAATAACAACGGACCACAACACTTCACAGTAACACTAAGCTGTCGTGTCGTGGAACTCACACAGACACACACACACACAACTGGCTTTGATAGAAGGCCTGCTGGCACTGATGGGGAATCCTTTGAAAAATCAATCCACCACACAAAGACACACACAGACCCACACAGGCTGCTTCTGAAGCGCAGCCATTGTATGGGTGTGTGTGTGTGCGTGTTTTTGTTTGTGTACCTCTGGAAGCCGGTCATTGTTATCTCAGCAGGGAGCATGGAGGCCCGTGCAGCCTCTCGCCCCGACATTAGCACCTGTCACTGAACTGCAACAGAGCTGAGACTGACCAGACCTCCGGGTGCACGCACAGACACACACAGTAGTCTGCTGCCTGATAGCCAGTAAGCCCGGCAGATCAAAGGTTCTGACTGCAGAGGTTTTTCTGGATAAGAGCTTGGCAGAAGGTTCGGAAGAGCTGCAGCTTTATCAGAGCAGGCTTCCAGCAATACGGGCACTTGAGGTCGGACGCAGTTGGTTCTTAGACCAGAACCACAGATCGCTGAGACGTGGCGCTGATGTTCACTTCTGTAAAACCTGCTTCTGTGTCAAAACACATTTGTTCGATGGAGAATTGTAAATGTAAGCGACTGTGAAGGTATTTGAGTGCCTGGAAAAGAGAACAAACACCTGGAAGATATC